>NC_053150.1:7557677-7861388 GCF_016808335.1 Panicum virgatum | reverse complement strand
CCCAAATAACCTTGAAACCTTAGAATGCCATCAAACTATACATAAAGAAAAAATTATCTTATCTGCAACCCACTCCAGTTTATGACACTCTGTAGGAAAGTAGGATGCGTATAATGTGGTCGATGTATTGCTTGAGCCCTAGGCTGATTATATAGAAGTACATGGCTTGGAGGGAAAGCAGCCTCTCCTAGAAATAAGGAAGGTTATCTTGGGATTACAATCAACCCTAAACTAACCATATCCAGAGTTGCCTAATATACTCTAACACACTCTCCCTATTTTTTTTAAACAGAAAAGAAAAATAGAAGTATCTGCAATTTCCAAGGTGTTTCTAAATTCAAGTGCTGCCAATGAAATTTTACAAAAGAAAAACATGGTTCTTTCATTTCATTTTTTAAAAAATGTTACCAAATGTCATCATTTCTTCTGTAGCCACACTCCCAATAACTCTTTCCTTACCTATACCTCTTATCCTTTCAGGAACAATCAGGTCACCATATCGACATAGCAAAGCAACCTTCCACCACAAATGGAATCGCTTCAAGTGCGTCATCAGCATTCACCGTCCAGATCGATGCAGCCGCCCAAAACTCTGCCGAGAAAATCTTTGTGGAACTGTAGAACCTAACTATTGATGCACAAACTGAAATTCAATTTCCCGACACAAATTCATCCTTCTCACCTTCATTTGAGGTACTAGCTCCATTCCTGGGTGCTTCTACCAATATTCTAGCTGGATTCGAAATTAAAGAGGTACATCGAGATCATCTGCACCTACCTCCATACCTTGCAACGGACATAAATTTATCACTAATTCAAATTAAATCGCAATGGTTACAGGTCAGGAACAACACAGCCATCCTAGGAACTTTACATTCAGTTACGCCTATGCCAGAAAATATGATAGGCAGAAGCACTTTTGTCCTAATATATAGTTATGTATTATACATGTGAAATAATTGTGATGTACCATATACCTACTAATATTTGCAACTGTCATGATACTAATTTTATATCTGTTAATGACATCCTATCTTAATCTAATGATGGCGCGCCAAGGCGCGCGCAAAGTACTCGTCTGACGACATGCCCTCGGCGCCCGCAGGCTGTTCGACGCTTCGCCCCGCCCGCGCGCCGCCACGCCATGGCCGCCTCCGTCTCCGCCGCCGCCAAGGCCTCCGCCGCCTTCGCCCACAAGGTCTGTCCCCTCCTCCCTCTTCCGCCCCCTCCCTACCTCCCAGCTCGCATCCCGTCACTGACCGGCTCCCTCCCCTGTCGCAAAAGGAGCTCGCCGCGGCGGCGCCGGCGCCGACGCAGCACCGCGCGGGCTCGGGCCACAGGAGCAAGCCATGCTGCGTGCGCGCCGTCGCCTCGCCCGCGCACGCCCCGTGCCCCGGCGTCCACCGGCTCGGTACGCCCGCTGAATCCCCCCGACTATTAACGCGCCTCTTCTGAATGTTGCTGGTCCCGATCTCGCGCTTGATGTACCTGCGCGCCGCTTCTCCTGAATCTCGCCTCAGGTGAAGACCGCGATGACGATGACGGAGAAGATCTTGGCGCGGGCGTCGGAGCGCGCGGGACTGGAGCCCGGGGAGAACGTGTGGGTGGACGTCGACGTGCTCATGACGCACGACGTCTGCGGCCCCGGCACCATCGGCATCTTCAAGAAGGAGTTCGGGGAGGACACCAAGGTCTGGGACCGCGATTAGGTCGTCATCATCCCAGACCACTACATCTTCACCAGCGACGAGCGGGCCAACCGCAATGTTGATATCCTCAGGGACTTCTGTATGGAGCAGAACATCAAGTACTTCTATGACCTCAAGGACCTCAGCAATTTCAAGGTATGGCTGCCCATTTGCTTGTCTTTTCATTCAATTGATAGCTTAGCTTGCCTGCCTCGCATCAAATTAAGGTTCCTGTTGAACTTTTTCTTCCTGCAGAAGTTACATTTTCGAGTTGTTTGCAGGCTAATCCAGACTACAAAGGTGTCTGCCACGTTGCACTTGCTCAAGAAGGCCACTGCCGACCAGGCGAGGTACCTTTCGCTGTACCAAGTTCAGCTAATCTATGATTTTACCATACAGGAAGGAATAACTCCAATTGCTGTCTAGGTTCTCCTTGGTACTGATTCTCATACGTGCAATGCTGGAGCCTTTGGTCAATTTGCAACGGGAATTGGAAACACCGATGCAGGTTTTGTGTTGGGCACTGGAAAGGCTCTTCTCAAGGTATGCCCAATGTTTTCATTACCTCCAGATAAATTTGAGAACCAGTCTTACAGAACAAATAAAATAAAATAAAAATAAAGACATTTATTCGTGTGGTATAGCCGTATAGGTCCAGTTGCTTGCTGAACTGTCGTTCTATTCTATAGTTCATTGATGCATCAGGAGATTTGCATAAATTTATCTTCAGGAAAATGAGACTTTATCAGCCAAAAAACTTTGTTTCACATAAATCAAAATTAAAGATAAATTCCTTGAATCAGTAAAATGTTATTATCGTTTGCACTGACTTGCATTTCCTCAAAACACAACAGTAATTGAAAAATCGAGTGTAGTATCCAGTTAGCCCTATTTATGTAGCAGTTATGCGTCATTTTTGTACCTCTTATCGCTTTTTCATATATTGTTGATATGCTTCAGCCACTTCCAGGAAAAAAACACACAGTGTTTTGATCTGTTAATCTTATTTTTTCAGGTGCCACCAACTATAAGGTTTGTACTAGATGGAGAAATGCCACCTTATTTACTCGCAAAGGATCTGATTTTGCAAGTAAGCCTACAAGCTATGTTAATTTTGTTCGCCTCTTCGGATCTACTTGTAGCTGGGACTTCTTATTCTTGTTTATTGCTACTTACAGATTATTGGTGAGATATCTGTATCTGGTGCAACCTACAAGTCCATGGAGTTTGTTGGATCAACTGTGGAAAGTCTAAATGTGCGTTACCAGCTCAAGATTAGCTTAATTAATAACCACACTAATACACTATGTAACATTGAACTAATTCTTTTCACACACTTGCTAGATGGAAGAGCGAATGACATTGTGCAACATGGTTATTGAAGCTGGTGGAAAGAATGGTGTTGTGCCTGCTGATGAAACTACATTTAAGTACCTTGAGGTACATAACTAACCTCCGAAATACTATTGATAAAACTGAGGCAATGTGCTTTTCTTTCATAACATTCCAATAACATATGAGATAGAGAGTGCTCAAAACAATTTGCAAAAGATTTTTCTTGATAGTTCTGACATCATAGCTATCGTACTGGCATACTGCAGGGCAAGACATCCATTAATTATGAACCTGTCTACAGTGATGCTCAGGCCAGGTGAATATAGACCGCCCTTGCTTTTTCTTGTCCTTTAGCTCATGCTATGCATTGATTTGCATATTAGAGTTTTAAAGTTATTTCTCGTACATGAACATGACTCCTTGTTAGACAGCATTGAAATTCAAGATTAAATGGATGAATGGTACTTATTCAACAAGTTTGTCTTGCGTTCAGATTGTGTTCTGAAAAGTTGATTATGTTATGCATATATACAAGAAATAGATTGTTGCTTATTAGGTGACGACATGTCAAAATATGTTGACGAAACTATTGCTTCTAGATCGAATCATAAAACATATCGAATATGAACTACGTGGAATTTTGCTCTAACCCTTTTTTTTTTGCGAAAGGGGTTATATTAAAAAGGAAGCACAGTACATCCCTGGAATTTTACATAAAACACCCTGGACGAACTGATAATTGCAGCACAGCACCCCCATCGGAGCTCCTGGCTCCTAAGCTTCTGGCCGCCGGCGACAAGCACCCCGTCCAAGATGAATCCACCTTCCTCCTCCACGAGCGATTCCACAGCATGGAAACGCCGCATGAGCCAACGCCTGAACAGACTAGGACGCATCGTAGACGCTGAAAGAATATCGACCGCCAACATGCAGAGAAAGGAAGAGGAAGCGCAGTCCGCCGCCGCCGCCGACCAGACGCGAAGTCCCGCGACGCTGACCAAAGCAGCGAAGTAGACAGAGGGCACATCCCCAGGGATGCAAAGGATCTCCACCCGTTCGCAAGGACGAAGAAAAGCAAACCTAGTACCATCGCCGACGAAGTAGGGGAGGAAGACGATGGAGCCACCCGCCATGCCGAAGATGAGCCTGGACCCACTGTCTTCCCATCCGCCGTCGAAGAAGCAGCACAGGTAAACACAGCTCGCCGCCTGGACCACCCAGAGCAGCAGAGGCAAAAGGCGCCACCATGAAGCAGATCTCGCCGCTGTCGCCACCACGGACGGAGATGCCGCCGCTTGCTTCACCGGCAACCGAAGCTTCCCTGGAGCACCGCCGGAAAAGGTAGCTCCGGACTTGCCGACCCACACGCCGGCTCCGCCATCATCACCAACCCCGACGCCGCCGTAGAGGGACAAAAGCACCGGCGCTCATCGAACTGATGCCACCCGGAAACGATAGAATCTAGAACCTAGTCTAGACCTAAACTATCTACACCACCGATCGATTTGGCTTCCCCTCCCTCTCCGGCGGTGACGAGGTCGCCGGAGAGGAAGGGGAAGCAGGCGAATCTAAGCCGGGGGCAAGAAAATCGCCTTCCGCCTTTGCTCCCTACTGTAGCAAGGGGAAAGGGGAAAGGGGGAGCTCTGACCGCCTCACTTGCTCTAACCCATTAATACCATATGACATGTATTTCCTAGAAGAATATTTGAGTTGTGTTCCATATGACCTAAGCTACCAGGTCTAATGTTTCAATGAGAGAAATTAGAGGCTTTTCTACAAGCTCCTCATTGGCAATGTCGAGGAATTACTTCCTGTACTGTACACACCTATTGCTGGTGAGGCTAGCCAAAAGTATGGTTCCATATTTAGTCACATCAGGGTCTTTATATTATCAGCTTGAAGGAGAAGTAAGTTGGCAATGTGTCCATGTTCACAAGTGTTTTACTTGGCTGGGCAGGCGAGTGATACTTGAGGTGCATAAGATCTGGCCAGAGAGTGGATGTAGGGCATTCAAGCCTGAACCAGTATAAATCTCGAGTCATTGTGTGTGTGCTAGGCCACCTCCAATCGGACGTACGGCACAGCGACGAGTGTAGACTACTAGTCGCCTATTTCCGGCAGCGATACCTATATATTAATAGTGAAGAGTTAATCACTATACGACTAGACTGAGAGATAGATCAACAGCCGGCTATATTATTAACCTGCTCTGTAATAGTAGTGGTTGGATCGGAAGCCGGTCGAGCGGCCCAAGAAGAGGCGCGCGGCAGCCGTTGCTGTGCGTCGAAGCATGCATGGGCACACGTGTGCGCTCGCCACCGGTACGTGGCGGGAGTGGCGGCGCGCAGCTCGCACCACGCATGTGGCTGCCGAATCCTCTGCGATCCCATACGTGCAACTATGCAAGTGCAATCGGTGATCCACAGCCGGAGTATCCAGCTGTTGCCCTGTCGTGGTGGATGAAAACGGTCGGGATAACCCCTTACCGTTTTTATTTTTACATTTTAATGCGAAAACGATATGAAAACGGAATGGTCGAATACGAAAACGAATACGGACTCACGAGATATCGTTAATGAACCAATTCGAACGGATATATGTCGAAAACATCCGGTCTACGAAAAGTCAAAACAGAAACATCGACCCATACTATCGCTACTAGAATCCTCTAGTTTCCCTAGAGCTTGAATTCCTAGGGAAAGACAAGAAAACAGTAGGGAAATAGTTTCCCTAGTGGTACTTCATAGGGAACGATTCCTAGGGACGAGTTCGACGGGAAAGACAACCGTGCCCTAGGATCCTGCTGGAAAACCATAGGGGATTCCTCTTTCCCTAGGAATTTGATTCGTAGGGAAAAGTACTGACATGGCAGCCAGCAACCTACATGGAAAGGTGATTTCCCTAGGAATTTGATTCCTAGGGGAGGTTTCACTGCTAGATGCAAATATATTCAGGCACTCAATTAAATTATCTTTTTTGTTGAATTTGAATTTGATTCAAATTCAAAATATGAATTGTAAAGCAAGCATCGATTCTCTCCAATAGTCATCCATTAATCCAGAAATAACTAGAAATATTCATTTAGAGCTACAGCCAACTCAAAATCCATTTAGAGTTACAGCCAACTCTATGTTCCAACAGAACCACACCCCCACATGCTGTTCCAAAAGCTTCTAACATGGTTAAATGGTAAGAAATAATTTGTTAAGCAAAATGTGCAGCAAGAAATATGACCCCTAGAAGCCATATCTTGACAACAGTGCCATCAAAACAATGGAAAATCTTCTTGCGGAGGAGAGTAGTTGCCGCCACCACTTGTAGTTGTGCTCACATGGCTTCGAAATACTCCATTGGCAATCCTACTTAATGTTTCTTCTGGAGTTTCCTCTCGAATGGCAGAGCCATGCGTAGCAGCATGTCACACCCGGTTTATGAAGGCAAACCGAATGCATCTCATATGTGCGCCAGGATCAGTTTACACACATATGATTAAACATAAAGTGAATATCACAACTAGTGCAAACGTATAGAGAGTATTAAAGACTTTATTACAAAACCGAATGTCTTAAACGAATAATTAAACGTCTATAGAGTAGCAGCGGAATCTTCTTCAGCACAGGCAGATGACTGGGAGACATACGCCTAGAAATCCTCGAAGTCTTCTGGAAACTCCGGGCAGTTGTTATTACGGTCTGAGCAGCAAGTATGCAAGGGTGAGTACACTTATGGTTGGTACTCAACAAGTGGTAGGGAAACAACTATAATATATGCAAGGCTAATTCAAAGAATAGCTGACACGGTTAAACTGCACTCAGCAAATTTTAATTGGTCATATTTTATTAGCAAGCATTAACTAGATATAAGTATATACCATTAAACCCATATGATAAGTATATACGAAGATATACAACATAACCATAAGTAAAAGCATCGATTTAGATCAACTTCAAGTTCAATTATCATGTGAGGGTCCAAGCCGCTCTTGACCGTGAGCACGGCTAACCGGTTAGTTTTACACTCTGCAGAGGTTGTACACTTTCACCACAATCCGCGTAAAAGCTCCGAAGAACTTTAAACCCAACCATGCAAGTGCGGGCCAAGCACCATATCACACTTCCTTAGGTGTGACTGCATAGGGACGCTACGAGGCCTTTACAAAGATCCCCTAACCTATGACAACCCGCTAAGGTTTCAAGTCAAAGCGGTCATAACACTGTCCTAATGAGGTGGTACCTTACCAAAGGACCATCAAACAATACCAATTGCCCCAATAGGACCGAGTTATACCCCGTCGATGCATCCCCTCTTGCCCTTTCGGTAAGATTGTCACAAGCTAGAGTTTCTAATTAATCAGCCAAGACCAGAGCCATATAGTAATTGTGGTTGTACTGTTTTCTTGGGTGGTTCTCCATGTTCCAATTAACACATATGATCTTAATTAACAATATTAAACCATCACGAACATGAAGTAACAAGTATAGCATTTGTAATATTATCCACCCATATCCAAGGTAAAGCAACTAGCATAGCTACCCAACATGAAATTAAACCCAAGTTGATCAAGGAATATGGTAAGCAATACTAGGTATGTCCTTAACTCGGTTCCCATCATATTATAGACGCATGCATGAACATAAAAGTAAATGTGATAGTTTTGGTGATTTCATGGGTCAAAACATGATCAAGGGTCCACTTGCCTTCCTCAAACTGCTGCTGGTCCGGTCCTCCGAAGCCTTGATCGTGCTGCTGCTCCTCGAACTGCGGATCGTCTATCGCATCGCACACGCACATGCAAGCAAACAAGTACAAACAATAAGAAACAGTACACCAAACAACAAAAACAGTACAAAAAGAGGTTACTAAACTATTCTACTCATTGCAACGATCGCATGAGCGTAAAGATCATCAAAAACGGATCTAAAACGAGAAAGTTATGGCTAAGACAAGATCTAAGGGCTAAAACGTAAATAAACCTTATACTCAGGGGCTAACTCATGAAAACAGGGACTGATTCGTAAATATCTTTCACTGTAAAGGACGGCGGGTTCTAATACGGAATAACATAGGGGTTTCTTTGCAAAAACGACAGGGTTGACCGGTAAAGACTTGGTTGACTCAGATTGAATCTATTATGGACCCTTGGATTGAGATCGGACGGCCTGAGTGGTTTGGGGCGAGCGGCGGCGGCGTTAAACGGCCGGCGGCGAACTGAGGCGGCGGCGCGCGGCGGCGGGACGGCCGGAGTAGGCCAAAACGGCCATCCGGGCTTGGGTTAGGCTCGTATTTGGGTCGGGGAGCACGTTCGCGAAGTCGCGAACTCGATTAGGGGATCTGGGTAGTGAGAAAAAGGCCGGAGCAGTGCCCGCAGCGGCGCATGGCGGAACGGCGGCGGCGCTTGCTCCGATGAGCTAATGCGCGCGCGAAAAAACAAGATAAAGGGAGAAAAAAAGGTCGGCGAGCATCACCGCCTCGACGCGAAACTTCTGGAAAGCTCGAAGGCGGCGGGGGCGCGACGGAACGGCGACGCAACTTGGAGCTCCAAGCTCCAACAATGGAGACGGCGCGGAAGCTAGGGTTTGACGAAAGCGGCGGCTGCGGCTTTGGGTTTTGGGTTCCAGGGGTCGCGGGGCGTTGCTTTTATAGCACGGGGCTGGGCCTTGGCGTGCGGGCCACGCCGAGTCGGAGGGGGCGGGCAGCGGCGCTCGGACTCGGGAAGGAGTCCCGACCCGTCCCGAGCTCGGGGATGACGGGCGGGTCCCCCGCGTCAGAGAGAGAAGAGAGGGAAAGGCCGGAGCGAACTGGGCCGCGAGCTGGGCCGGCGCAAGGGAAACGGCCGCGGGGAACGGGCTGGCGAGAAGTTGTCTGGGCTGCGGAGAGAGAAAAAGAAAGGGAGAATGGGCTGGGCTGAAAGAGAGAGAGAAAGAGAAATGTTTTTCCAATTTCCAAAACGATTCAAACTCTTTCAATTTAAATTCAAACTCAAAGATTTGAATTTAAGTTGAACAACAAGCAAACTAAAATGCAAACCAGCATGAAATGCACACGCCTATTTTCCTTATATTTATTTTATGGCTAAATAATTTATTTGATTCCCGACATATGCTCTAAATTCAAGATAAATTAGATGAAACCTTATCGAGCCTACAATAAACCTAATCGAATTTATTGAGGTTCCTAATTTGAAAAAAAAACGGGTGTTACAAACCTACCCCCCCTTAAAAGGAATCTCGTCCTCGAGATTCGACTGGGCTAGCAAAGAGCTGGGGGAATTCTGCCTGTAACTCATCTTCTCTTTCCCAAGTAGCCTCATCCTCTGCATGATGACTCCACTGAACTTTACACATCCGTATCCTCTTACTCCGAGTAATCCTCTCTAATGTGTCTAGAATTTTGACCGGATACTCAGTATAAGTCAGATCATCCTGCACATTCAGTTCCTCCAGTGGCAACTTCTCCTCTGGCACCCTCAAACACTTTCTCAACTGAGATATATGGAACACATTGTGCACATCGGACAATCGGGCCGGTAGTTCTAGCTCATAAGCTACTTCACCCCTCCGGGCCAAGACCTTGAATGGTCCGATGTAACGAGGTGACAATTTCCCCTTAACTTTGAATCTGCGCAAACCTCTGATAGGTGACACTTTGAGATACACAAAATCTCCTTCTTCAAAGATCAACTCTCTACGTCCCTTGTCTGCATAGCTCTTCTGTCTTGACTGTGCCACTTTCAGATTTTCTCGAACAATCTGTACTTGTCGTTCGGCCTCTTTGATGATCTCTGGGCCGAACAACTGGCTTTCTCCCGTCTCACTCCAATATAATGGAGTTCTGCACTTCCTTCCATATAGTGCCTCAAACGGTGCCATCTTCAAGCTGGCCTGGTAACTATTGTTGTATGAAAACTCTGCATACGGCAAGCTCTTATCCCAACTGCCTCCGTGCTTTAGAGCACAAGCTCTAAGCATATCCTCTAACACCTGATTGGTTCTTTCTGTCTGTCCATCCGTTTGTGGGTGATATGCTGAACTGAAATTCAACTTTGTGTCCATAGACTCATGCAATTTTTGCCAAAACCGAGATGTGAACTGAGTACCTCTATCTGACACAATCTTCTTGGGTACCCCATGTAGGCAGACAATCCTGGATATGTATAGCTCTGCCAGTTTGGCTCCCGAGTAGGTAGTCTTCACTGGAATGAAGTGAGCTACCTTTGTCAACCTATCCACAATAACCCATATGGAATCATAGCCATCTTTTGTACGTGGTAACCCCACAATAAAATCCATACCAATTTCTTCCCATTTCCATTCTGGTATTTTCAATGGTTGCAACAAACCGGCTGGCCTCTGATGTTCTGCCTTGACTCTCTGACACACATCACATATGGCCACGTGAGCTGCAACATCACGCTTCATGCCATACCACCAATACCTTTCTTTCAAATCCTGGTACATCTTGGTGCTACCTGGGTGAATTGAATAGGCAGAATCATGGGCTTCCTTTAGAATCTTCTCTCGCAGATGATCCACCTCTGGCACACATATTCTCTTCCTGAACCACACGGTTCCTTGTTCATCCTCAGTAAAATCAGGTGCCTTGCCTCTTTCTATCAGCTCCTTGATCTCCTTGATCTTATCATCCTCAAGCTGACCCTTCCGTATCTCTTGCTCAAGAGTCGGCTCGACTTCTATGGTGATTCCCTCGGTGTGACCAACAAAACCAAGGTTGAGTTTCTCAAACTCCCAACACAATTCCTGGGGCATCTGCCTAACTCTCATTGCATTTACATAGCTCTTGCGGCTCAAAGCATCTGCAACCACATTAGCTTTTCCTGGATGGTAGTGTATCTCCAGGTCATAATCTTTTATGAGCTCTAACCATCTTCTCTGTCTCAGGTTGAGATCATTCTGGGTGAATATGTACTTCAGACTCTTGTGATCAGTATATATCTGACATCTGTGTCCCAACAAATAGTGTCTCCATATCTTCAAGGCATGCACCACGGCTGCTAACTCCAAATCATGAGTGGGGTAGTTCTGCTCATGCTTCCTTAACTGACGAGACGCATAAGCAATCACATGTCCCTCTTGCATTAGCACACAACCAAGTCCCTGACGAGATGCATCACAATATATATCGAAACTCTTGTGAATGTCAGGCATAGCCAACACTGGAGCTGTAGTCAGCCGCTTCTTTAATTCTTCAAAACTGGCTTGGCACTCATCTGACCATACAAACTCTTTTCCTTTCTCCAATAGTGAGGTAAGAGGTTTCACTATCTTGGAGAAGCCTTCTATAAATCTTCTGTAGTAGCCTGCGAGTCCTAAGAAACTCCGGATTTCTGACACTGTCTGAGGTGGTTCCCACTTCAACACATCTCTGACCTTGCTGGGATCAACTGCAATTCCTCCATCTGTGATAACATGACCAAGAAACGAAACCTCTTTCAACCAGAATTCACATTTGCTGAGCTTGGCGTACAACTGATGCTCCCTGAGCTTCTGCAAAACAAGCCTCAAGTGCTCCTCATGTTCCTCCTCATTCTTGGAGTACACCAAAATATCATCGATGAACACCACTACAAACTTGTCGAGATACTCCATAAACACATTATTCATCAAGTACATAAAGTAAGCTGGTGCATTGGTCAACCCGAATGACATGACCGTATATTCATATAACCCATATCTGGTAGTGAAAGCGGTCTTGGGAATGTCTGACGGTCGTATCCTCAACTGGTGATACCCTGACCTCAGATCGATCTTGGAGAATACCTTGGCTCCTCTCAGCTGATCAAACAAATCTTCTATACGGGGCAACGGATACTTGTTCTTGATGGTAACTTCATTTAATGACCTGTAGTCCACACACATCCTCTGTGTACCATCCTTCTTGTCCACAAAGATCACTGGGGCTCCCCAAGGTGATGAACTAGCTCGAATAAATTTCTTATCTAACAATTCCTTTAATTGTTTCTTAAGTTCTTCTAGTTCACCAGCAGACATTCTATATGGTCTCTTAGCAATAGGTGCAGTGCCAGGTAAAAGGTCTATAATGAACTCGATGTCACGTTCAGGTGGCATACCTGGCAAGTCATCGGGGAACACATCTGAGTACTCGCATGCTATTCTGATGTCCTCTATCAGAGCAGCCTTCATCTGATTCACCGTACAATCTGCTGATGTTGGAGGGGTTGCAGCAAACTCAAACCTCTCACCGTCTGGGCTAGTGAGGAGTACTGATCTCTTGGCACACTGAATCACTGCATCAACCTTGCTCAACCATCCCATCCCAAGAATGATATCGATTCCACTAGTATCCAGTACTACGAAGTTGGCACGGAATTCTCTACCCATGATCTGGAATCCGACACCAAGGCACTGGTACATAGCCTTCATATTTCCCCCGGGCGAACTAACTAGCATGTGTTTTGTCATAGAATGCACGGGAATACCATATTTTGCTACGAACTGAGCAGAAATGAAAGAATGCGATGCTCCCGAATCAAATAAAACCGTTGCAGGGGCGGAGTTGACTAAGAACATACCGTATACAACTTCTTGGGCCTCCTGAGCGGTCTCCGCAGCAACATGGTTCACCCTCCCTTGAACATAATTCTGCTGTCCTCTGTTACCCTGGGGAGTCTGGTTGTTGTTCCTCGGCTGCTGCTGCTGCTGCTGTTGGGGGGTCTGCCTCTGCCCACTATTACTGGATTGGCCTGGCGTACCCTGGGTATTCCTGTTGGGACAAGCGTGAGCAAAGTGCCCAAGCTGACCACACTTGAAGCAAGCATTGCCTCCAGAAGGTGCGGGGTTGTTGTTTCTCACAGGGGTACCGGCTGGAGTGTTCTGACGATTCTGCTGGGGAGTGGAGCGTTGAGCTAACTGCTGATTCTGCTGGTACTGCTGAGCTGGGCGCTGGTACTGATACTGATTCTGCCCAAAATTGACATTTTGTCCTCCTGTGCGGTACTGGTTACCTTGCGGGGGTCCAAAGCGCGGGCGCGAATTGCTAGACTGGCCTTGTGACTCGAACTTCCGCTTCTGCTCGCCCATCTCCTTGCGAGCATTCTCCACGGCGATGGCATTGTCCACCAGTTTCTGGAAGCTATCAAACCTGTGCACCAACAACTGATATCTGATAGGTGCAAGCAGCCCTAGCCTGAAGTAGTCCTGCTTCTGCCCATCTGTGGCCACGTCTGCGGAGGCATAGCGGGACAGCTGGATGAACTTGTCCCGATACTCACTTACAGACATTCCACCCTGCTTCAGAGCTAGAAATTCCTGCCTCTTCAGCTTCATCAAACCCTCAGGTATGTGGTGCTCCCTGAATTGAGTCCTGAACTCATCCCAGGTGATGGTGTTTTGATCAACATGGGCGGCGGTATAAGCATCCCACCAGTCTGCTGCAGTTCCTTCCAATCTGCCTGAAGCATACAGTACCTTCTCCCTGTCTGTACACTGAACTATATTTAGCATCTTCTCAATGGTCTTGAGCCAGTCATCGGCGTGAAGAGGATCTGGTGAGTGGGAGAAAGTAGGAGGTCTGTGACTCATGAAGTCACGGTGGCGATCTCTCGGTGGTGGCTGTGGAACTGGAGCTTGATTTGCTTGAGCTTGCAGATTGGCCATGGCATTGGCCATTTGAGTCAACAGCTGTGTCTGCGCAGCAAGGAACTGCTCCATCCCTGCTGGTGGTGGTGGCGGTGGCCCGTTGTTCTGGTTGTTGCCTCCACTCATGTTGTTGGGTTGCTGGTTGTTGCCTCTTCTCTGACGCTGCACTGCTGGCTGATCAACTCCTGATCCGGACCTGGTGTTCACCATCTGACCGGTTAGACAAGTAAGACTCATGAAATAATCATGGTAAAATATAGGTGCAAGGATGAGATAGGGACAATATAAAATAAAATAGATAACCCCAAGCTTTACTAACTAGCTAACTTTATTAAAAACTTGGTGCAATTATGGTCATCACTCCATAATTACACCACAATCATTACAAAAAGCCAACTCACAATTGTTCACAAAACCAAGCATTGAAACACACGGATTAACTAACACACTTAAACAAACGTTCACGAGCTAGCGATTACAAAACAACTCTTTACAAGACTCAACCTAAACTCTTAAGCCTATCATCTAATAGAAACGGTTCTGGTAGCCACGATCGCCGAAACGAAGCCTCTTGCGCGGGGGTGACAAGGCGGGATGCGGGGGCTCCCCCTCTGGAACAGGTGGAGGCGCCTCTCCTGCAAGCTGGGCCTCTAGCTGGCGAATCCTGTGGTGAGCTTCCCTCAGTCGGTCTTGGGTGTCGTCCAGCTGGATGACGACGTTCCTTAAGTCCGTGTCGACTCCGGCGAGAGCTCGCACAGTGACATTGACGCGGTTCTCCTCATCCTCTCCAAGTGTCAACTCCGTATGCTCTGTCCCACGAGCACGGCGAGGAAGGTGCTGATAGTCTGTGTGCTCCAAGTCTCGGCGGTTAGTGTGGTTGAGAGACCAGAGAGCCCTCATGGCAGCATGGCTTACTGAGGCACGGTAGGTCGCCATGGGTGTCGAGGAATCGTGTGCGGAGACGGTCATCATGCCTCGGGGTCCAGTATCCACCCTTATGTGGACCCGAGTGACAAAGTAGTCGCCGAGTGCAGGGTCTTCATAGTGCTTTGTCTCGTACAGGGGAGCCACGGGGTTGTGAAGCTCTTCCAGCGTATCCCGAAGCAGCAGGGGAAAGTGACCCTCCTCGTGGGTTGAGGTGTAGACGCAGTACAGTCCCCTTTCTTCTGGCGGGTCTTCATCATCATCCTCATCGTCCGGGTCCTCTGGGCCTTCTGGGTCTCCTCCAGCTGGTGCAGGCGCTGAAGCTGCTGGAGCAGGAGGTGCTGGCGGCGGTGCTGGGGCTTCATCTTCTGACATCTCCAGGGGCTCCTCCTCTTCTCCTCCCTCAGTGACGACGGTCGCTGGAACCTGAGCTTCGAAATAGGCTAGTGGCGGGCCTAGATCGTGTGCTGGCGTCGGCGATGGTAGAGATGGCTGTATGTTCCCGTCCGCATCAACTTCCCGGATGTTGCCTTCTTGGTCTTCATCGAAGAAGTAATCCACCCCGGGCACTTCCTCAACCTCTTCCTCTGGCTGAACTGGAACTGGAGCAGGTACTGGGGCGGGTACTGGCTCAGCGGGTGCAGGAACAGTGCGACGGGCGAAGGCACGACCTCCGGTGCGCTTGCGTGCAGTCTGCCTAGTTCTGGCCATCTGAAGAGCATGATAGAAAGGTTTTAGAACATACTTGAAAGAAAAGACAAGTATGCGATCAAGGTTGAGATAAAAGCTATCAATAAGGATTAAGCAGATATGCATGAAAAAGCATGGCTACTAAGCAAGATAGACCTTAATTTTCGACCATTTCTATCTAGGCTAACGTCCTACAGTCAACACTGCTCTGATACCACTTCTGTCACACCCGGTTTATGAAGGCAAACCGAATGCATCTCATATGTGCGCCAGGATCAGTTTACACACATATGATTAAACATAAAGTGAATATCACAACTAGTGCAAACGTATAGAGAGTATTAAAGACTTTATTACAAAACCGAATGTCTTAAACGAATAATTAAACGTCTATAGAGTAGCAGCGGAATCTTCTTCAGCACAGGCAGATGACTGGGAGACATACGCCTAGAAATCCTCGAAGTCTTCTGGAAACTCCGGGCAGTTGTTATTACGGTCTGAGCAGCAAGTATGCAAGGGTGAGTACACTTATGGTTGGTACTCAACAAGTGGTAGGGAAACAACTATAATATATGCAAGGCTAATTCAAAGAATAGCTGACACGGTTAAACTGCACTCAGCAAATTTTAATTGGTCATATTTTATTAGCAAGCATTAACTAGATATAAGTATATACCATTAAACCCATATGATAAGTATATACGAAGATATACAACATAACCATAAGTAAAAGCATCGATTTAGATCAACTTCAAGTTCAATTATCATGTGAGGGTCCAAGCCGCTCTTGACCGTGAGCACGGCTAACCGGTTAGTTTTACACTCTGCAGAGGTTGTACACTTTCACCACAATCCGCGTAAAAGCTCCGAAGAACTTTAAACCCAACCATGCAAGTGCGGGCCAAGCACCATATCACACTTCCTTAGGTGTGACTGCATAGGGACGCTACGAGGCCTTTACAAAGATCCCCTAACCTATGACAACCCGCTAAGGTTTCAAGTCAAAGCGGTCATAACACTGTCCTAATGAGGTGGTACCTTACCAAAGGACCATCAAACAATACCAATTGCCCCAATAGGACCGAGTTATACCCCGTCGATGCATCCCCTCTTGCCCTTTCGGTAAGATTGTCACAAGCTAGAGTTTCTAATTAATCAGCCAAGACCAGAGCCATATAGTAATTGTGGTTGTACTGTTTTCTTGGGTGGTTCTCCATGTTCCAATTAACACATATGATCTTAATTAACAATATTAAACCATCACGAACATGAAGTAACAAGTATAGCATTTGTAATATTATCCACCCATATCCAAGGTAAAGCAACTAGCATAGCTACCCAACATGAAATTAAACCCAAGTTGATCAAGGAATATGGTAAGCAATACTAGGTATGTCCTTAACTCGGTTCCCATCATATTATAGACGCATGCATGAACATAAAAGTAAATGTGATAGTTTTGGTGATTTCATGGGTCAAAACATGATCAAGGGTCCACTTGCCTTCCTCAAACTGCTGCTGGTCCGGTCCTCCGAAGCCTTGATCGTGCTGCTGCTCCTCGAACTGCGGATCGTCTATCGCATCGCACACGCACATGCAAGCAAACAAGTACAAACAATAAGAAACAGTACACCAAACAACAAAAACAGTACAAAAAGAGGTTACTAAACTATTCTACTCATTGCAACGATCGCATGAGCGTAAAGATCATCAAAAACGGATCTAAAACGAGAAAGTTATGGCTAAGACAAGATCTAAGGGCTAAAACGTAAATAAACCTTATACTCAGGGGCTAACTCATGAAAACAGGGACTGATTCGTAAATATCTTTCACTGTAAAGGACGGCGGGTTCTAATACGGAATAACATAGGGGTTTCTTTGCAAAAACGACAGGGTTGACCGGTAAAGACTTGGTTGACTCAGATTGAATCTATTATGGACCCTTGGATTGAGATCGGACGGCCTGAGTGGTTTGGGGCGAGCGGCGGCGGCGTTAAACGGCCGGCGGCGAACTGAGGCGGCGGCGCGCGGCGGCGGGACGGCCGGAGTAGGCCAAAACGGCCATCCGGGCTTGGGTTAGGCTCGTATTTGGGTCGGGGAGCACGTTCGCGAAGTCGCGAACTCGATTAGGGGATCTGGGTAGTGAGAAAAAGGCCGGAGCAGTGCCCGCAGCGGCGCATGGCGGAACGGCGGCGGCGCTTGCTCCGATGAGCTAATGCGCGCGCGAAAAAACAAGATAAAGGGAGAAAAAAAGGTCGGCGAGCATCACCGCCTCGACGCGAAACTTCTGGAAAGCTCGAAGGCGGCGGGGGCGCGACGGAACGGCGACGCAACTTGGAGCTCCAAGCTCCAACAATGGAGACGGCGCGGAAGCTAGGGTTTGACGAAAGCGGCGGCTGCGGCTTTGGGTTTTGGGTTCCAGGGGTCGCGGGGCGTTGCTTTTATAGCACGGGGCTGGGCCTTGGCGTGCGGGCCACGCCGAGTCGGAGGGGGCGGGCAGCGGCGCTCGGACTCGGGAAGGAGTCCCGACCCGTCCCGAGCTCGGGGATGACGGGCGGGTCCCCCGCGTCAGAGAGAGAAGAGAGGGAAAGGCCGGAGCGAACTGGGCCGCGAGCTGGGCCGGCGCAAGGGAAACGGCCGCGGGGAACGGGCTGGCGAGAAGTTGTCTGGGCTGCGGAGAGAGAAAAAGAAAGGGAGAATGGGCTGGGCTGAAAGAGAGAGAGAAAGAGAAATGTTTTTCCAATTTCCAAAACGATTCAAACTCTTTCAATTTAAATTCAAACTCAAAGATTTGAATTTAAGTTGAACAACAAGCAAACTAAAATGCAAACCAGCATGAAATGCACACGCCTATTTTCCTTATATTTATTTTATGGCTAAATAATTTATTTGATTCCCGACATATGCTCTAAATTCAAGATAAATTAGATGAAACCTTATCGAGCCTACAATAAACCTAATCGAATTTATTGAGGTTCCTAATTTGAAAAAAAAACGGGTGTTACACAGCAGCCTATGCAATTGAACAAGTAGATATTTTATATGATCAAGGTACAAAATAGCCCGCTAATAGCTCGCTATTGTCCGCTATTAGCTTTTTAAGAGATCTCCCGCTACGCTATACAATATTTGTCCGCTATAGGGGTTTTTTTAGGATTTAGTGATAATAAATGTCCGCTACTTCCGCTAAAGATGTAGCCAAAAGAAATAAAGAATCAATATAACTAGGGTGGACCATAGACAAAGCATCACGGGCACAGTTAGGCAGTCAAGAGATGTGTTGAGTCTATTTTAGAATGTTAGACCAATGATGCTTCTAATTTTATATGTATTATGGACGTATGGCTATGAAAAATTTGTTGAAATTGGTTGCATTGCTGATGTTATTGGTCACATTATGCATATTTTTTTGCAAACCGCTAAATGGATAGCTCCGCTATAGCTCTCTTAGCTTTTTGGAAAGGCTTCCGCTAAACTTCTTAGCCCGCGATTTTATACCTTGTATATGATTCTGTAATTATCTATCATGCTATGACAGATTTGATAAAAGAGGTAGGTGGTTATGATTTCAGATTGCAAAGCATAAAAAAGTGGTTCAAGAATGACAGCAAATTACGAAATTTTAATCAAGGCACAGGTGGTTCAAGAATACTCTGCTGATCTATATGAACATAAAAATATATGGCAATCAGCATACATACATTTTCAAGAGATTGAGTTTGATTTGAAACAAATCCTGGAGGCGCAGATGGAGGAGGCAGGGGAGGAGGAACCAAAGAAATGGGCATTCCTGTGTGCACAGCCACACTCTGCAATTAAGGATATATGATACTCATAAGAACATAGCAGTTTAACATCACCAAGAAAAATGTAGAAGGCACCTGAGTAGACAGTTTGCAATTAAACGTGCCACTGCAGTTAGCCGTGCAACAATAGTGAAATTATGGAGTGGCTCTTTTGAAGCAGCCAACATGGCATAAAATGCCTTAGCGTCTGCTGTTGGTTCCTCTTCTAAACTATCTGTGTCCATGGCATCACCAAAGTCATCCAACATTTCATCTAAGCCATCAGCGGTGTTATATGCTTGTTCCAATATAGGCACACTTATAGGAGACTCTCCATGCTCAGTCCATCTATTATATCCTGGGATAAAACCCCTTTTGCACAAATGCATGCTCATTACTCCTCTCCTCCGTCTTACTCTATTACGACAATCTGAACAAGGACAGACTACTCCGGTATTTGCAGCATTTGGAACACCATTGAAAATATGATCTAGAAAATCATTTGTGTTGCGCACCCATTCTTTAGAATGACAACCATTGTCTTTCCAACCATGGTACATCCAACTGCGGTCTTGTACCGACATGACTAATGTTGCAACAATTAACTGAAACAATAAATAAAATACCGAAGAAAATTAAACAGGTAAGCAATGCAAGGCAACACGTGATGTAACAAACCAGCATAGGGGATAAAGTTGATTCACGCTCATGGTGCCCATTTTTCTAATAACAATTGGGAATCAAAAAATCTAATTTCTAATTAACAATGCCACTGGACTGATCCCTAGATTTTTTTTCTAGAAGAATATTGATGCAGGGACCATATTAAACAAATCTAGCAAAGTGGCTTATCAATTGACTACAGCACGTGCAACTGAAATCATGACCTAAACAATTTTCTTGGAATCACACAATCTCTTAAAAAAATCCGACACCCAAACCCAATGTGCAATAAGACAATAAGATATACTCCCTCTGTTCCAAATTATAAGTCATTCTAAAAATCTTGAAGAGTCAAACTATCTCAAAATTTGACTAAAATTATAGAAAGAAACATAAAGATTTATGACATCAAATAAATATACTATGAAAATATAACTAACAAAGAATCTAATAATATTTAATTAGTATTATAAATATTATTATCTTATTATATAAATTTGGTCAAAATTGAAAAATTTTGACTCTCTAAGATTGTTGGAATGACTTATAATTTGGAACGGAGGGAGTAGCAATAAGAAAAGATAAAATTTGCATCTCACCTTCGGACGCACACAGATCTCTTTCTTGCTTTCTCCTTCCTTCTCTCCTTTCCCGTGAACCTTCCTTGCACAGCTTCAGCACAGACCCAGTTCCTCCTCCCAGATCGATGCAACTCCTTGCCTCCCTCCTCCTGGAACACAACTCCTTGCCCTCCTCCTTCCAGGACACGCCACCCTAACTCTCCATGGTTCTCAGCGGCAGATAATGCATGGAGCGGGCAACAGGATTTGGGGACAGAGCTAGCAACGAGATGATTCGGGATGGAGGCAGCGACAAATTGGATTAGGCAGGGGAAGAGAGGCAAGCAGCGTTGGGTAGGATGGGATTGGGCTGGAGGAGCGCTCGTGGATGGATTTGGCTGGGGGAGCTCGAGCAGGAAGGGATTGGGGTACACGCGCTCGAGCGGGAAGAGGGATTGGTCGACCGCGTGCTCCTAGCGGGAAGGGATGGGGTGGTCAAAGCATTGCGCGCGAGGGAAGGGATATGGCGGTAGCGCGCTCGAGCGGGAAGAAATTGCGTGCGGCGGAGTGCTCGGGCGGGAAGAAATTGGGTGCGGCGGCAGTGCCGCGCTCGAGCGGGAAGAAATTGGGTGCGGCGGCGTGCTCGGGCGGGAAGAAATTGGGTGCGGCGGCGGTGCCGCGATCGAGCGGGAATAAATTGGGTGCGGCGGCTGGTAGGGTTTGGGGGCAGCCAACGTCCCACCGTGTTCGGCTGGTCACCAGCCGAATAGCCCTACAGGATTTTTTTCTCATATTCCTCCAGCCTCTAGCTCCAGCCTGCCGAACAGTGTTTTCTCTCACACCACTCCAGCTCCAGCCTCTAGCTCCAACCTGCCGAACACGGTGGTCAGCTAATAAAAAAGTGATTCCCTACGAAATTGTAAACTGTCGTAGGGGTTATACGCCACGGAGGCGTCTACATGGCAAGAACCATGCCCATCCCACCAGTTTCTCCCGAGGAATCGCTAGTTTCTTAGGGAATGGTATTGTTTCCCTACGGTTCTAGTGACTTGTTCTAGGGAATACAATCCTCCCTACAGCACTTACCTATTTCCTAGGGAAAGAAAAATAGCGGTAGGGAGAATGGAGGATTCTAGTAGTGTATACCTAATCATTCAACAAACTTAACATGAGTACATGAAAACACATAGACAAATAATAATAATACAAGTAATTTTAAACCATGATAATAATTCATAACCTCACAAACAAATTCACAGCCACACACATAATAGTGCACAAAGAGACGGTCTCACAGACACGTAGTTTAAGAAGTTCCACACAAATAGAATCAAACAAAAGTCTCAACTAAATACAAGCATCTTGATTAGAAGGTACAACGGCCGGCAAGTGGAGACTGGAGAGGGTAGAGAGGTGGAGGAGGGAGGCCATCGGGTAGGAATTTTTTTTATTTTAATCCTTTTTAATCTATTATTTTAATAATAGCCCGTGCATATATAATTTTTCAAGAACTAGCCTTTTTGGTCACGCCAAGCCCCGTGGCGCGACTCCCTGAAGGGTCACGCCACATGCTTCGGCGCGACAGAACTGCCACGCTGGCACGCGTGTGCCAGCAGGCCTGACGTGGCAAGGCTGAGTCGCGCCACATGCTTTGGCGCGAGTGAGTCGCGCCATGAGCCGTGGCGCGACTCAGCCTAATACAGGCCTACCCAGCCAGCCTTCTCTTCCTCCTCCCATTCTTTTTTCCTCCACTCCCCACTCGACCCGACCTCCATGGCGCCGCCCCTCCCTCTCTCCCTTTAGATCCACTCCATCCTCTACCCGATTCGAATGGGAAACGAAGGGAGACCGATCCTTGAAGGTAACTCCTCCATTCTAACTGATTGGTTTTCCTCCATTTCGTGGATTTTTTAGGGTTTGAGTTGGTTAGGGTTTTTGTAGGGTTTGAGTTGAAATAGTCCCAACAAGAAACCCTAGCCCGCGCTGTATTCTCCCCGTTTCCCTCATTCGCTAGGCTCCTTGGCGCTGCCGGCCACCACCACCTGCGCCTCCCGTTGCTGCCGGGTCCCGCCCGCAGCCCTGCCTGGCTAGCGTTGAGGCCACCCCTCCCGCCTGCGCAGGGTGCCACGGCCCTGCTATGTGTGTGCGGAGGGCGCCCCTCCCGCCGGCGCTGGGTGTCGCGGCCCTGTTGGGCGTGCGCCGACCGCGCCCCTCCTGCCGTCGCCGCCCCACCTCCAACACCGACCTCCAGTCCGGCCGCGTCCTGCCGCCAACACCGGGCCTCTCCGACGGTCGTGCGGCTCGCCCCTCCCCGACGCCCCCCTTCTCTCTCAGCAGGTCGTCTCCCTCTGGCTTCCTCTCTTCTATTTGTTTTACTGCTTGAGGATCAAATGTACCAATCTTGAGAATTGAGTATTTACAAATTTAAAGACTGATGCAGATTTGCTTACGTATATCTCTGTTGTCCACAAACAAGACTGGATCAAGTGTGTATATGTTTAGGGTATGATTTCAGTCGTCCAGACGCGATTTAGCATGTTTTTATGGCCCTCATTGTGGCCATATTTAGGTACCATAGTAGATATATAATATAGCTCAATCGCGTCATCAATCCTTGTGTTGTCACTATGTAAGAGTGGGAGTAATAGTGATTTGCAGCAAGAAGAATAAAAAATAATAGCAATTAGCTAATTTTGACTATATAATACTCTATGTTTTATATATATTTGCTAAAGCTGTGCAGCATAGTTAAAGTCCTAGGTTCGCCCTTGTGTGTGACCTGTGCACTTGCAGAGGCAACAACTTGGTCGTTTTCATAATGAGGCCGATCAAGATGAACCTTGTGGATCGCGCTATCCTGGTGGAAGGAGCACGAGTAGAACAACTTCGTTGGCCACATCATCTACAGGTGCCGTATTTGCAATATTATTTCCATTTATGGTACTTAATGATTGTGATTAGCTATACATATGTTGAATAAATTCTCTTTCATAGGAGAACATCGCGGCCAACAAGGGGCTCTCGGTATTGCAACCCCTCGTAGGAGGGGCAAGGAGGCACCACCTCAAGACATCGTCATCGAGGAGTCTGAGGTGAAAGCATCTAGGCCCCTAATTCGAGTTTTGGTAATTAATGACAACAGTTTGTGGATTAACGATTTCATTTGAGATAACGAGTATAGGTCGATCCACGGATGAAAGAGATTTGGTTGTGAACGTATGGAGTTTTGGAGATGATGAGCAAAGCTCGGGCTTAAGGCAAAGGTATAAAATAGGGCTTTTGTATTTTACCGGTCACAAGGCGTTTAGTGGATGAAAAGTGACCGGATTTGTTGGATAGGTAGCCGTACTATCAAGAGGGGTAGTGTACTCATGCTTGACGGGTCTTTAGTGCCATTTTGCTCAAAATATCTAGTTGCATGCATGAGGGCTAATGGCGTTTTGAAAAGATTTGAAAAAGACTAAATTTGAGAGCTGACTGAGTAACGGCGGACAGTCCGCACCCGAGGGGCGGACAGTCCAATCCCGTTCCAGAGAGCTTGCAGAGGCTCTGGTGGGCTGGCGGATAGTCCGGCCCAGGTGGGCGGACGGTCCGCCACTACTTCTCAGATTTGTACCAGAGAGGGTGTCTCTCTGGTGGGCTTCAAAGTTGAACGGCGGACAGTTCGCCCAGGGGGCGCGGACGGTCTGCCGGCTAATATCAGTTTTGTACTAGAGAGATTGTTTCTCTGGTTTGGGCTGCAAAGTGAACTGCGGACAGTCCGCTCTTGAGGCGCGGACAGTCCGCAGGCTAACTTCAAAGTTGTTCCAGAGACGTTGTTGGTCTCTGGTGGTGTGGAACACATAACTGCGGACGGTCCGCCCCTGGGGAGCGGACGGTCCGCCAAGGCTTAACGGCTAGTTCTGACACGCATTAAATGCACTCTGACTCACTGGTTTATAACGGCGGACAGTCCGGTTTTTGAAATGCGGACGGTCCGCGACTTCGTAGAAAAGAGTGTAATGGCTAGTTTTTGAAGGGGTGTCTATATATACCCATTGTCCGGCCTTTGGGGGGCTCTCTTGGCCATTTGGACTGCATACTTGACATCTTAGAGCTAAGACATCCCTCTCTCACACACACTTGCTTAGAGATAGCATACTTGAGAGTGTGAGGGCATCCTAGTGCATTGCATCTAGAGTTTGAGCTTTGTGGCACTAGGAAAACTTCAAGCAAGCGTCATCGACTTGTTACTCTTGGGAGTTACCGCTCCGTAGACGGCTTGGAGAAGAGGATTTCGTGGAGCTCCTCCAAGGAGATTGTTGAGGAGCCCCGATTTCGGTTGTGAGAGGTTTGTGCTCACCTCACCGGAGTGGTGAAGAGCAACTCTAGTGGAATCGAGGTGTGGAGCGGTTTCTTGATTCAAGCCGTCTCAAGATCAAGAGGTTCTTGATAGAGGAGCGGTTGATTCTTAGAATCCACCTCAACGTGGATTAGAGGTGACCAGCAAGTCATCGACACCACGAGATAAATTCTTGTGTCAAGCTTGGTTACTTCTCTTGCTCACTTTAATTCTTGTTTTTACTTTGAGTAATTTACTTTGCTAGAGCTTGATTTGTATCTTATCACCCTAGGTTGCAAACCCATCTAGAGATAGTAATAACATGACATAAGGCTTTCCTTTGTTACTAATTAAATTTCTCTAGTGTTGTTAGTTTTAGATTTTAAACCGCCTATTCACCCCCATCTAGTCGGTGTTCTTGATCCTACATGAGGAGACATCAAGCTCAGAGGATGCAGATCCTAACTATCTGGCTCCCTTTGTGCCACTACTGACGATGCATCCTGTGTATGGGAAGTCATTATCAGGATCTGTTCACAAATGGCTAATTGTTTTACTCTATCTACATTTAAATTGAAGGATTATGTAACTCAGTGCTCATGTTCACTTGTTGTATGCCTGAGTGTATCTATTCAAGATTATCATTGTGGTGTTATTTCAGGTCTGTAATGCTGTGGAGAACAATTTTTTTAAATGATAGATGTTTTGACCTTGATTTCCTTATGAGAAGCTAAACTTGGCTTAGCACTTCTTTTACTATGTTTGCTTTCTAAGTTGTTAATTGTTGTGTTTTATTTTCATACTCTTTTCAGTTATCAGGAGTCGCGCCATTTATCTTGGCGTGACTAGTTAGCAAAAATTTGGCCTGGGGCAAATCTGGTCGGGGTCAAAGGTTGGCGCGACTCCTCACTGAGCTGAGCCGCACTGCCAAGCCACTCAGTGCGATTAGTAAAGGAGTCACGCCACGTGATAGCACCAACCAGATCTAGACTAGGGTAATTACGTGCCAATGAGTCACGCCAAGGAGTCGGGCCATTTCCCTTGGTGCCAAAGTATCTTGAGCCAAATCGAGTCAGCACCAATACGACGGAGTCACGCCAAGGGAAATGGCGCGACTCCGTCGCATTGGTGCTGACTCGATTTGGCTCAAGATACTTTGGCGCCAAGGGAAATGGCCCGACTCCTTGCAAGGCAAGATAATTGATTGTCCATCACAAGATTGTAGATATCACATTACCAGTTTGATAGGACATTACAATATACTCAATTGCACAAAGTGTCATCCATTACACGTCTAATAATAGTAGTACCAATACATGACCATAAAGTGCACATTACAAGTCCACTACAAGAATAATTCAAATTACAGCAGTCCATGATAGATAAACAAGGTCCATGTGCACCAAAAGACATTCTTTTCATCTAGTCGGAATTGCCATCGTAAAGCAACTCGTCATCACCCCAGTCATCGTCATCATTGCTGTTGCCAATGGCGACCCCCTTTCTCTAGCCTTTATTGCCTCCATCTGAGCCTCCCTTGCCATCTCCTCGCTCCCCAACTTTGGACTCATCTTAGCTTGCCTTATGCCAAGATTAGTGGCCGCAACATGACCCAATTCGTACTCAATCCCCCATTTCAACTAAAATCCTAAAAAAACAACGAAATGGAGTAAAACCAATCGATTAGAATGGACGAGTTACCTTCGAGTATCAGTTTCCCTTCGTTTCCCCTTCGAATCGGGTGGAAGATGGAGTGAATCTAGAGGGGAAGAGGAAGGGGCGGCGCCATGGAGGTCGGGTCGAGTGGGGAGTGGAGGAAAAAAGAATGGGAGGAGGAAGAGGAGGCTGGCCGGGTGGGCTTGTATTAGGCTGAGTCGCGCCACGGCCCATGGCGCGACTCATTCTTGCCACGTCAGCACACGCGTGGCAGCTCGGTCGCGCCGAAATATGTGGCGTGACCCTTCAGGGAGTCGCGCCACGGGGCTTGACGCAACTAAAAGGGCTAGTTCTTGAAAATTTAGATTTGCACGGACTATTATTAAAATATTAGATTAAAAAAATTAAAATAAAAAAATTCCTCGGGTCAGGGGGGTCGGAGAGTGGTGCCCTAATTCTTTTGGGCTAGGCCGTCGAGGGTTTGGGAACGGACCTGGCTGCGCTTGGGAACGGACCTGCCTGTAGCCCGGCAAAAATGTGGGCGGGAGGGACGGTGTGCGTTAGGCCCCGCCTGGCTGACCGACAGGCACCCTGATTTGCGGCGGCGGTGTGCGCCTGCTTGGTCCGGACGTACTACGTGAGTGGCCTTTACCGAAACTGAAGTCTGAAGACACGAGGAACCGCGACCGCATTTTCCAGATGCAGGCCGCCTGCGTGCACGCACACACAGCACCACCATTTATCTAGAGTGCGCATCCGTGGTGCACGGAGCGTGTATTCTCGGAAACGAGTGGCTTTTGAAATGCAAACTTTAGCTAGCAGCTAGGGGCTCTCCGTCTTTCTAAGTGCTACAGCAAAACGAGGCGACGCGAGAGAGGATTCTCGTTTTGGTCCGCTGATTCGTCGCCTCCCTCGCTGATGTAGGAGGAGGGGGTTCGATTGAATCGGCGGCGGATCCATTCTCCCCTATATATATTAGCTATATAGTAAGGTAGCTTCCCGGTGGCTGTGTGAGGATGGCCGCCGGTTCTTTTGTCCGATGGAGTGGCGCTGATGGAGGTGGTGTCATGTGACGTCTGTGAATTTGATGCTTCCTTCTTGGGTGTTGCTCCATGGAAAATAAGTTCCCTCCTCGGTGGTGCTGGCAAGTTTGGCGTCTTCGTCGACCCTTGCTTCAATCCGCCATGGAGGTGGGTGTCTTTCTCCCTGTGTTGATGCGGCTCCAGCGTGCGACGCCGGAGGTGTGCATAGATCGACACCAGATCGTACATTGGTGTGGGCGTCTTCTGCATCTTTGGCGGCTTCCCCATCATCGTGAGCAGTAGCAACATCAAGTTCGGTTCCTTCCTTACCCTTGTCGTCATCGACGGTAGCTCTGGAAGGTATGTTTACCAGCTCGATAAGATGCCGAGTTGGTCTTGGGTCACCACCTTTTCTGGTGGTTTTGGTCTCCCTCAGGGTTTGTCGTCGTCCGGTGTGCTGGGGACTCTGATACTTGCGGCGTCAAATTCCTCAGTATCCGACGATGTTGTCCAGCCGGGTCGTTCGGCGTCAAAAAAGCAAGTCGAGTTCGATTTGTTGCACAAGACGGCAACAAAAATTTGTGTGGCTTCGCCGGAGAGGTGGTCGGCTTCAGGAATCGTCATCCACCCGCCGGTGGCGCGAAAGATCGGGAGTTTACAAGAACTGAGCTGTAATTTTTTTTCTTTCAAGGGTGTTCTTGTAAGATTTGGAATGTGACCAAAAAACCTTTCTATGAAATATAAACCCGATTTTCTAAAAAAAATGCAAACTTTTCCTCGGAAACTAGAGGGCCCACGTGGCGGTGAGGAGAGGCGAGGCCACCGAGGCCCATCCTGGGAACTCTCTTGGCGCAGCGCAGCAGAAACGGCGCTCGTCCGAGGGCGTACGTGTATGCGGATGTACGTACTGCATTCTCTGTGCGGACTCCGTATGTACGTACACACGCAGATGCGCGCGCGGATGGGGTTGACTCTCCATGCGAGCGAGCGAGAGGTGGGTCCATATTTTTTGCAATTTAGTTCTTTTTTTGAACGTTTATTATATTTGGACCCTCCGGAAGATTTGCAAAATCGTAATAAGTAACTTAAGTATACCTTTTTCAGTAATAATACGCATCACTAAAGCTAGAAAAATTAGGTCAATTTGCACAACTAGTGAGTGCTACAAACAAAAAGTTCTAACGCAACCTACAAATAAAAGCACGTGAAACAACAGCTATTTGAAATACAATCGAAACAATTCCACATCCATATATCGAAACAAAAAGTAAAGCCATCGTTCAAAATGCCTAATCCATACAACAAATAAAAGTAAAGCGGCCGTGCAAATAAATTACCCATTATGCAACTAAATTCAAAATTACACTATCATTATTCAAAAGGAAATATCTATAGTGAATACGGCTTCTACATTTCTTCCATTCTATATAACAATTGCTCACCAGAATTTCAAAAGTTAAAGAATACATATAATCAAATTAGAGGCAAACACATGTACAAACAATCAAATTGAGCAAACTACTCATACAATTGCAACTACAAAAAAAACCAATTAACTATCCATACAACTAAATTAGAGCCAAACTACATATATAAAACAATAATTATTTCCATTCATATACTCCCCATCCTAGTAATTCGGAAAACCATCACTAAACAACAATTATTTCCATTCAGCAATGATGGATGACAACTACCATACCTAAAATGAGCTACCCCCACCTTCGATTTCAGCTACAACCGAATCAAATCAACCTCCATTCATCCACCTTTGCAATTCGGGTTGCTTCAAAATGCGGCTAAAATAAAGCATTCCACCGGATAAAAAATGAAGGAGGGGGGTGTCGGTGTTTAGCCGCCAAGCCTGCTCAGGGATACCCTTATTAGTAGGATTGTATGCAAGGGATCGACTAGCTCTCGAATTCGATGGTGCAAGGAACACAAGAATTTAGACAGGTTTGGGCCGCGAGGTGCGTAATACCCTAAGTTCTGTGTGGTTGCTGTAGGGAAAATGGCCTCTTATGCCACATTTCAATATAATGTTTTGGTGATTGATATAGACAACACAACGCTTGGACTAATGCGATTGTTTAAATGATATCCTCAGGCTTTTAGGTTCAAGTGATGACAAATAGAAGGAAGGCGGAGATAGGCCCGAAGGATAAGAATTGAAGAGACCGTGAAGAAATCAAGTCAAAACAAACAAGACAGAGACAATTTGCTATCACCGGTTAAACCGATGATGAGCAAATTGCACTCACCAGTGCAATGGACCCAGAAGCTGAGGCTAGGGTTTTGCGTCGGTTAAACCGACGATAAAGAAAAGACATACGTCGGTGCAATGACTGAAGTGAAGTCAGACACAGAGGGACACCGGTTGAACCGGTGATGAAGGAAAAGTGAACATCTCTGTAATTGTTCAGAGAGTTGGTTTTTTGGGAATCAGGGGATAGTTACATTCACCGGTTAAACCGACGATACGTCGGTTGATTGCTCATACAAGTAACGGATAGTTTTTCAGTGGGCAGTTTATATTCACCGGTTGAACCGACGATGGCTATTGGAAGAGCGTCGGTTTAACTGGCGTTACGTACTTTTTCTGTCAGTTTTCCTCCAACGGCTCTTTTGGGGTATGTGGCTATATATACCCCTAAGGCCGGGTCATTTGGAGAGGTTGGAGACTCTGGAAGTTCTATTGAAGATCAACATCAACTACATCCACCATATTGAGCTTAGTGCCACATTCAAGCTTAGAATAGCTTAGTGCAAGTGTGAGCTTGAGAAGCTTAGTGCTTGGGAGGACTTGATCTTGCGAGATCAATCTTGAGCAAAGTCTTGCTGCGGCAAGCAACCGTGTACTCATTGTGTGACCCTCCGACTTGGTGTGGAGAGGCAATGACACTTTGTGAGGAGAAGGAGACCCCTCTTGGTGAGAAGCTCCGATAGTGAAGACGGTGCCGTTGGTGACGCTTCGAGAGAGATGGTGGCGGTGGCCTTGTCTTGGTGACTTGGCGTCACTTAGCCTTTGCTTGCCGGAAGCCTTGGTGGCGAATGCAAGACGGTGATCAAGCGAAGAGACTCGGCATCACACTTGTTCTTGGTGGACAAGTGGCCGTGGACGTAGGTTAGAAAGCGAATTAGCGACCCTATTCTCCCCCTCCCCCTCTAGGGTCGGACACCCCGGTGATCCTTACAATTAGTATCAGAGCTTGGTCTCACACCTTTACGAGGATTAGCTAATTCCATTAGTAAATTTGTGAGAAAGCTCGTAGGAGACACGTCGACTTCACCGTCGAGTGAGTATCATGTCCGTGGAAGGGATGAGCACCGATAGGGCTCCGTTTTTCGATGGCACGTGTTTTCCACGATGGAAAGTGCTTATGCAAGCACATCTTCAAGCCCGGGGGCTTGATGTTTGGCGTGTCACCGAGTTGGGCAAAAAGAATGAGATTAAGGCCGAGACGCAATATGATGCCATTGCTAAATCTACTTTATTGTCGTCTTTTTGTGATAGTGTTTTTAATCGTATTTTTGCTTGTGAAAATGCTCATAAGCTATGGAAGCAAATTGTAGAGAATCATGAGGGCACAAAGGATGTTGCCAATCAAAAATATCATATTCTCGGCGAGGAGCTGAGTAGCTTTAAGCAACTTCCCAATGAAAATACTCATGACATGTATTCACGATTAAATACTCTTGTCAATGAAATCAATGCTTTAGGTCTCAATCAACTTAAAGATGAAGAAATCGACCGCAAGATTCTCCGAAGCCTTCGCAAGCCCGACTACGACATCATCAACACACTCTTGCGGTCAAGCCGCAAGAGTCTCGCCGCCAAGCACTCATGCAAGCACCAACCAAGGCGACAAAACTCATCAAGCTCAAGTGAACAAGAAGAAGAGGATGAGGAAGAAAGTTATGATGAATCAAATTCAAGTAAGGATGAAGAATACCCAAGCACCGTGCTATATCACTACCACAAGATAGTCAATCATGTATATGAGCTCTATGAGCTTGGGTACAGAACTCTCATTAGAGAGAGTGCGGTAGGGATGGAGAAGATGGCAAAGAAAAAGAGCAAGTCAAAAGCTCAAGCTCTCTCCGCCATCCACAAGCCCAAGAAAAGTGGTAAAAGCTCAAGAAGCAAGAACATCAAAGATTCCAAGAGCTCCACCACTCGTCGCCCTCGGAGATTATCACCACCACCCATGTGTCTTATGGCACAAGGTAATAGCTATGTAAGTGATGACTCCTCCTCAAATGATGAATCCGATGTTGAAACCGATGAAACTAGTGAGATGATGACACTCCTCCATAATCAACAAGAACATCTCATTAAACAAAATAAGGAAATCAAAACTTTCAAAGTTAAAGAAAAGCTTCATGCCTCATTTGTCTCAAGATATGAGAACTTGCTAAACAAATACAATTTGTTAGACAATAAGCATGAAGAGCTTAAAATGAAATATAAGAGTCTTGAATCTAAAAGTGAATTATCATCGGATAAATCATTTCCTTGCAATATTCCTTGTGGAACACCTATCATCAAGGTAGATGCGTCTACCTCTTGTGATCTAACCCCTTACAATGAGGATGTGATTGTAGAAACATGTGATGATCTCATTGCTAAGGAAAATGATGAGCTCAAACAAGAGATAGAAAGGCTAATGGCGGATTTGAGGTGGTTCAAAGACAAAGGCACACAAGGGCAAGTCCAACCTTCTCAAGATAACACCTCCACGGGCGTGAAGAAGCTTGAGAAGGGAGAAACCGTGACTTACTTCAAGTGTTGCAAAGAAGGTCACAAGTCCTACCAATGCAAGGAGAAAGAGGACGAAGCAAAGGGCAAAGAAAATGGCAAGCCCAAGAACATGAACAAGAGCAAGAAGGGACACAAGAAGGCTAAGGAGATCAAGAAAACACACATCTCCATAATTGAAGGTTCATACATGTACACCAAGCCCACCCACAAGAACAAGCAAAAGAGCAACCACTACATACTTGAAAAGAAGAAGAATGGCAAGGTGGTGACTCATGTCATGGGGTGGAGAACATATGGATGGAACCGGCCTATTTGGGTGCCCAAGGATATTATTCATACCATGGATGACTCTCAAAAGGTTTGGATCCCTAAAACTTAGGTGCCAAACAAGCACTACGGGGAATTTGGAGGCTTAGCAAGGTTTGGGATGCATGAGTAGGGATGCATCATGCAAAATTGAATTAAAGCCAAGTTGTGGATTAAAGATTAGTGACCCAAATTCCTCTCCCCTACATATGAGGTAATGAGCAAGGTAAAAGGATGATCTCAATTTCATTTGATATCCTTCATGCATCATTGCAGCTCAATGCCTCTCTAGGATTGCATGATCTTATCTTTACTATTGGTATCTTTCATTTGGTATGCCTTCCTAGAAATTTCACATGGTAGGTTATCCATGCTTTATCATATCTTGTTGCAACCTATATGAGCCTAATTGATTCTCTCACATGACATATGTCTTCCATAGTATATCTTGCAATTTGATATCTCTCATATTCGTGGTAAAAATGCTTTTGATATCAATTGCTTGCTTATGGTGCAATGATTAGCAAGTTATAAAGTTAAATCCCCATTATGTGAATTACAAGTGCATACATTTGTTTAAAACTGATTCAAACTCTAATGCACACATTTAGGGGGAGCTAACTCTATAGCTTATGTTTGTGTGACTAATATGCTTTACAAGTGCTATTTGTTGTAGTCACCTAGAGCTATCTCCATGAGTTCAAAATTTTTTTTTGAACACTACCCCTACAAGTCACAATTGGCATCACAATTGGTGTCAAGATAGGAGGTGCCACAAACTTTGAAAAAGGGGGATCTTGTTCAAACAAAGGGAGATATGCCAAATTTAGTGGGTATAACACTCTATCACTAGTAAATTCCTTTTGCTACTAATGCTCCTTGCTGTTAGTGGTTATGGAACTTTTAGGTGTTTGATGACAAAGGGGGAGAAATGTACCCTAAAAGCAAGCAAATAGTTTGAAGTGAATGATGCCATTAGAAAGGGGGAGGAATAGAAAATGCAATGCAAAAGGATGCATGGTAATAGGGGGAGGTACTTAGTCAATATGGGGGAGAAGTGCAAATTCATGATCCCATGGACTAAGGTACAAAAATTTTCATTGCTCATATGGTTCAAACCACACAATTGTCTTACATTGGCCACAAGCCATTGTTTCACAATTGCTATCAAGCCAGAACCATTTCGTCCTATGGACTAATCAAATACCGGTGGCTTTTTAAATGAGCATTGAAATGTCATCCGAGCAAACTAAGTAGTTTCTAACTTTTCAAATTAGTATCAATTTGATATTCTTGCAATTCATCTTGCTTGTTTTGGTTGTGTTGTCATCAATCACCAAAAAAGGGGAGATTGTAGGGAAAATGGCCTCTTATGCCACATTTCAATATAATGTTTTGGTGATTGATATAGACAACACAACACTTGGACTAATGTGATTGTTTAGATGATATCCTCAGGCTTTTAGGTTCAAGTGATGACAAATAGAAGGAAGGCGAAGCTAGGCCCGAAGGATAAGAATTGAAGAGACCGTGAAGAAATCAAGTCAAAACAAACAAGACAGAGACAATTTGCTATCACCGGTTAAACCGATGATGAGCAAATTGCACTCACCGGTGCAATGGACCCAGAAGCTGAGACTAGGGTTTTGCGTCAGTTAAACCGACGATAAAGAAAAGACATACGTCGGTGCAATGATTGAAGTGGAGAAAGACACAGAGGGACACCGGTTGAACCGGTGATGAAGGAAAAGTGAACGTCAGTGTAATTGTCCAGAGAGTTGGTTTTTCGGGAATCAGGGGACAGTTACATTCACCGGTTAAACCGACGATACGTCGGTTGATTGCCCGTACAAGTAACGGATAGTTTTTCAGTGGGCAGTTTACATTCACCGGTTGAACCGACGATGGCTATTGGAGGAGCGTCGGTTTAACCGGCGTTACGTACTTTTTCTGTCAGCTTTCCTCCAACGGCTCTTTTGGGGTATGTGGCGATATATACCCCCAAGGCCAGGTCATTTGGAGAGGTTGGAGACTCTGGAAGTTCTATTGAAGATCAACATCAACTCCATCCACCATATTGAGCTTATTGCCACATTCAAGCTTAGAATAGCTTAGTGCAAGTGTGAGCTTGAGAAGCTTAGTGCTTGGGAGGACTTGATAGTGCGAGATCAACATTGAGCAAAGTCTTGCTGCGGCAAGCAACCGTGTACTCGTCGTGTGACCCTCCGACTTGGTGTGGAGAGGCAATGACACTTTGTGTGGGGAAGGAGACCCCTCTTGGTGATAAGCTCCGATAGTGAAGACGGTGCCGTTGGTGACGCTTCGAGAGAGACGGTGGTGGTGGCCTTGTCTTGGTGACTTGAAGCCACTTAGCCTTTGCTTGACGGAAGCCTTGGTGGCGAATGCAAGATGGTGATCAAGCAAAGAGACTCGGCATCACACTTGTTCTTGGTGGACAAGTGGCCGTGGACGTAGGGAGGGACTTGGTGTCCTAACCGAACCACGTTAAATCGTGTGTCTTGGTATCTTCACGGGAGTTTGCATATTCTCTCCCTTACCTCTTGACTTACCGTATTACGTTTCCGCATTTACTCTATCTTGCGTGCCTTTACTTTCCTAGTTAGTTTGATTAGGATTGGCTATAGGTTGCAAGTCTTTTGGGGTAAGTAGAGAGTAGCATAGATAAACTTTAGTCATAACTAGCATGTGTAGGACGTGTTAGGTTTATCTTATGCAAGTAGGTTGAGCCCTAGGTTAGAAAGCGAATTAGCGACCCTATTCACCCCTCCCCCTCTAGGGTCGGACACCCCGGTGATCCTTACAGTTGCTTGTATTGCCTTAGGTGTTGTTCTGTTTTGAGGGGGTCCCTGCCCGCCCTTATATACTCTGGGGGGATAGGGTTACATGGAAATTTCTAGCCGAGTACTGTTGGAGTCCAACTACAACCCAGTCGGGTAGTTTTCTTATACTACAGCTAGTTCTACACCTATTCAGGTAGTAACAAAAGTGGTAAGGTACATCCATGCGCTATCCCTTACTTTAGAACATTCTATGTCTATGAGCAGTCCCGCTGCCCTGGGTCTGACAAGCCCCCGAGCTCTTCGTAACCGAGTCCTGCAGGCTTCGAGTACTTGTGAAGGCGTCTTTGAGTACTTCACGTTGACTGAGCATATGTCGAGTGCTTCTGGCCTTCTTCTTGAATATTTCGAGTAGTCTTCCAAGTACTTCTGGTTGCATCGAGGCTGTGTGACAGAACTGCCTAAATTAAACAAGCTTAAGTGCACTAATAATCATCTTAAGCGTTAATCAAGTCACCGCGCACTTAAAACGGTGTAATCTGGCAGCCTATTGGGTTAAGGATCGAAAACACTGGAAGTCTCACCCGAATGCGAGCATAGATGATTACAAGCAGACAAAAGCTTCTCAAATTTTAAAAATACAAAACAGAGCTTTACATAATAAATTTGAGGAAATTTTCAGAGTTTAACATGCAGCGGAATTTAAATAAAAGCTCGGTTTGAAAACACCGTTATCTACGAAGTCGTGAGGACGTCACATCGAGCCCACCGATGTGAATTCTGGTTAGCTTCCACCAGCAGCAACTACCTGAAAACAGGATAACAATAAACCCTGAGTATACTAATACTCAGCAAGACTTACCCGTCTAGTGGTATATACTTAGCCGACTCCTAGACATGCAAAGTTGTTTGGCTCTGGAGTTATTTTGCTGAAAAGCTACTAATAGTTGATCCTTACTTTTAAATTTTAGCTCAGGTTTAGTATAAACCGTACCAACTAGGTTTGCCTGAATTTCTAGAGCACACATGGTATAACAGAGAAATTCTCTGGTAATATCACAATCCAGTTCTCTTCATTCTAGTCTCATTCCACTTCTTTACTACGATGTGACAGAGAGATCAAGGTTCTCTTAACCGAGAGAGACGCAAATCGATCCGATTTAACCTTGCAAGGTGGACCTAACTCACACGCCAAGTGCAACCCCGTTGGATCACACCAAGCAACTGTTCCCAAGATTACGCCAAAGCCTGAATCAAGCCCGCAAACACCCGGATGATGAGTCCCACACGGCGAACACCTAGTGGACCCGTGGACGACTACAACACCCATCATTCCTTGCCCAGCATCGCAGGTCGAGAATCAGATTTCAACGCAATTTAGGTAATTAGCTTACCGGTTTCGACTACCTCCTACTTCCGCCATGTGGTTAGTACTGTTCAATCCTCGATCAGTAGTGCCAACAACGGTACAATCCTCAATCGACACAGGCGGAGGCTCACTTTCCATCCATTCCATATCCATAACCAAATTCATCTCCGCCCGGTCTCCATTTTTCCTTTCTTTTCTCAATAATTTGGAGGAGGAGCGGAAGCAAACGGAGGATGTTCCTGCTGGTGAGTCTGCTATATCCCTTCTTCCTAATTTGGATTTTCTTCCGTTTTCTTGGCTTTTGAACCAAAGGATTTTTTTTCTTAGATCCTCAAAATCAAGAGGATCCTATGGAGAAGGTTGCGGCTGCGCCTCATGTTGAGGCATCACTAGTGGTGGGGGCGAGTACCTCTATTGCTCCATCGGGAGGTGCCCCCCCCCCACTGGTGGAGAGGATCAAGCTTGCACAAGAGAACATGGATCTTGTGCAGAAGCTGCTGGCGGTAAGTAATCGCTTGATCGAGTACTTAATTTTTGCGAATCGAGTAGTTTAACTACTGATCCTTGCTGTTTAAATATTCAGGAGCTGGTGGAGCAGGGGATCAACAAGCCCAGAACAACTCAGAGCTACTCGCTCTGAAAGACCAAGTGTCCAAGCTCTCGGCTGAAAAGGTTGTTCTTGTGGAGAAGAACAAGAAAATCTCCAAAGAAAAAAGAGGTTAGTGCCTGCCTTTGTAAAGCAGTCGACTAGTTTTATGCATTTGGTGTTTATAAGAATTTTGTTTAACTAAATACGCAGCACTCCGAAAATCGTTTAAGTTTCAGGAGAGCATGGTACCTGATTTATAGATTCTTATGTACCGTAACGCAGATGAAATTGGAAAGCTTCAAAAGATTAAGGCGGATTCTGACCAGGAGCTGCTTCAAGCATTGCAACAAGTGAAGAACTTGTCAGCTTCCAACACGGTGCTGCAACAGGAACTCAACGAGTTGATGGTTGCAGCCCAGGCTGTGGTGGACTTGGTGGACATACCCGAGGATGACGTGGAAGCACCTCTCTCCCTGGCAGAAAAGCTTCGGAGAGTTTCCCAAGGCGTAATGCGGTTCATCTCGGTGACCACCCGACAGTACGTATCACATGTACTCGGGTTGGTGAAGTTCTACTGGCCACACACAAACCTAGATCCGCTTGGCGAGGGCATGAAATCTGACTGCAGTGAGGAGCAGTTCGAACAATACGTTCTTGAAGTCTCGCCGATAGCAGATAGGATTGTGAGCAGCTTGGAGGGTGCCTGAACTTCTGAGCTTTATTTGTTTGTGAGATGACGTAATGGGCTTCTAGAGCCCCAAATATTCTTAAGTTTGTACAAGTTTAAATTTGTTTTGTACTGAGTATTTTGTTTGATCTCTTAAGGAGTAATATTTCCTTAAGGATTGAGTAGTACTTAAGTGTCTCTGAGCGAGTACTGTAAGTATGGCAGCAGCGTGCTATCTCGACTTAGTTACAGAAGTAAGGTATCTGTCTTTTGTTTGACTGTGATGTACCCCGTCTCGTTCTTTAAATAAAGATGGAGGAGGGATTTTTAGTTTTACTTGAAAGTTCTGTCGAGTGGTTTGTTCTATGTGAGAACTGAAGAAGGCTTATAGTGTTGACCAGTTAGGATTGAATCTCGTAAGATTAACCAAGTGGGAAAAGTACTAAAGGAATAATCCGGCCGTGGCCTAAAAGGAGTTTCCTTTGAAGGAAACTTTGTGTAGTTATCCGGTAAAGTTAACCGAGTGGGAAAAACTATAAGGAATTTTTGTAAGCTTTAAGCCGTGGCTTAAGGATCTACTCGAAGGAGCGAGTAGAGTGTCCTTATCTAAGGACTGGAGTAGCTTGCAAAGTTGACCGGTTAGGATTAACCCCGTCGGGTTACCCAAGTGGGACTAACTTTGTAAGTATTCAAAACCTACTCGAGCCAGCGAGTTGGGTGTCCTACTTGAGGACTGGAGTAACCTCCAAAGTTGACCAGTTAGGATTAACCCCGTCGGGTTACCCATGTGGGACTAACTTTGGAAATATCCAAAACCTACTCGAGCCAACGAGTAGGGTGTCCGACTTGAGGACTGGAGTAACCTCCAAAGTTGACCGGTTAGGATTAACCTCGTCAGGTTACCCCAGTGGGACTAACTTTGGAGATATCCAAAATCTACTCGAGCCAGCGAGTAGGGTGTCCTACTTGAGGACTGGAGTAACCTCCAAAGTTGACCGGTTAAGATTAACCTCGTCAGGTTACCCAAGTGGGACAAACTTTAGAGATATCCAAAACTTACTTGAGCTAGCGAGTAGGGTGACCTACTTGAGGACTGGAGTAACCTCCAAAGTTGACCGATTAGGATTAACCTCGTCAGGTTACCCAAGTGGTACTAACGTTGGAGATACTCCTTGACTAGGCCGTAGCCTAGAAACTACTCGATCGTTGTCCCAAGTCTTGCTGGGGGTGACGGGGAACTCGAAGTAGTTCAAGGGGAGGGTGTAGGTCGTGGCTGAGAGAGAGCCAAGAAGTCGATTTGGGCGGAGATCAACTTTTATTTAAAATTGTCATGGTTACAAGATCTTGTAAGATGACAGACTATGACTCTTAAGACCTACCCCTTGCCCATAGTGCTATGCACTTGTGCAATGGCTTACATGACTAAATATGAAATATTTAGAAATAGCTTTACTCGACTAGGTAGTCGACTAGACTCTTGGTGGAGTTTTGTCCAGCAGCGGTGCTCCGAGAGCTTTACGGAGTGAGTTGCACTCGAAGATTGTGTGGGAGCTTTTTGGGTGCAGGAAGCACTTGTGTTGCAGCGTCTTGTCTCCTCCAATGGATGCATCAGCGTGATGTTGATCACGGGACTTGCCCTGAAAATCAACACGATGCTGATCATGGGACTCCCCCTGAAAACCAACATGATGCTGATCACGGGACTCGCCCTAAAAATCAGCAAGATGTTGATTACGGGACCTGCCCTGAAAACCAGCACGATGCTGATCACGGGACTCGCCCTAAAAACCAACATGATGCTGATCACGGGACTCGCCTTGAAAATCAGCACGATGTTGATTACGGGACCTGCCCTGAAAACTAGCATTTACCTGCTTGCCCTTCTTGGAGGGTCCTGAACTGTTGACGGGGATGCGATAGTTGGAAGAGGGGCTATAAGCCTCAATTTCCTCACACACCTTTTTCCTTGAGATGATCACATTGCGCGCGTCGCGGCCAATGTTGATCACGTTGCGGAGATCACTATTGGAGTAGTCGTAGTTGTCGCCCTGCTGTTCTTGGCGACGGTCGGCAACACGGTGGAGCCTGAACGCCCGCTTTTGATTGCGGAAGTGGTGACGTTCGTAGAGGTCTTCCGCCACAGGCTCATCTTCCATCTGGTCGGTGATCGTTACAGGTGGTGGAGCTAAGGGCGGGTCTTGCCTAATGGTTGCCTTAACTTCAGTAGTTGCTGAGGGAGTAGTCTCCATGTTGTCGGAGAGGTACTCGTCGTAGTCATTAGAATTGTAGTCGTCGAGGTTGAGGCGTTACATCGAGTCATCTTCTGAGTCGTGAACCTCTGAGATGCGAACCATGAGGATCTCACGGCAAAGATCTTCGACTTCTTGATCTCCTTTGTTTTTCGAGAGGTCTAGTGGGACACCTTTCTGGAATGGGAGTTCGCTGATCTGAGGATCAGGGATTCCGGCGGATCGATTGCTGAGCACTTTTCCAGATGTACTGTCCGGCCTTCCGTTACTTTTATGATCAGGTTTGGGAGGGAGTCCTGATCGGTCTTGGAGTTCTTGTGCGATTGGGTTTCGACTTCTTTGTTGTACTGGATTAGGTTATCCAACTCATTTTTCGAGTCATAGGAGTACTCGGACTCGGAATCGGTTATGCCACCGATTCTCGAGTATGTATGTTTTGGGTGGGCACAAAGTGGGATGTCCATCTCTACTCGCAGGGCATTTTCGTTCATCCAATGCTGCCATGATTGAATTGGAGTTAGCCCTTCTGGCTCCTCGAGCCACGGCTTGTAAAAAATTGACTCACTGGGCTTTTCTGGGATTTTGGAGGTTTCTCCTTGCTTCTTGAGTTTGGCTTCCTCCCAGAGGGTGTTGGCCATGTGTGGTGAGTGGGACATGGCATCCATAAACAAGTCGACGTTGTCTGACCAGTCCTCGAGGTCATCATATGGTTTGAGGTTGTCAAGACTTTCCATAAACTGGTCGAAATCCTGATCGAATAATGGACCAGAAATATCAGTTGGTTTAGGAGTCCACTTGTGAGCAGGTTTTGATGAGGAGTCCTGGGGTTTCCCTGAGGGAAGTGGTCCCATCCGTTCAAGCCGGGGGTTTGCCTTCTCGGATTTCCCACAGGTTTTCCTATCTCGACCTGTTTCTTGTGTCACAGAGTCTCCTCAGCCATGTTGATGTAGTCGACGAGCGTTGAATCAACTCGATCGATCCCTGAGAATATGTTACCCGAGCGATCCTGTCGTGGGTTTTATGTTTCTTGGTTCTGCTGTGTCTTGGATGAATTGAGGGCAGATTCTGCAAGCTTGATGCATCCTTCGATTGATCATGAAACTCTATCTACTCTATCGAGTAGTTCGGTGTTTTCGATCATAGGACGTTTGATTGACTTGAGATGAGCCACGTATTTTTCCAGGGTTTGAGAAAATTGAAATTTTTTGGAATTTGGGTTGGTGTCGGACTCGGCTGACCCGTCTGTACGAGTTGGAGTTGACATGTTCCCGTTGTTTTCCGAATCGAGTTCGGGTAGAGCTCGATTTTCGACGAGTTTGGGAGCGTCAGTTGTTCCGGCGGGTTTATCGTCGGGTTTCGCCTCTGGTTCCTTGGAGGGGATCAGGTGGCCAAAGAAGCCGCCCAATCCATCGGCCGTGCAGGCCCAAGAACCGAAGACGAGGGTTGTGCCTTCAGGCACGATGTTGGCGTTGCTTGATCCGGCCATCGAATTCGTTGATGAACTCGCCGGATCCCCTACCTGGCGCGCCAGCTGTTGGTGTTTAGCCGCCAAGCCGGCTCAGGGATACCCTTAGCAGTAGGATTGTAGACAAGGGATCGACTAGCTCTCGAATTCGATGGTGCAAGGAACACAATTATTTAGACAGGTTCGGGCTGCGGGGTGCGTAATACCCTACGTCCTATGTGGTTGTTTGTATTGCCTTAGGTGTTGTTCTATTTTGAGGGGGTCCCTGCCCGCCCTTATATACTCTGGGGGGGACAGGGTTACATGGAATGTCCTAGCCGAGTACTGTTGGAGTCCAACTACAACCTAGTCGGGTAGATTCCTTATACTACAGCTATTTCTACACCTATTCGGGTAGTTACAAAAGAGGTAAGGTACATTCATGCGCTATCCCTTACTCTAGAATATTCTATGTCTATGAGCAGTCCCGCTGTCCTGGGCCTGACAGGGGGTAAACCCACCTTGCTAAGAGCAAGGTTAATAATTTAACCCCGATGTTAGCTATATATTATTGACATGTCATATTAAGCCAATCTAATAGCCAATACGTATAATAAGTTGGCTGTATAGGTGGGCTGCACCATTCATTTTGATTCATCTTCCTTCTCTCATTCTCTCACCAAAGTTATGGGAATCTGTTTTGCAGCCGGTTTCACTTCTCCCTTCAACTCAGCACAAATATGATGTGGCACTCCATTTAGTTCTTCTAAGTCATCTCATAATACTTGCTCTATGCGTTGATCCTAGCTTTATCCAGCTAGATTTGGCCCCAAATCCATGAATTGCGTGGGAGGGGGAGGGGGGGTGGTGTTGGTTTGGGGGGAGGCACGACGCACGGTCGTTAGCACCGTTCTCCTACGGCATGGTGCCAGGGCCCTGCCACTGTGTCTCCGTGATGTTTGGTGCCGTGCCTCGGGCAGACTGAAATTTACGGCGTCAAAAATTACGGCGCCACGATCTTTTCTCTGTGTTCGCTTGGATTGTCAGGCAGCCAGTCAGCAGTACTGTTCTCTCATACTAAATCAGCACCAGCCACTAGCTACCAGCCAGTCAGCAGTACTGTTCTCTCGTAACAAATCAGCACCAGCCACCAGCCACGACCAAACGAACACAGCGTTTGACACCGAGCCCGGTCTTCATTTTCCAAAAAAATTTCCGCTGGAGGTCCAAATATAGAATTTTTTTTAGAAAAGAACTAAATTGTAAAAATTATGCGAGGTGGGTTTGGGCTCGGAGGGCAGAGCTGAGGTTATCCGCACTCGTCGTACTCTATTTTTATTCTATAGAATAAAAAAATATTATGGTCTAGTCATCGAGATTTTCTCCTCTATACTAATTTCTCCCACACCCATCATACTCTATATCTCATTCTCTGTACCAACTACCAATCTGTGAGACCCATGCGTTAGACTTTTTTCTCTTTTTTACCTCCCTTTCCCCCCTCTATCTCCCTCCGCCGCCGCTGCTTACCTTACGCCCCTCCTCTCCGCGCCCCTCCTCCGACCCCCGCCGCCGGCCACCTCCTCCGCCACTGCCTCCTCGTCGTGCCTCCACGCGGCCGTCGCCTCCTCCTCGCGGCCAAGTTGCAGCGGCGCATGGCCGGGCAGAGCGGCGGTGGCGAAACAGCGGCGGCGCGTCCGGCCAGCGGCCGCGGTGGGACGGAGCGGTAGCGGCGGCGGTGGCGGCCAATTCGTCGCAGCCTCGAAGGCAACATCCGCTACCGATGCGGATGCGAGGTGCGTGGCGGCCCGGCCGATTCGGCACGGCCTCGATATCAGCATCAGCGGCGCGTGGTGGCGGCGGCGGCGGGCCGGCGCATGACAGTACGGACAAAGCAGGGGCGCGGATGGCCCTCGTCGCCGCTGGCAAGTCCGCCTCCCAAGCTCCGCCGCGGCCATATCCCTCTCTCTCCCCCCTCCCGGCCAGAGCTCCAGCGGCTGCTACTGCGGCTCGAGCTCCGCCGCGGCCATCCCATTCCCTTCTCTCTCTCCCCCCTCCTGCTCATGGCACGGACAAACGGTGGGTGCGCGAGCCCCGCGCCATGTCTGCTTATACTGATACCGGAGCCCTCGCATAGCGCTGGATTTGGCGTATCCTGGCTGCTTCGCTAGCGAAACGTAGCATGTAGCATATCCCGCTGCGAGGAATTTTTACACTATCTGCTACTAGAGGAAATTTTTACACAATCTCGGAGGTCTGTTTAGTTCGCGAAAATTTTTGGATGAAAATTTTTGGCAACTGTTACAATACTAATTAGGAGTATTAACCATAAACAAATTATAAAACTAATTACACGGATGGACCGGAAATCGCGAGACGAATCTATTAAGCATAATTAATCCATCATTAGAGATTGTTTACTGTAGCACGATATTGTCCAATTATCGTTTAATTAAGCTTAAAAGATTCGTCTCGCGATTTCACCCGAAATTATGGAATGAGTTTTGTCAGTTATTCACATTTAATACTCCTAATTAATGGTCAAATGTTCGAAGTTGCTGTAGTGCTGAAAATTTTTTGGAAACTAAATAAAATATTAGGGTGCAATTGGTTGGTTGCATTTAGGCCAAGCAGGCTCACGGGGTGCAGTACCACTTATTGGTTGCGCGGTTTATCTTGTGGGTCTGGCTCGGCAGGTGCAATTTGCACCTACCTCTCAGCTTGGCTCCTAGGATAAGGAAAATTTTGGCCCCATTTGGTTCGCGAAAATTGTTGGATTATGGTACTGTAGCAATTTTATTGTTATTTCATAATTAATATCTAATCATAGATTAGTTAGTTTTAAAAGATTCATCTCGTCCTAATCAGTTAAAATGTGTAATTAGTTATTTTTTTCAACTATATTTAATGCTCCACGTATATGTCCGAAGATTCAATGTAAAGACTATTGTAGGAAAATTTGCGCGAACTAAGCGGGACCTTTCTCGTTCCCTCCGGGCCTGGTTGGCGCGATGCACCAGCGAGTTCTCGGGGCGAGTGCACAGACACAAAAAGCATCCGGAGGCTAGTTCAGGGGTGTTTAGTTGGTGAAAAAATTTAAGTTTAGGTACTATATCATATTTTATTGTTATTTGATAATTAATTTTTAATTATAGATTAATTAACATCATTAAATTCATCTTGTATGAATTATTTAGACTGTGTAATTAGTTATTTTTTAAATTATATTTTATATTTCATGTATGTGTTCGAAAACTCGATGTGATAGGTATTGTAAAAAAAAATTTGAGAACTGAACGCTGCCTTAGACAAGCAACCAATCAATTTCTCCCGTCGGCTTGGCTGCATAGAAAGGAGAACCAAACAAATGAGACCTCGTTTGGCACCGCTTTGCATGCTGCAGCTTATATTGCTGAATACTGTAGCAAGTCGAAGCTGAAAATGACGAACCCCGGTTTTGCTAGCTTCTCCGGCTTTATCACGGTGCTAGTTCATTTTGCTCCTTCCGCTACCGTTTCGACTTTGCGCTACAGTGCCACACATCGCCGAATAGTGACCCGGCACTATAGTAAGCTGAAGCTCGTCCCGAGGAGCGGCCTGAGGCTTGTTTGGCTCCAATACTTTTTCCAAAAATCTCTATCACATCAAAAGGAATCTTACTATTTTATAGTATTAAATAAAATCTGTTTATAAATGTTTTTTGACAGCTGAGTGCTTTTTCGCGAGACGAATCTAATGAGTCTAATTAATTCATAATTTGCTACAGTGGTGCTACAGTAACCATTCGCTAATCATAGATTAAGATACCTCATTAGATTCGTCTCGCAGTTTAGCCCCAGGGTTCTGCAGTTAGTTTTATAATTAATATTTATTTAATACTTCTAAATACTAAAAAGTCCCTAGGACTTTTTTGAAGTCCCTGTTTCTAAACACCCCCTGAGTGTTGCATGCAGAAAGCCTAGCCGAGCGGAGCCCGCATCGCTAAACGAGGTGTTGTTTAGTTTCCAAATTTTTTTTGGACAATGTTACTGTAGTAATTTTCAATTGAAAATTAGGAGTATTAAATATGATCTAATTGTAAAACTAATTACACGGATGGACGGAAAATCGCAAGACAAATCTATTAAGCCTAATTAATCTATAATTAGAAGTTGTTTACTGTAGCACGACATTGTCTAATCATTGCATAATTAGATTCATTAGATTCGTCTCGCGATTTCATCCGAGAATTATGAAATGGATCTTATCAGTTATTCATATTTAATATTCTTAATTAGTGGTCAAACATTCGAAATTATTGTAACACATGAAATTTTTTGGAAACTAAACTGTCATGTTCCGCGGCTCAAAGCCGTCCGATCCCATCTGAGGCCCCGTTTAGTTCCCAAAAATTTTCACCCAAAAATTTTCACCTCCCCTTTAAAACATATGTATGAAGCACTAAATGTAATTAAATAATAAAACTAATTACACAGTTTGGATGTACACGACGAGACGAATCTTTTGAGCATAATTAGGACATGATTAGCCATAAGTGCTACAGTAACCCACATGTGCTAATGATGCGGTCAAAGGCCTCAAAATATTCGTCTCGCGGTTTCCAAGTGAGTTCTGAAATTAGTTTTTTAATTAGTGTTCGAAAAGCCCTCCCGACATCTGGTCAAACAACGACGAAACACCCAAAAATTTTTGATTTTGGGAACTAAATGCTCCCTGACTGCCGCTCCCACTCCGCTCCCTCTCCACTAGAAAAAGGAAGCCGTAAAAGTAATTGCTAGAGAGAGAAAGGGAATATGAGACTATGAGAGGGCTGGAAAAGGAGAGAGAAAAAAATCTCTGTCCACCACTCCCACCGCCGCACGCTGCCCAGGCTCCGGCCGGATCCCCACTACCGCACGCTTCTCATCCCAATCTCCGGCCGGGAGACGGATCGGGCGCCGGAGATGACGCTGCACCCGACTGAGCCGGAGGCGGGGCTCGACAAGGCGGCGCGGGAGTGGGAAGCAGCGCTCCCCTTTGGCGGTGGACCGCGCCGGTGCCGGTGAAGAAGAAGCGGAACCACCTCGGGACACCAGGTGAGCGAGCGCACCTCCCCCCTCCGTGAATCCGCCCGAGATGGTCCCGGGTGCGCCGCTTGATGTCCGATCCCTGTGAGATCCTTGCTGCTGCTCGAGCTGCTCCTAGTGGCGTGCGCCGTGGCGGTGGTGGCGGCGCAGGCAGCAGGAGGCTGCAAATCCATGGCATTCGTGCTGCGGGACGACATCTTGCTCTGTTTGTTAATTAACTAAGAGTAAAATCCACTCTAGGTCCTTGAACTTATCCCGAGATCTCATCTAGGTCCATGTACTTAGGAAACTAGGTAAACAGATCCTTAAACTTGTTTAAATGTGTCATCTAGGTCCAAAACTGGATTTAGCAGGCGGTTTGCTACAGTATGTGGTTTTTGTCTTTTTCTTTTTTTAACATTTAGATTGAATCTTTAAAAAATCATAGTAACTTATAGAAAAATCATAAAACGAAAAATCCAAATTTTTTGGACTCAGCATGAGTAGATCTACAAGTGAACATATAATATGGTATGTTTTAGTACAATTTTTTTATAGTTTTAGATCTATACTTTTCTGTAATTAATTGAAATAATTCGTAGCTGCAACTTCTAATTATTTTATTGGACTAAAGCATACCATCAAGGTTTTTAAGGCGTCGCCCGTCCGAGCGGAAAAAAAAGCTAGGCGCCGGCGTCGCCTTACCATTCCTCGCCTAGGCCGGCGTTCCAGTGCCGCGCCACCGGGTAGACATGCGCATGTGGAGTCTAACAAAATTGGATTTTCTATTTTATAAATTTTCTAAGATTTACTATGATTTTTTAAAGATTCAGCCAAATAAATAAAAAAAGAAAAAGATAAGCTTTGTAGCAAAAATTTTGTACTAAAGCATACCATATTATATGTTCACTTGTAGATCTACTCATGTGGAGTCCAAAAAAGTGGATTTTTTATTTTATGATTTTTCTATAATTTACTATGATTTTTCAAAGATTCAATCTAAATGTTAAAAAAAAGAAAAAAGACAAAAACTCCTTACTGTAGCAAAACCACCTACCAAATCCGGTTTTGGACCTAGATGACACATTTAAACAAATTTAAGGACCTGTTTACCTGGTTTTCTAAGTACATGGACCTAGATGAAATCTCGGGACAAGTTTAAGGACCTAGAGTGGATTTTACTCATTAACTAATGCAAGACTTAATGAGATAGGATATGAGATATGTATGTTTAATACATGTAGTTGTGTAATACATTGTAATCTTCATAAAAAAAAACAACCAACAGAGCAAGAGGACATGATTATGCTTTTGCCTTGGTTCATTTGTAAAACTGTGACTTATCTGAATTCTAAAGTCACTAGATTTATACATCAACTTGCAATATGATACTAGCGAATCATCAACCCCCTAAAGCATTGATGGAAACAACTCTACGGCCACCCCATAAAACGTCCCCTACTGAGTAGGGAAATCTTTGTGCACCCAAACAAACACACATAGAAATTCATCTCCATTAAAACCAACGACCTACAACTCTTCCATAATATGGTATATACTATACACCATGGAGAGGGAGGAGAGGGAGGCCTGGGAGCACCCGGCTCCCCACGGAGCGACACGTGTCTTCGGAGAAAGGTAGCGCAATGCTGGCTGTCCGATCCGTCGCTGGAGATCGATCCACGCTGTACCTTAGTTTTTTCGCAAATAGACCCTTCAATTTTTTTATTCGAACCTGCCGTCCATGATTTTTGCAAACTATCCCCCGCCGAGCCACCCACCCAACAGCCCCATTCCCCGCCACGCCCTCCCCCCTCAACCCGCAGTGCACCCTCCCCGGCCTCCCCCGCCCCCATCCCTAACCCTAACCCTAGTGTTGACAACCAAAATTAGCATTCGACAATACCGACCGGTCTGACCGGTACTCCCTAGCGGTCTGACCGGTCAGACGCTGTAGTCCGTCTGGCAGCAGCCGACCGGTCTGACCGGTAGGGTCGACCGGTCTGACCGGTCCACCTGGAATCCGAGTACAACTAGAACTCTTTGTAGATTTAGATCTGTAATAGGATTTCTTGCGGGATAAGTCCACCCCACCCTATAAATATAAAGGGTCACGGCCGATTAGGGTATCCAATCGATCAAATCAATACAACTTTTATCTTTTTACTTTTCTCTTGCCCTAGCTTTTCCAATCTACTATTTGCTGTTCCTCCGTCGTCTCTACGTCGATTGAGGGCGTTCTAGGTGGCCTGCCGACTCTAGAACAACCCTACGTGCGCCTGCCCCGACGGGTCCTTCCCGGGCGACGTTCGTTGGTCTCACCGCCGGTCTGCTCGGCAACAACCGGTCTGACCGGTATACCCGACCGGTCTGAGCATCGGCGCTGCGTTGTGCCGTCGCTCGCTGCGCGTTCAAGCGTTTCCGTGTGTTGGCCTTAGTTCTGCATCAACATATTTTGGCGACTCTGCTGGGGAAAGAATCAATCGGCTGCCATGGCCGGTAAAATTCCTAAACCTAGCGATGTTGATGCCGCCAACATCCAAAGGCCGACTGTTCAGCAACTTTGGGCCGAACAACAGAAGGCTCTTGACGACATCCAGAAGAAGATCAGAGAGGAGAAGGAGAAGGAGATCCAGAAGCTGGAGGAAGAAGCCATGAAGCAGTACATCTCGCACCTCTCCATCGACCGACAAGGGAAGGTCACGACGGATGCCGGCTTCGATGCTTCACAGTTTGAGGTAAATTTCGATGAGAACAAGCAGCCTGTCCTTAATTCTGAAATAGCTAATGCTATAGATGATGTTGTTTCTTCTCATGTGAATAATAAGTTGGAATTTATTGGTCAAAATATGCATGATATGTTTGATGACCGTTTTAGCCGAATTGAAATACATCTTGGTATGAAGTCTGTCGGTAATAATGCGTCTACATCTAATACCGATAAGACAATTCGTGGTTCGGCAATTCCAACTAATAATGCTATTGTGACTAATTCGGCTAATCAGCAAAGCCGAATTAGTTATAATGCATCACCTCATGCCAATGTGCCATATGGGGCAGCAAGTTCGTTGTGACATTCCACACCGCCGAACTTCGCTCAACCTAGTAGTACACCGATCACAAATCGGCTTAACGCCGATGATGTTGGATCAGGTAGTATCAAAGAGGAGGTGATTAAGATATTTCGGCAAACTTTTGGTATAGAGCCTAAAGCCAAATGCCGATTTTATCAAAGACCATACCCTGAGAATTACGATTATGTTGCATATCCTCAAGGGTTTAAAATTCCTGAATTTGTTAAATTTACTGGTGATGATAGTAGAACTACATTGGAGCATATATGTCAATTTATTATACAATGTGGTGAAGCTAGCACTAATAATATTTACAAATTGAGGTTATTTCCTTTATCTCTATCAGGTGCTGCATTTACATGGTTTATTTCATTGCCACCTAATTCAGTTTTCACTTTTGCTGATTTAGAGCAAAAATTTCATGATTATTCTTTAGTGGTGAAACTGAATTGAAATTGTCACATCTCACATCGGTTAAGCAAAAGATACATGAAGGTGTTTCTGAGTATATTAGAAGATTTAGAGATACTAGAAACCGATGTTATAGTTTGATAATTTCTGATAGAGATTTAGCTGATCTAACTTTTGCTGGTTTACTTGATTTTCATAAAGCAAAGCTAGAGGGGCAAGAATTTCTAGATGTTAGTCAAGTCTTACAAAAGGCTCTGGCTAATGAAAGCCGAGCTAAAGAAGCGAGAGATTCTCAAAAATCCAATGAAAAACCTAATCGTCCTGTTTATGTGCTCGGGTGTGATTCCAATTGTTCGGACGATGAAGGTAAAGATGTTTATACCGCTGAATTTGTTTGGTCCTCTAATGTTAAACCTTGCGTTTGCGGTTCTCTTAAGCCAATTCCTAAAGATCGGCAAGAAAGATTTACTTTTGATGTATCCAAATGTGAGAGGATATTTGATGAATTAAATAATAATGGTTACATCAAGATGTCGCATGTCATACCGCCGCTTGAAGAATTAAAGTGGCGAGCTTATTGCAAATTTCATAATACTTTCTCTCATGCGACTAATGATTGCAATGTGCTTCGGAGACAGATTCAATCGGCTGTTAATGAAGGTCGAATAATTGTTCCACAAATGAAGGTGGATCAGAATCCTTTCCCTGCACATACGCATGTGCTTGAATTGAGTAATCCTAAAGTGTTAATTCGGCCAAATCAAGCTGAATCAACCAACAACAACAACAACATAGCTTTTTTTCCCAAGCAAGTTGGGGTAGGCTAGAGATGAAATCCGAAAGAAATAAGTTCAAGGTTCAGGCACATTGATAGCTAGTCTTAAAGCGCTCCTATCCAAAACTATCTCTTTAGAGATATTCCAATCCTTAAGGTCTCTTTTAACCAACTCATCCCACGTCAGTTTAGGTCTACCTCACCCCTCTTTACATTATCGACCCGCTCAAGAACCCCATTACGCACCGGCGCCTCAGGAGGCCTTCGTTGGACATGTCCAAACCATCTCAGCCGATGCTGAGTAAGTTTCTCCTCAATTGGTGCCACCCCGACCCTATCCCGAATAACTTCGTTCTGGACTCTATCTCTCCTTATGTGCCCGCAAAACCACCGCAACATCCGCATCTCTGCTACACTCAGTTGCTGCACATGTCGCCTTTTTGTAGGCCAACATTCAGCACCGTATAACATCGCCGGACGAATTGCTGTCCTATAGAATTTGCCTTTTAGCTTTTGTGGCACCCTCTTGTCACAAAGGATGCCAGAAGTTTGCCGCCATTTCAACCAGCCAGCTGAAATTCTATGCCTAACGTCTTCATCAATGTCGCCATCCTTTTGTAGCACCGATCCTAAATACCGAAAAGTATCCTTCTGGACCACCAATTGCCCATCTAGACTAACGTCTCCCACCTAATGCCTAGTCGCGCTGAAATCGCACATCATGTACTCGGTCTTGGTCCTACTAAGTCGGAATTCTTTCGACTCTAACGTGCGTCTTCACAGCTCTAACTTCCTATTAACCCCTGCCCTACTCTCGTCAACTAGCACCACATCATCAGCAAAGAGCATACACCAAGGGATCTCACCTTGTATATCCCTTGTGACCTCATCCATCACTAAAGCAAATAAATAAGGGCTCAATGCTGACCCCTGGTGTAGGCCTATGTTAATATGAAAGTCAGTGGTGTTGCCATCACATGTTCGGACAAACGTCGTTGCATCCTTGTACATATCCTTAATGAGGGTAATGTACTTAGTTGGGACTTTGTACTTCTCCAAAGCCCACCACATGACATTTCTCGGTACCTTGTCATATGCCTTCTCAAGGTCAATGAAGACCATGTGCAAGTCCTTCTTCTGCTCCCTATATCTCTCCATCAATTGTCGTATTAAGAAAATCGCCTTCATGGTTGACCTTCCAGGCATGAACCCAAATTGATTTTGGGTCACACTTGTCACTCTTCTTAGGCGATGCTCGATAATCCTCTCCCAAAGCTTCATCGTATGGCTCATCAGCTTAATTCCACGGTAGTTAGTACAACTTTGAACATCGCCCTTGTTTTTGAAGATAGGTACTAATATACTTCTCCTCCATTCTTCAGGCATCTTGTTTGACCGAAAAATGAGATTAAAAAGCTTAGTTAACCATACTATTGCTCTATCTCCTAGGCATCTCCACACCTCAATGGGAATACCATCAGGGCCCATCGATTTACCTCTCTTCATCCTCTTCAAAGCCTCCCCGATCTCTGCCTCCTGAATTCTCCTCACAAAACGTCTGTTGGTATCGTCAAAAGAGTCATCTAACTCAAGGGTAGGGCTCTCACTCTCTCCATTAAACAACTTGTCGAAGTACTCTCTCCATCTATTCATAATCTCCTCATCCTTCACTAGCAGTCGATCTGTCCCATCCTTAATGCATTTGATTTGGTTGATGTCCCTTGTCTTCCGCTCGCGGATCCTAGCCATCCTATAAATGTCCTTCTCCCCTTCTTTTGTGCCTAGCCGTTGATACAAGTCATCATATGCCTTATCCTTTGCTACACTCACAGCTCGCTTTGCAACCCTCTTCGCTAATTTATAACCCTCGATGTTGGCTGCACTCTTGTCAAGATGGAGGCGCTTGAAACACTCCTCCTTAATAGCCCTTTGCACCTCGTCGTTCCACCACCAGGTGTCTTTCCCCTCCTGTTTGCCTCCCCTACTCACGCCAAACATCTCTGAGGCCACCTTCCGAACACATGTTGCCATCTTTAGCCACATGTCATCTGCGTCTTCTCCTTCTTCCCAAGGCCCCTCACCTAGCATTCTTTCCTTAAACGCTTGTGCCGCTTCCCCTCGAAGCTTCCACCACTTTGTTCTCGCAATCTTGGCACATATGTCCCGGTGGACACGTACCCGAAGACGAAAATCCGCCACCACAAGCTTGTGTTGAGGGATAACACACTCCCCAGGTATCACCTTACAATCTAATCAATCACGTCTATCCTCCCTCCTAGTAAGGATAAAGTCGATCTGGCTCGAGTGTTGTCCACTACGAAACGTCACAAGATGGGATTTCCTCTTCTTAAACACGGTATTCGCTATCAACAAGTCGTAGGCTAACGCGAAGTTCAACACATCCTCCCCCTCTTGACTCCTGCTACCATACCCAAAACCCCCGTGCACTCGCTCGAACCCTACATTAGTCGCACCCACATGGCCGTTGAGATCTCCTCCTATGAAGAGTTTCTCGCTGGTAGGCACGGTACTAACCATGCTATCTAGATCTTCCCAGAACTGCATCTTGGTGCTCTCACTAAGGCCTACCTGAGGGGCATAGGCACTGATCACATTCAAAACCGAATTTCCAACTACCAACCGGATTAGGATAATCCGGTCGCCTTGCCTTCTAACCTCTACGACTCCATCCTTAAGGCTCCTATCAATCAAGATGCCTACACCATTCCTACCCGGAGTTGCTCCCGTGTACCAAAGCTTGAAGCCAGTATCCTCAACCTCCTTCGCCTTCTGGCCCTTCCATTTAGTCTCCTGAACGCATAGAATATTTACACGCCTCCTAATTGCTACATCAACTAGCTCTCGCAACTTATCCGTTAGGGACCCTACGTTCCAGCTACCTATACGAATCCTAGTTGGCTCGGCTAGCTTCCTTACCCTTCGCACCCGTCGAGGGAAGTGCGAAGACCCTTGCTCATTTTTCACTATACCCGGGCGTAGATGTAGCGCGTCATTCAGGTGACGATCCGACCCTTACTCACTTATCATCGTATCCAGGTCATGATACGACGCGCCCTTGGGGGGATGGAGACCCGGTCCTTGCCCATTTATCACCACACCCGGGTTCCGATGTAGCGCGTCGCTAAGAGGGTTACGCCCCAACGAGTTTCTTGTGGGTTTCAAATCCATTAGAGTGGTATTTTTTATGCTGGTTTGCCAAAACCTAACACAACCCTCCTTCTTTACCCGGGCTTGGGACCGGCTATGTTGAGACGACTCAGGAGGGAGAGTCTTCCAGTCAGCATAGGCGGAGTTATCAAGCCGAATCAACAAAAGGAAAAAAATATAATCATTGGAGAAGAAAGGTCTGAACCTTCGAAATCTCATCAGGAAGCTCCAGCAAAGAAGGTCCCTGAAGATTCATTGAAGAATTCAACGCTCGGGGGGGCAAGAACAGAAGAAGGACGCCAGGTCTGCTCAGACCGGTCAGACCGGTCTGGAGAAGCAGTGTTGGCATTCGACCAAAATTGGCATTTGACAATACCGACCGGTCTGACCGGTACTCCCTAGCGGTCTGACCGGTCAGACGCTGTAGTCCGTCTGGCAGCGGCCGACCGGTCTGACCGGTAGGGTCGACCGGTCTGACCGGTCCACCTGGAATCCGAGTACAACTAGAACTCTTTGTAGATTTAGATCTGTAATAGGATTTCTTGCGGGATAAGTCCACCCCACCCTATAAATATAAAGGGTCACGGCCGATTAGGGTATCCAATCGATCAAATCAATACAACTTTTATCTTTTTACTTTTCTCTTGCCCTAACTTTTCCAATCTACTATTTGCTGTTCTTCCGTCGTCTCTACGTCGATTGAGGGCGTTCTAGGTGGCCTGCCGACCCTAGAACAACCCTACGTGCGCCTGCCCCGACCTGTCCTTCCCGGGCGACGTTCGTTGGTCTCACCGCTGGTCTGCTCGGCAACAACCGGTCTGACCGGTATACCCGTCCGGTCAGAGCATCGGCGCTGCGTTGTGCCGTCGCTCGCTGCGCATTCAAGCGTTTCCGTGTGTTGGCCTTAGTTCTGCGTCAACACCTAGCATCCCCCGCCGCCGCCCCGTTGCCCTCCGCCCCCGCCGCCGGTTGCCGCCCTTTGCCTCTCGCCCTCCTCCACCGCCGCCGGTCGCCGTCCTTGGCCGCTGCCCCCTCCCGGGCTCCCCACGTCTCGACCCCCGCCGTCGTCGCACCTCCGACCCCCGTCGTCCGCTCTGCCCCTGCGATCGGCGGCGTACCGGTGACGGATCTCGTCCGCTCCGCCCTCCGTCGATGTCGTTCGTCGATCTAGGCTGGCGACGTCGAGGCGAAGCTATGGGCAGTGGATCCGGTCCAGCGGCGTCGAGGTGGATCGGCGGGCGGCGGCGTAGAGGCGGTGCAGCGACCGGCAGTTCCAAGCGGCGGCATGGAGCGAGCGGCGGATCTGAACGCTGGTGTCGAAGAGGCAGCGTCGGCAGTGGCGGTGCTGTCGAGGCGTCAACGCGAACGGCGGCGGGAGCGAGACGGACGAAGGCGACATCCAGGCAGAGGCGCGGGTGGCGGGAACGCCGGTGACGTCCACCGCCGTGCGGTGCCGTGTTTCCTTTTTTCCTCTCAATTTTCCTTTTCTTCCTCAATTTTTCCCTTTTCAGTTTTCTTCCATGTTTTCTTCCTACGCGGCGGAGCGCGTTCTTCACCTAGTGTGCTCATACCCATCCAACGGTCTGTCTTCTTTGGATCATCCTGCACATCAGACCTCCACGGCTCCACCCCCGCCCTCCCCACTCCGCGCCTCGCGTACGTGCCTCGCGACGCGAGTTCGATCCCCACCGGCGCCGATTTTGCCACACACCGAAAAAGAAACGAAGGGGCACACCTGCAGCCCTCCCTGCGTCGCTCCCTCCCACCGGCGCCTCCCCATGCCCCTTCCCTCCCCACCGGTACGCTCGGGGATCACGGCGTCGTGCTCGGCTCCCGCGCGATGGGCCGCCTCCGACATCCCAGGCGGAGCGCTCGCGCCCGGAGAACGCCCACGCTCGCGGACGCCGCCGCCGACGTTGGCCCATCACCCGCCGGACGGATCTCGGGGCGGCCTGTCCGGGGCAGCGAGCCGACGCCGGATCTAGGGGCGCCCGATTTCGGAAGCCGTCGCTGGGCGCTTGGTCGAAAGGGGGAGGGGGAGGAGGAGGCCGCCGGGCGCTGCACGCCGGTGCCAGCTACTCGGCCAACGCCGCCGTGGCAGATCTTGGTAGCGAGGATGAGGAGGCGACGACCACCAACAAGGCAACAACTCTGCTTCTACGGTTCTACCTGGCATCCCGTCGCTAGACTAAGCATCCCTACCAGCTGAGCAACACCGAATGTGAGGCTCATTCCCTCCCAGGTCTTTACAATTTCAATTGATTCCCATGTTTTTAAGAATGTATCTGTGCAATCACAAATAAACGAAGGTAGCAAACAAATAAAAATTGATCATGTTTTATACACATGTCTGATTATTACACTTCTCTGCACAAATAAATGTTCATGTCATAATGTACAGATGTGGTCCATTATATTTTTTTGGCATCAGCTGAATTTTTTGAACTGGTGTTCGTATGCTTTGTAACTACTTTCAGTGCAACATAAATATGAAATGACATTATTGGAATTGATTTGGGAACTACTAACTGATATGTTTCTGTTATGGAGGGAAAGGTCAGGTCCCGTGCTAAAGACCGTCCTTTTTTCCTGTCTCTCTCATTTATCTAGCTGAATCTGCATCATCCCATCTGGTACTCTATATTCCACATTTGTGCCTGGAGGTGCAATTTAGCTGAATCTGCAGGGACGACATCTATCCAGGTGTTCATCAACGGCACGGTGTACAAGGTGCCCGGCGCCGGCGCACTGCTTGACTTTGGCCGTCATATTTGGGCGTGACGTGATGCTGGTTCACTCCTCCGGCGAGATCCTGCCGTTGAACGAACACGGCATCCTCATGAAGAGCTTGCAGATGGAGGAATGCTACTACCTGGTGGGTGATTGTATTGTTTGGTTTTTATATCTTTTCGCCTGTTAAATCTGTATAAGACATGTTAGTGAAGGTTATTGCCCAACGTTCAGATGAGATTTCTGCTTTCAGTTATGACATTTGTAACACTACCTGATTAAAATTTATTTTCCTTCTTTGCAGGTTTCGAGATCAACTTAATCAGCCGGCCTGCTGTATGATGATGATTCAAGTTGTGTGCTACTAGCTAGGAAGCACAAGCACTTGATGAGCAAATTGTCCACGTCCGGAGCGTCTATGTCAACATGTGTACTAATGCATGTGTTGCTCTCTCTCTCTCTCTCTCTGGAGAAGGATTGGTTTACGGATCCGCCCCTTGCTTGACTTTCTGGATCGAATTCTGTCTCCAGGGTTTAATTGTGGTTTTACCTCAGTGGCCCAGTGGTAGCTCAAAGCTGCAGTTTTATTCCCCTGCTCAATTGCTGGATTTGGGTTTATCTTGCTGAATTTGGATATATTTACTTCCAGTTGAGTTGGAGAATTGCATGTTTCAGACTGGAAATTTCTCGTTGGAGTTACTACGGACGGCCCGAGCCCAAGCTACCGAGGAACGACAGCACCAGCTTGTTGGTCGCCGGGGAGCAGACCAACACGACGGGTAAGGAATTTGGTTTCTCGCGATCTCAGTGGACTTAATACTTGTGTAGGTCACTCAAATTGCCAGCCAATGTAATTTGCAGTACAGTCTAACGAGGGATTCATGTTACAACTGTTTGCAGACTAAATGATTCAACATCTTGAATATGATATCTGCGAATATGGCTGCCTGCATTGCCCTAGAGAGCATATCAATTCTTGAGAAGCTCCATTCTAAAGGGTGAGCTGAAATTATCTATACTCAACCGAACATCCTTATTAGATATATTCTACTTCCTGTTGCTCAGTTCCTTTGAGAAATATTTATCTTGCTAGGCATTGATGATCTTCAGGCTTTTTGTAGCTTTATGTCTGTGTTTTTAAGAAAACAATGTCAATTAAAGTTTTAGACTTCAGAACTTCCAGGAGTGCATCATACGAGTGAAAATTGAAAATAAATGAATGCTTATATAAAAAATTTGAGTGAGGTGCATTGCATTGATAATCACTGAATCGCCATTTATTTGGTGTTCTCTTGCACAGCGCCATAGCTCAGTTGTCATGATAATGAAAGACCCTGATGCACAGCTCCACCTTCTGCCTGATAGATGCTTCATGGCACAGGGCATTATGCACAAACAGCCCCTGCTCTTTCTGCTGGACCGTTGAAGGAGCTGAGGTTGTTCCTTGGTACACTGCATGCTCCCGTTTCATCTTCAAAGGAGGGTGGAAGGCACAGGGAAAAGAGAAGCTGATACCAGTGAGGTGTCAAGGGATGAGCTGGAATTCCTCCTAGATCATGAGCTGTGGTTCAATGCTCTAAACACAAGGTGATGTGCAGCTAACCAAATCATAGCTGGTTCAGTATCCTACTAATCACATCGACAATATTTTATTCCCTCTGATTGCTAATTTTGTCTACAGCTTGATATGAAACTTTACTGAAGATCAACCATAGATAGCTCATGTTCAGAAACAAACCATTACTTATTTATAGGCTGCTGTGTACTTGTGTGCTTGCCCAAAGAACAAAGTAATCCTTTTTCAGTTTCAAAATTATGTACTAACTCGGCCACAATTTCTGAATACTATATCAAATTATGGGAATGTGTAGAAAGAAAAGGTTTCAGCTTGACCACCGCAAAGAAACTTCTTCCTGTGTCATCTTTCTATTTCATCATACGCTATTAATCTATTTCATCATCCGCTAGGAAAAATATCATTCAGAAGCAGAGGTTGGCTTTGATCTTCGACTTCCTCCAACTGAAGATATGGGATTGTATTTATCATGTTCTAAACTCATATTATCTCCTGGTTCGATGATTCTTGTAAAAACTCCAGTTATGGATAATCGTGGGTGATGTCGATCATGGTTTGTGTGTTTCACTTATAGAAAGGGACTAGACTAATTGACTTAAATTACAGTTTTGTTTGTCGTATAGCTTTCAACTGTAATAATGCTAACATTTCTGCTAGTCGTGGACTCGTGGGTACTGACGGTTGTATATTTGGAACCTGTATTTATTTCGTAATCAACAATTTGTCCGTGGCGTTAGCACGGGCACCTTACTAGTTAGTAGTAAGGCATACATTCATGTGAATCTCGTTCCTATCTTACAAATTATTTATATACGTTGCAAATTGAGGAGTGGTGGATGCAGTCTGGTCTTTTGATCTAAAGCAACGACTTTTGTTTCACTATGATTCTTCCCAGTGCTTGTGCGGGGTGGATTTGATATGTTCTCTGCAGTGCCATATAACCATGGATGTAAATATTTCATGTACATGCAATTAGAGTGCGCTAAGCTTCATGATCTGATTTCAGATTTTCTTTTGAGGTACAAATGTGAGATAAAAAAAAAGTGTAACATGCATGCAGCGCTGGATTGGAAAATGAACAGGACTTCTATGTGTGGAGCATTTTTTTTAGATCATCCATGCACAAAAGTTTGCACCCTCATAATCGATTGTACATTATTGCACACGAATATGCGCATTTGTTCTAGGTACTGAGATTGCTTATTGAAGTGTATATCCAGAGATGCATCTTTTGTGCATCTTCATGTACAGAATGCTTTTTTATGTTTTACTTGTAAATATAGGTGTGCTCTTTTATTAAATTTCCTTCTTGTTGTGGTCAATAAGTGTTTAAACCTGCTATTATTTATGTAATGACACATAAATTATTGCATAAATACTAGTAGGTTGAAACACTTCAAATGCACATACTATTGGGCAGGTGCTGATCAAGCTAAATTTAGCATGAAAACAATGATAGCATGTTGTATCTTTTTTTTTATGGAAACTAGCATGTTGTATCTATCACAAATTTTTATTATAATTTGTCATGCATCTTTAATGCTATGCCTTTTATTTTTACGTTCGCAAGCATTTTGCTCAGCAAAAAGTTTTTCATGAAAGTAAATTATAACATCCTACATCCATACTTTAGTGTACACTTCATGAGGAACCCCCAACCATACAAGATGTTCTCACTTGGTGAGTGCAAAAAAAAATCTGCATGTATCAAAGAATGAGATTTTTGTACTCCGGAAAACTGCATGCATCATATGGATCTTTTTTTGCTTCATTTTGTTGAGATACATAAGAGTTAAGCATAAGTGCACAAAAAGTGGATGAGCGAGAAGGGATCAATTTGGCTTCATTACTGTGCATCCCAATGTGCATCTTGAATAATAAATATTTTTGAGATTTTGTTGTGTGCAATTATAAGTGCATTTTATGTTCTCGAAGAAAATGTGCATCACTCTGAATTTATATTTTATTTTTGCATCTCATATATTCAATAATTTAATAATTTTTAGTTGCACAGAAATATGTGCATCTCATCTATCATATTTTTTTATAGTTTTCATTTAAGTATTATTTATAGGGTATCAAATCAGATGAGCTAATATATGTGCATCTTCAATAATAAATAATTTTGAGACTTTGTTGTGTGCATTTGTAAGTGCATCTTGTGTTCTCAGAGGAAATGTGCATCACTCTAAATTTATTTTTTTATTTTGCCTATGTACATATTGAGCATTTGAAAATATGTGCATCTCATATGTTCAAGATTATAATAATTTTTAATTGCACAATAGTATGTGCATCTCGTCAATCATTTTTAATTATTATTTATAGGGCATCAAATTAGATGCCCAAATATATGTGCATATTGAACAATAAATAATTTTGAGATTTTATTTTGTGCAATTATAAGTGCATTTTGTGTTCGCTTTAAAAATGTGCATCACTGTGAATTTATATTTTTATTTTGCTTATGCACATCTTGAGAATTTAAAAACATGTGCATTTCATCTTTTGAATATTTTTATAATTTTGTGATATGCAAAAATATATACATGTTAAGTGGATGTGCAAATTTTTGTGCATTTTGAACAACAAAAATTGTTGAGATTTTACTGTTGTGTGCAAAATATATATGTCATCGTGCCCTCGAAAAACAATTTGCATCGCGTGACTTTTTTTTAAGTAATCATCATCATGAGAAATTAACTCATTTCCTTATGCATATGTGCATCCTGATTAACCATTTGCCGTGTTTGCTAAAAATTTTCGCAAAAAGACGAACGCACGCATGGAGTACTAAACGAAGTTTATTTGTGAAACTTTTTCATGGAGACGAATTTAATAAGCCAAGTTTCACCATAATTGGCTACAGTGATGCTATAGTAACCACCCCTAAATCATCCTCTAATCATGAGGTCAAAGACCATATTAGCTACAACACATGCTACAGTACCATAATTATGAAGATTGTTTCATAATTAGACTTCATCTAATATCTCTAATTAGTGGTCAAAGGGTCAAAAAGTTTTCATAAAATTTTTCTCAAGGCCTAACCAAACACGGCCATTAAAACAAAATATGCATGAAGTAGCTCCGTAAACCTAACGCCGTGTTTGGTTGGTAAGTGAAAATTTTTTCAACCCGGGAATCTTTAATGCATGGGGCACTAAATAAAGACTATTTGCAAAAAAATTTCACAGATGAGTGCAGTTTAGCACGACGAATCTAATGAGCCTAATTAATTCATGATTTGCAACAGTAATGTTACAGTAACTTTCCTCTAATTATTCTCTAATTATGCGGTCAAAGGCCTCATTAGCTGCAGTACATGCTACAGTGCTATAGTTATGAAAATTGTTTTATAATTAAACTTTATTTAATACCTCTAATTAATGGTCAAAGTGACGAAAAATTCTCATGACAAATTTTTCAGCCCCATCCAAACACGGTCTAAAAAGCAATTGAGTTTTTTAATAGCAACAATACGTCTGTGCCTCAACAATCTACTCCCTCTCTGGCTTTTAGTTTCGCGAAAAGTTCCCAAAATTTTTCACTGACGCATATCGGTACCCTGTAATAGGGATACCCACTCTTACTGCAGTAAGGCAGGGCGTGCGTAATCATCCGTAACTACGCCATAAGGGGCGGAACAGCCGGGCCCCACGGGTCATGCTCTTACCTCTCCGGGCCAACGGTCCCGGACCCGCTCCCCGCTCTGGGACGGGTCCGGTGACGCCACGTAAACCTGAGGAAGGGGAGCTCTAAACCAACAACCGATGGCTCGAACCCCCCGTAGGGGTCCGGGACCTCCCGCGTCCATCCGGACCTCCCACGCGGTAGAACCAACATACCACCGGGGGGGGTCCGGAGCCGCCACGTGTCCCGGGGGAGCGGGCGCGGGCGTGAGTCCTCCACTTGAAGTCTCGCCCACCCACCGCATTCAATGCGGGTGGGTGAGGTGTGCTCTGCCGCCGCGGCACGCGGGGTAGCCGTTGTCAGGCCTCACTGTAGACTGCGTATTACTGAGGTACACAGTGCAGCCGCCTGCGCCGCACCCACGCAGAGCCCGTCTGCCGCATTAATTGGATACGACGGCACGGTACTTTTCCATCATGCCGCCTACGCCGCAAGCTACACGGCCCGTTCAGCTACGTGGCAGGCGACGCCGCTAGCTACGCCTGGCGCCGTTTCGACGAGACAGTGCCTGGTCATGCTGAACGGGGGATTCAAGGAGCAGGCAAGGAAATCCAGGAGAGAGATCTCCTTCGTCTGCAACGCCATAATATATGAACAGTACGTTATTTTATACCGCACCGTTAAGGCGCACCTATCGGGGACCCAACGGCCATGTACGCGCCCCCCTTGAGATATAAAAGGGAGGCGCCCGCTGTACACAGAAGCTCACTCCGGACTAAACACCAGACACGCAAGACTCCCTTGAGACTAAGGCAATACAGCACACAGTGGACGTAGGGTATAACGCTCCAGCGGCCCGAACCACTCTAAACCCAGTGTGTTCATCATGTTCTTCGTGTTCTTGAGCGAGATCGAACTAGTCCTAACTAACCCCCCGAGTACTCACCCTCTAGGCTTAGGCGGGTGCATTCTGCCACCCGGCTGTGGTTTGCCACACCACGACATTTGGTGCGCCAGGTAGGGGCATTTAGCTGGTCGCAGTTCATCTCTTGCTCGTCTCCATGGTTCGGGTGGACGACATGGAGATGACGGAGGGTGTGGCATCATCCGCGCCACACGCCTCTCGCCTTCTTGCTCGACGGCCCGTGGAGCAGCCACCGTTGGCGGCGGCGCGCGCTGCTCGACGGCAAGAGTCAGGGCGCCCATCAAGGGCCCCCTCACAAGCTGCGAGCGGCGGAGCGCTGGCGGCGGATACGGAGTTGCTTCGCAACCCTCCAGTAGCTGCAGCCTCGCCAGACGCCCTGAGGCAGTGGCGGGATGACGTTGACCGTCTCCTCCATCTGGCTCAGGCCTCCCCCAGTTCTGCAAAGACTGGGCAATGACCTCCGCCTGGCAATGCAGTCGTACCCTACCACCGGCACCAGGGCGGTGCGTCGGCATTCGTGCGCTCCCCCACAGTGAGGGGTGCACGAACAGAAGGCCTGCGGGCGGAGCTCAACCGCAGGCGCGCGGGTGAGGACGCCCGCATCTCCGTGGAAAGGGCACGAGAGTGCCGCCTCAACATCGAAGGCCGCAACCTCAATGTTGACTTGGACGTGGCAGCACCCAAGCCTCCGGTGAACGCCCGGATTCAGGCGGGCGCCCCGGTGGCTAGGGTGGGCTGCGCTGCGCTGGCAGGGCATCTCCGCGCAGTGGCATGGCCATCCAAGTTCCGCCCGCACCTGCCGGAGAAGTACAACGGTACCACTAACCCGTCAGAATTCCTGTAGGTGTATGTTACCGCCATCACAGCAGCTGGTGGTAACGACGCCGTCATGGCGAGCTACTTTCATGTAGCCTTGTCTGGGCCAGCCCGGACTTGGCTCATGAACCTCACTCTGGGGACGATTCAGTCCTGGGAGGAGCTCTGTGCTAGGTTCACAGCGAACTTTGCAAGTGCATACCAGCAGCATGGTGTGGAGGCTCACCTCCACGCCGTGAGGCAGAAATCCGGGGAGACGCTCCGGGCATTCATCTCGCGCTTCACCAAGGTACGGGGTACCATTCCTCGTATCTCTGACGCATCTATTATCACTGCTTTCCGTCAGGGGGTACGTGATGAGAAGATGCTCGAGAAGCTGGCGACGCACAAGGTGGAAAGCGTTACCACGCTTTTCTCCCTGGCAGACAAGTGTGCCAGGGCCGCTGAGGGCCGCGCATGGCACTCAGCCCCCCAAGACGGAGACGCCAAAGCTAGTGGCTCCGGTGCTACCGCCCAAGGCGGTGGCAAGAAGAAGAAGAACAAGAACCGGAGTCGCCCGCAACTCGGCGGTCCAGCCGTCGCAGCAGTGGCACCAGCTGCTGCAGCACCAGCTGCTACAGCAGCGGCTGGGGGCCAGAATGCGCATGGCAAACGCCCGTGCCCGCAAGGTGGCAGTGGAGGTTCATGCCCAGTGCATCCCACCGCTCGCCACAGTGCCGCTGACTGCTGCGAGATCCAGAAACTCGCGAAGCGGGTCAGTGGGCGGCGTGAGCAGTCCTCCAAGGATGGCTAACCCCCTCCTCGCCAGCGGTCTGGCAAGAAGAAAGCCTCCGACAGTGGGACCGCTGCCGGGGAGAAGGAGCTGGGGTACCCATCCCCCGCTCGGGAGCTGAAGGGCGTGTACCACGACGACAACTCCTACTCCGACAACGACGACCGCCACAAGAAGCTGTACGTAATGTACGACGGAAGCTGGGAGCTTGTCTCCCGGCGGGACGTGAAGACCCTTCGCCGAGAAGTCCTTTCGGTGAAGCCGGGTGTCCCGAAGGCAGCGCCGCACCTAAGGTGGATGAACACCACCATCTCATTCGGGCCATCTGACTGCCCGAAGAACATGGCCGGGGCTGGTGTACTACCTCTAGTCACCGCCCCCGTCATATCCAACGTCAGGCTCTATCATGTGCTGATAGACGGTGGGGCTGGCCTCAACGTCATCAGCTATGCAGCGTTCAAGCAGCTGTAGATCCCAGGGTCCAATCTGACTCTCTCTTGCCCATTCTCCGGAGTGGGCCCACATCCGGTGTTCCCTCTGGGGAGCATCACCTTGCCGGTCACGTTTGGAACCGAGGAGAACTTCCGCACAGAGAGCGTCCAGTTCGATGTTGCGGAAGTGAACCTCCCGTTCAATGCCATCATTGGCCGGCCGGCTCTCTACCGCTTCATGGCCATTGCCCATTACGAGTATTTTCTCCTGAAGATGCCTTCCCCTGCCGGTGTCCTCACCGTACGGGGTGACCGCACCGCTGTCGTCGCTGCAGTTGAGAGACTGCATGCTCTGGCGACAGAGGCTGCGTGTTCCGAGGATGACCCATCCACCTCGCAACCCAGGGCGCCTGCAAAGGCACCGAGGGTCCAGCCGTCTGATCCGGACGATGTTCCCGTGAAGACGGTGCAGATCGGACTCCTCCAGGACCACTCGCATCGCGGGGAACCTGGAGGAGAAATAGAAAGACGCGCTCATCACTTTCCTCCGGACAAATGTAGATGTGTTCGCCTGGGAACCATCACAGGTGCCCGGGATCCCCAGGGAAGTGATCGAGCACAATCTGAGGATCTACCCCGACGCCACGCCGGTGCGCCAGAAGCCTTGAAAGCAGTTCGTGGAGCGGCGGAACTTCATCCGCGAAGAAGTCCGCAAGCTGCTACACGCTGGCTTCATCGAGGAGGTTCACCACCCCGAGTGGTTGGCCAACCAGGTCATCGTCCCAAAAGCCAACGGGAAGCTTCGGATGTGCATCGACTACACCAGCCTCAACAAGGCATGTCCTAGAGACCCCTATCCTCTTCCACGTATTGACTAGATCGTGGACTTCACCTCTGGGTGTGATCTTTTGTCTTTTCTAGATGCATACTCTGGTTTCCACCAGATCCAGATGTCTAGAGAGGATAGGAAGCATACTACTTTTGTAACAGTGGATGGACTTTATTGCTATATTGTCATGCCATATGGTCTGAGGAATGCCTTGTCCACGTTTGTAAGAGCTATGAACAAAACCTTCTGTAATCTAATTAGAGATATTGTCGAGGTGTATGTTGATGACATTGTGGTCAAGGCTAAGGTAGGGTCAACCCAAGTGGAGGACCTGTCCCTCGTCTTCGACCTACTGCGCACCACGCGCACGAAGCTGAATCCCGAGAAATGCACCTTCGGCGTCTCGGCAGGGAAGCTGCTGGGTTTCCTGGTCTCACATCGAGGCATCGAGGCAAACCCAGCCAAGATCAAGGCGATCGAGGCGATGAGGCCTCATGGCCACATCAAGGATGTCCAGAAGCTTACTGGATCTCTCGCCGCTCTTAGCCGCTTCATATCGAGGCTGGCTGAGAGGGCCCTTCCCTTCTTCAAACTATTGAGGAGGTCCGGTCCATTCTCTTGGATTGAAGAGGCTGAACAAGCCTTCCAGGAACTGAAGCAGCACCTCACCTCACTGCCAGTATTGATGGCTCCAGAGCCAGGTGAGAAGTTGTTTCTGTATCTTGCTGCGTCTGCAGAATCGGTCAGCATGGTGCTGGTCGCCGAGAGGACGGAGCAAGCTCGCCAGGGGGACACCAGGGTCTCCCCGGCCAAGGATGGCAAGCCGGACCCTGGACATGGGTGGTCCGGCGGCCACTCGTCTGTCTGAAGGTCCAGACCCCGGACAAGGGGGTCTGGGGGAGCCTCGTACCAGTAGGAACCCAGAACTGCTGGGGGCCCAAGGACCTGACGTGGTGGACAAGGACGAACCGGACCCGGTCGTCAGGGTCCGGACCATCCAAAAGCCAGTCTACTATGTCAGTGAAGTCCTCCACGAGGCAAAGGCCAGGTATCTTGAGACGCATAAGCTTATCTATGCCATACTTATTGTATCCAGGAAACTGCGCCATTACTTTCAGGCACATCGAGTTGTCGTAGTGACCTCCTACCTGATAAGAGCGATCCTGCACAACTCCAACGCCATGGGCAACATCGCCAAGTGGGCAGCAGAGTTGGCTGAGTTCCAACTGGACTTCTAGCCTCGCCATGCGGTCAAAAGCCAAATCCTGGCTGACTTTATAGCGGAATGGACTCCTTCCCCAAGCAATTCTGGGGTCCGGACTTCAATGCCGGACCCCCGGAGCCGGAAGTCAGGACACTAGTCTTCACCGAGCCCCACTGGACACTCTTCTTCGACGGGTCCGTCCACAAGAAGTGGGCTGGAACTGGTGTGGTCCTCATCGACCCAAACGGAGATCAGCTGAAGTACATGGTGCACCTTGAGTTCAAGGCCACCAACAACATGGCGGAGTACGAAGCTCTGATCTTTGGCCTGACATAAGCCCTATCTCTGGGGGTCCGGCAGCTTCTGGTGAAGGGGGACTCTCAGCTAATCATCAAACAGGTCCGAGGGGATTGCAGCTGCAACAACCCCCAGCTCGCGGCATACCTCATCCACGTGAGGAAGCTCGAGAAGGACTTCGACGCCATGGAACTGCAACATGTTCCCCGCGAACTCAACTCAGCAGCAGATGATCTCTCCGCGAGAGCATCTACCTAGGCATCCGTGCTCGAAGGCGTGTTCGAAAGACGGTTGCTGAGACCTACCGCCCAGCCTGCCGAATTGGGCGAAGGGGATAAAGCTAGCACCTCGAAGCTGGCGGTCCCGACGGCATTCCACCTGTGGTGCCCGCCCTAGGTTGTGAGCTCTATTGAGGATCCTGGAGACCTCATAGAGCCACTCCCACCTGCTCAGGGAGCTCCCGATGCATGGATCTCTGAGATCCGGGACTACCTGAAAGACAATATCCTCCCTGATGACGATGTGTCCGCTGAGCGCATAGTACGATTGGCTAAACGCTACGCGGTGGTAGAAGGGGATCTCTACCGCCGTGGCGCCAATGGTATCCTCATGCGGTGCATTTCCCAGGGAGAGGGCCACGAGTTGCTCGCGGAGATCCATGGAGGTGAGTGTGGAAATCATTCCTCATCTCGCACGCTTGTTGGCAAGGCCTTTCGGCATGGTTTCTACTAGCCGACAGCACTCCAGGATGCGGCTGAGCTGGTAAAGTCTTGCAAAGCATGCCAGGTCTATGCAAAGCAAATACACACACCGGCTCAAGCTCTGCAGATGATCTCGCCCTCATGGCCATTCGCCGTATGGGGCGTGGATATCCTAGGGCCATTCCCCCGGGCCGTCGGCGGGTACCAGTTCCTCTACGTCGCCATCGACAAGTTCACAAAGTGGCCAGAGGTTACCCCTATGGTGAATATTACTAAGAAATCAGCAGTCGCATTCCTCAAGTCCATTGTGTGCAGATTTGGCATCCCTCACCGCATCATTGCGGACAACGGGACCCAATTCAAAAGTAGACTCTTCCAGGAGTACTGCGAGGACATCGGCATTCAGCTATGCTTTGCGTCCGTGGCACACCCCCGCAACAATGGACAGGTCGAGAGAGCGAATGCAGAGATCCTCAGGGGCCTCAAGACCCGCATCTACAACTGCTTGAAGAACCATGGTGCCAAATGGGTTGATGAGCTTCCGTGCGTACTATGGGGCAACCGGACCACACCCAGCCGAGCCACCGGGGAGACTCCATTCTTCCTGGTCTATGGGGCTGAAGCATGCCTTCCCCCAGAAATTCACTTGGGCTCTCCACGGGTCCAGACTTTTGACGAGTCCATGCAGGAACAACAGTGGCGCGATGATGTGGACTTCGTTGACGAACGAAGGTGGCGAGCAGCAATCCGAAATGCACGCTACAACCAGGCGCTCATGCGCTATCATCAACGGTTCGTGCACAGTAGGGAGCTCCGGGCTGGCGACCTCGTCCTAAGACGGATCCTGAACCGAGCAGGGCTCCACAAACTCTCCCCAGCTGGGAGGGGCCCTTCAAGGTTATAGAAGTATGATAGCCCGGATGCGTTCGCCTTGCCACAGAAGATGGAGTGCCGCTGCCCAACCCATGGAACATAGAGCATCTGCGTAAGTTTTACACTTAGGTAGAGCAGGGAAATGAATTTTTCCTTTGTAATAAGATAGAACCAGCGTGCGGCCCAGAGCGGTTGGGGTCCGCCCTCGTAAACCCGACCTCTAGCATCCATCGCACCGTCGGCTAGCATTAACGCGCGGCCCAGAGCGGTAGAGGTCCGCCCTCGTAAAACCGGCCTCTGGCATTCATCGCGCAAGCCATGTATATCAAGTTGCAAAGGAAAGATTTGCCCCGGTTCTGTCTTTATGTCAAAATTTTATTTCGCATTTCGGTTCTCGAGATTTTACTTTTCTAACCCCCGCGCGAACTTCCACTCTGGTCGCTACAACTAAGATCTGAATTGAGTTGCTGGACTACCGTACAAGTCCGGACCCCCTTTGCTGCTAGGAGAGGGGTCCGGACCCCTAGGGACCTACTCTGGAGAGGGGGTGCTTGTTTCCTGGGGTGGTCCGGAGTCCTGTGTAGCCGCTTAGCCGGTTCCGTACCCAAAGCCTACACACTCCACCACCCTGTAACAAGTGGTCTAGTACCCGGAGCTGGGTAATTAGGGGCCCGGACCTCGTTCTAGCTCAAGAGTTGGCTTCCTGAGTCCTACACGGCAGGTCCAGCTCCATATCTCAAAGGATCGAGTACGACAGAATGACCTCACCCACTGCTAGGAGGGGTCTGGAGCATCGGAGCCAGGTCCGGTAAGCTCGTGTTGTTTCTTGGAGTGGTCCGGAGACCTGTGTAGCGCCTTAGTCTGGTTCCGAACCCTAAGCCTACACAGTCCACCACTCTGTAACAAGCATTGAACTGCTTGGACCTGTGCATCCGGAGCTCCGGACCTCGAACTAGCCTGGGGGCCGGTCCAGAAAAGGTCCCGCGGGCCTGCTACTAAGCTGTGACTTTGAGTGGTATGCAGGTTAAGCCTTGACTGGTGGTAGCTATCATCAAACCATTGAGCCTACCTACCAGGGGGTCCCGGCATCCGCTTTAAAGGCTTCATGCAGATCGAGATCCATTCTCGGTGGTAGACAGACTCAAAACAACTGAGTCTGTCTCCCAGGGGGCCCGGAACATTCGCTTTGAGCCAGACATCATGGATCGATTCTGCATGCATCAAACAGCTAAGTTGCAGTATCATTACTACCATATAAGCGAGTTGATTCTCCTCTCTGTAGTTCTTTTTGCTACACAGGGAATAAGACGCTCGTTCGACTTGCAATCTATGCTACACCTATCCCCAAGGACGCTTGCTCAACCTCATACGAGGGTTCGGAGTGTCTTCTACGGCTCGGACGGCAGATAGGTCCAAACAACTGAACCTATCTGCCAGGGGGCCAGGGCGCCGGGGTGCTGCATACCTCAAACCAGAACAATTGACAAACAGCTAAGTTGAAATTTTCTTCTATTAAGTTTCAACAAGTACAATGTTTTGTTACATAACACGAAAAACAAAACAAAAGTGCTACTGCTGTGATGGCCCAGCTCCGGAATCTGCAGGCTCTCGCTTGAAGTAGGCGGCTACGAAGTCGACGACCTCCCGCACGCTTTCCCGAGCGGCAGCCTCCGTCTCCACCATAGGACCGTCGACCACGGGGGCTAGTGAGATGGCCGGGTCATGGCTCCGAAGGCTGGTCAGAATGTGCTCCGCCACCATCCGGATCAGCTCGCGGCCCTCGGCTTTAAGCTGGCTAGCAAGGACCGGCTCCAGACGCCAGAGCCTATCCGAAGCGGAGTTCAGCATTGGGAGGGCGTTAGCAATCGAAGCTGGCGGCTCCGCCACTTGGATTGGGCTCATTCCAAGTGGCACCAGCGCTAAGCTCGCTTCGCTCGCCCAGTCGATGATCCACTGGGCCGCCTGGCGCTGGTCCTCCTGTAGCTTCTGGACCGCCTCCAACACTGCCTCCTGCACCCGTGTGTCCAGGGCTGCCTTGGCCGCCTCCACCTCACGGGCCCTCTCCTCGAGCTCGGTTTTTCTCTTCGCCGCCGACTCCTTCAGGGACTTGAGGGCATCGCGCTGGTGCTCGAGCTGGAGCTCCATGTTGGCGGTGAGGGATTCCCGCCTTGCAAGGGACTTCCTATCGTCCTCAAGCTCTATCTCGGTAGCAGTCTGCTTGCTGGCAGCTTCCTGCAGCTCCTGGCGCCATTGGTGCAGGGATCCGGAGAGCTTGTCGAGCTCCTGCTTGCGGATCTCAAGACCCTGGCTGCGAGTCTCAAGCTCGGACTGCTGAGCCGCGAGGCGAGTTTTCAAGCTCGGACCGCTAAGCTGCGAGGCTGGCCACCTCCTTGGCAAAAGTCTCCTCCCGTAGCGCCAGGGCCTTTTCCCGGCTCGCTACCGCAACCTCCCGGTCAAACACCTTCCGAAGATTGGCTCGGTAGGCCTCTTGGTCGGCCTTGAGTTTGGACCGGGCATGCACAGCAAGGGAGGCTTTGGCCTTCGTGCGCGCCTCCAGGCGGGTGTGCCAGTCGCCGAGGCGCTGGCGCTCGCTCTCCAGAGCAGCCCACTCCCGCCGGAAGGCCGCCTCGGCGGTAGAGGTCGCCCCCTCTATTGATCGCCGGACCTGGACCAGCACCTGGGGAAGGAAAGCCGCTTCCTCCTCCGGGGGAACTTGCAGGAGCCGCCTTTCAGAGACCACCTCCAGCTCCTCCTCTGCTGTAGGTTCGGAGCTGGGGGTGGGCACTTCCGGCACAGGCGTCGGGACCTCGGCTGCCGGGGTGCTCGCCATTGCCGCGCCTGCCGGTGTCGGCGTGACCGTTTCCGTAGCCGGGGCCTCGGGGGCCACCGCGTCGGGTGTAGCTGCGCCTAGCACTGGTGCATCTACCGCCACCGCGTCGGGTGTGGCCGCGCCTGGCACTGGCACATCCGCCGCCGCCGCGTCGGGAGTGGCTGCGCCTGGCCCGGGCGCATCCGTCGCCGCCGCGTCGGGTGTGGCTGCGCCTGGCACCGGCGCATCCGCCGCCGCCACGTCGGGTGTGGCTGCGCCTGGCACCGACGCATCCGCCACCGCCGCGTCGGGCGTTGCTGTGCCTGATGCTGGCGCACCCGCCGTCGCCATGTTGGGCGCCACCTGGCTAGCGGAAGCCGCCGCACCCGAGCTCCCCGCACCCGCCGTCATCATCGAGGCCCGGGTCGCCTGGACCCCCGCTGACGAGCCAGCGGTGGTGGAAGAGCTGCTTGGGCGAGGGGCCCTGGCAAACAAAGAGAAGAAGCCTTCAGCAAAAAGCGGAGCACCGAGAATAAAGGGATTGAACAGAATAGCACTAACCCTGAAACGTCGGGTCTCCAGCGTCCACGGAGGCTCGACGACTGCTTCTGCTACTGCTGCTGCTGCTCTCGTGGCGGCGACGGAGGCGCAACCCGAGGCTGCTCCCGCTGTTGCTGCTGCTGCCGGGGGGAGGTATCTCTCGGTGGTGGTGGTGGCGGCGCGGCCACCCTGGAGGTTCCGCGAGGGCCGGGGGCCCGGGAGCTACCCTGGCCCGCGTCCTCAGCGGTCCTCCGATGCTTCGCGGCGGACTCCGTGACTGGGGTCCCGTCGCCCCGGTGCAACCTACGCCGGCCTGCTTCCCCCGACGACGCACCAGAGCTGCTCCGAGCCTGGCTGGGGCCGCTCGTGGCGGCGCTACCGGCCACGGCCTGCTTGCCCTTGGCAGCGGGGCCGGACCCCGCGGCGCCCGGCACAGCTTGTTCCCCGGACGCACCAGGGATCCGGAGCCCATGGTCCAGGTCACCTCCAGTCTGGCGCGCCACTAGCCCACCGTCGTCAAGGGTCGGCAGGGTGGCCAGCACTGCGGTCCTCAGGTGTGAGTCCACGCAGAGGGAGACGACACCCTGAGGGAGGATTAGGTGCTCCGGGATGAAGATTTTCCCCATCACCGCCCGCACCAGGACCTCCAGGGCTTCCTGGGTCAGGTCGCTCCCCTCTCCGCGGTGGGTCCTGCTGCAGTCATTGAGGCCGGTGAAGCTCTAAGCAGGGCGCGACCGTTGCTTCTGGGGGCGATCCGGCACTTCAGGAAGTCCCCGAGCACGTGCAACGAGGTGAGTCCGCTCTCCGCCAGCGACCGGATCTTGCTCAGCACGGGGTCGAAATCCGGCGGCAGGGACGGCTTGGCCCTCCAGGACAAACGGTCGGAGGCGGGTCCCTCGGTCGACAAGGCGAGGTGCTCATTGGCTTCGGTGGTGGCGATCACCCATTCCTTGTGCCACTCCTCCCACTTCCCGCCAGTGAGGCCGGAGATGTAGGGCGTCGGTAAGTCGCTCCTCGTCTAGAAGTAGCACGCCCCCACCTCATCGTTCCCCTTCCCGAACTTCACCAGCATGAAGAAGTGGCGGAAGAGGATGACGCAGGGCCGCACTCCCACGAACATCTCGCATAGATGGATGAAGATGGACGTCAGGAGGAGGGAGTGGGGCGTGAGGTGCTGGAGCTGGAGGCCGAAATCTTCCATCAGCAGCAGGAAGAATGAGGAGATCGGCAGCCCCAAGCCGGTGGAGATGTGCGAGATGAACAGCACAAGCAGTCTCCTGTGCACTCCACCCAAGCAGGCGGCGCACTGTGCTCAGCTTCTCCTCAGCCTGGAAACGGCGGGGACGACCAAGGGATGCCATTTCGCTACGGAGGCGGGGAGCAATCTACGCAAAAAAGCAAGGTGCGAGGAGGCTCGAAGGCAAAGGGGCGCAAAGGTTGGAAGGAAGAGGGCGAATACGGGAAAGTAACCGCGGTACGCGGTTCGTCCCTTTATGAAGCCTAACCCAACCGGCGCGGCCCGGAACCGTCGCTGGAACCCAAGCGACGCTCACGCCTGGTGTTAACCACCCGGTCCATGACAAGGGGGCCCAGGCCCGCTTGTCAGGGAGGGCGGGTAACAAGCAAAGGTGTGAAAAGACGGGATCTGAACCGTCGCCCGCGCGCGAAGCGAGGCGGAAGCTGAGCTGACGTGCGCACATTAAGCGCAGGCATGACCTAGCTTTTCCGGAATTGTGCCAGTGGTAAAATATCCCGTTTACTCCGGCCGCAACAATGCCGAGCGTCGTATGCGTGACTAGGTGAACCACTATGCGTGGAGGCCACAAGTCAGTAAGCCGTCGCGATGTGATGAGGCAACAAAAAACCCGATGGGTGGTCGAGTCTGGACAAGACTCCTGCAGTAAGAGGCTTCAAGTAATGCAAAGCCGAATCCCAGTAGTGGCCCCACCTGCGGGTTCGTCACCTCTCCCGAGGTGGGCCCGGGGGCCACTGTCGGTACCCTGTAGTAGGGATACCCACTCTTACTGCAACAAGGCAGGGCGTGCGTAATCATCTGTAACTACGCCATAAGGTGCGGAACAGCCGGGCCCCACGGGTCATGCTCTTACCTCTCCGGGCCAACAGCCCCGGACCCGCTCCCCGCTCTGGGACGGGTCCGGTGACGCCACGTAAACCTGAGGAAGGGGAGCTCTGAAACAACAGCCGAAGGCTCGGACCCCCCGTAGGGGTCCGGGACTTCCTGCGTCCATTCAGACCTCCCACGCGGTAGAACCAACATACCACCGGGGGGTCCGGAGCCGCCACGTGTCCCGGGGCGTGGGCGCGAGTCCTCCACTGGAAGACTCGCCCACCCACCGCATTCAATGCGGGTTGTTGAGGCGTGCTCTGCCGCCGCGGCACACGGGGCAGCCTTTGTCAGGCCTCACTGTAGACCGCGTATTACCGAGGTACACAGTGCAGCCGCCTGCGCCGCACCTGCGCAGAGCCCGTCTGCCGCATTAATTGGATATGACGGCACGGCACTTTTCCATCATGCCGCCTACGCCGCAAGCTACATGGCCCGTTCAGTTACGTGGCAGGCGACGCCGCTAGCTACGCCTGGCGCCGTTTCGACAAGACAGTGCCTGGTCATGCTGAACGGGGGATTCAAGGAGCAGGCAAGGAAATCCAGGAGAGAGATCTCCTTCGCCTGCAACGCCATAATATATGAACAGTACGTTATTTTATACCGCACCGTTTGGTCCCACCTGTCGGGGACCCAACGGCCATATACGCGCCCCCCTTGAGATATAAAAGGGAGGCGCCCGCTGTACACAGAAGCTCACTCTGGACTCAGCACCAGACACGCAAGACTCCCTTGAGACTAAGGCAATACAGCACACAGTGGACGTAGGGTATTACGCTCCGGCGGCCCGAACCACTCTAAACCCGGTGTGTTCATCGTATTCTTCGTGTTTTTGAGCGAGATCGAACTAGTCCTAGTTAACCCCCGAGTACTCACCCTCTGGACTTAGGCGGGTGCATTCCGCCACCCGACTGTGGTTTGCCACACCACGACAACGCACATCACATCGAATCTTACGATACATGCATGAAGTATTAAATGTAGTTAAAAAATATAATTAATTGCACAGTTTGATTGTAAATGACGAGACGAATCTTTTGAGACTAATTACTCCATGATTGGACAATAGTTGTCAAATAAAACCGAAACGTGATACATCAACTTTTTCGCGAACTAAACACACCTTCTATGTCTGTCCACGTGTTACATCAGCAATTCAGTTTTTTAATAGCAGCTGGACCAGCCACCTCCCTCTCTATGTCCACGTGTCGCAATGTACATCAGCAATTCAGTTTTTTAATAGCAGCTGTACCGGCCACCTCCCCCTCTCTCTGTCCACGTGTCGCGAAGCTAAACATGGGAGCCGGGGATCCCAAGTTCCCCGGTGCACTTTCCCGCCTGCATCGCTGGTACGGGCCAGGCTGTCGTGGGCAGAAACCAATCAGGCCTTCACAGCACACCGGTGCGGATAGCCCGAGCAAGAGTCGCCGGAGCCCCGAGCGGCCGGGTCGCGGTCCGCGCCAGGCTGTCGGGAAAGCGAGCGAGGCCGCAAGTGGACCGCCGTGCGCTCCAGCTGGCACGCATCCCCCAATTCCATCCCCCATTCCATTCCACTGCTGCCGTCATCCCTCATCCAATCGCGTCCCGTCCCGTGACACGACACTCCACGGTCCACGCTTTCACACACACCACCAGCGCTCCCTCGTTTAATTCAAAAAAATTCTGGTACTTGTCACATCAAATCTTCAAACACAGAAATGAAATAGTAACTGTAGTTGAAAAAAATAATTAATTATACAGTCTAACTGATTACTACGAGATGAATTTTTTAAATCTAATTACTTCATGATTGAACATTATTTGTCAAGTAACAACGAAATGTGCTACAGTATCAAAATTCAAACTTTTTCACCAACTAAACACACCCTTAGGCTGCGTTTAATTTCAAAAAAATTTACGTAGTACTCATCACATCGAATTTTCGGACATATACATAAAATATTAAATACAGTTAAAAAAATAACTAATTATATAGTCTAACCGCGTTGGGCCTGACCAACCACAACCAGCTGCGTCGTACGAGCCTCACTAGTCCCCCATGTGGATCCGCCTGTGCACGCGTTGGGCCTGGACAACCACAGCCAGCTACGGCGTGCGAGCCTCACTAGCCCCCCATGTGGATCCGCCCCTGCTTAGCTGTGCCCGCGTTGGGCCTGGCCAACCACAGCCAGGTGCGTCGTGCGAGCCTCACTCGGTGCACATGTGAACCAATCAAACGTACTACTGGAGTCCACTGCTCGGGGTGACCCGTCTCATCAGTGCACGCGGGCCTCACCTCCGTAGATTACACTTTAGCTACAGGAATCGAGATCTCGGCTCGGTGTTATGGTTTTGTTTGGTTTGTGTTCTACAAATTTAAGAATGGGATTTGACCACTAATAAGAATGTCAAATAATAATAGTTTATAAAACTAACTAAAGAACCTCTGTACTAAGAATCTTGACGAATCTAATGAGATTTTTGATCGCGTGATTAGAGAATAGTTACTGTAGTATCATTGTAGCTAATCATTAATTAATTATCGTCATTAGATTCGTCGCGAAAAATTACACCCATGCCTGAAAAAATTTTGCAAATAAACTTCATTTAATACTTTATACATGCAAGATTCTCTTTAAAAAAAACGTGTTCTAAAAATTCTAGAAGCTATCCAAACAAGGCCTATATATCACTACATCGAGTCCATACGTACCCACCGGCCACCGCGATAGTCAACGACGAGGCAAAACACGTCCTTATGCAGATTTGAATGTAACACTGTTGCAGCCTGCGTTTCAAGCCTTCATCTTCTTTCAGGTTAGTGATGAATTCTGTCACTGATTTCGCTCCATCGACGACTAATAAGTACGTCCGTAGTGCCTTTTGCTAGGAACCTGCATGCTGATCCGTGCTTAATAAAGCATAGGATGGGTCCGTGTGTTAATTTCCTGACAAATCTTAACCTGGTGACCTTGTTCTATAAATCACATGGTCGCGGTCACTAGTTTCAATATATGATACAGCAACTTTGATCGGAAAGGTTCATCAAGTTTGATGGAAAAAAGCAACAAAGTTGATTTTTTTTTCCTCCGAACTGCCACAGGTACATAGTTCAGTTTTTATGGTTCTGTTATTGTTCGATTCATCCTGGCCTTGTGCTTGCCAAAGCAGCATGAACTCTTGCTTCTTTTTTTGCGAAACGTGATGTAACTCGCATTAGATAAGTGGGAACACAGTACATTCTATTTTTTTACAGAAAGGACCCTGAGTAAAAAGAAAATTACAACAAGACCTTTACTGTGCTTCTTCCTCCTCCCATCGAACTGCCATCTCTTCCATCCGCGTCTGCAGGAGGCAAGCTGCAACATCGAACCACCAACCTGACCAAACCAGAACAAGGAACGGACTCCACGCATAGGAAAGCTGCAAGAGAAACTCGATGAAAGATCATCAATCGTCGGTCCCTTCGATCTGGCAACACCAACCCAACCTTCCACTACTACACAGGGAGTGAACCTCCAGAGACCAGATACCGCAAGACCCGCCTCCAGGAACATCAGGAAGTGAAGCAGCAAGACCAAAGAAGAAAGAAGACGAACTCCTATACAAGGTCCGCCCAGATCCGGAGCTCCCACTTGGTCTTCGAACCCGACGAACCCCAGCCTCACAAGCCCATCGCCGGCATCGGAGCGAATGACGACGAGGCGGAGAAATGGCTGGAGGACCTTATTCCATAGAACCGACGACGCCTCCACCATGCGACCGCCAGCGGGAAACACAGCCCTAAACCTAGAGGGACCTAAGCTACGCCGCCGAAGAGAGAGCCAGCCGTTCCCCTCACATCCGAGGCCACAGAGGCCATCGGAGGCGAAGAAGAACAGCGGCCTCGCCGGCGGAAGCACGAACCGCCCCCTTTCCGCCTCTTGGTACTGTAGCAGGGGAGGCTTCCAGAGAGGGCAACTCAACAGCTAGCTTCATGAACTCTTGCTTCAGTTGCCCTTTATTTCTCGAGTAGCTAACAAGTATAAGCACAATTTATATTTGCAAAAGGTCACAAAAAATTATATTTGAAAAAGGTAAACACCAGCGGTCTTCGATCCGGTAAAAAAAGACTTTCCCCTTGCTACAGTTCCACAAGGGCGAACCGTCGGCGATCTTCGATCCGGCGCCGCATCCGCCGGCCCCCTCACCGCCGGTGACCTCGTCGTCGCTGGAGGATGGGGGGACCTGCAGGATTGAGCGGCTGGTGTACAGTTCCTGCTTTCCTAGGCTGGATCTAGGTAGATTAGGAGTAGTTTTATCGATATCGGCGGTAAGGCGTGGATCCTTTCTCATCTGCTCCTTCGTCTCCGGTGAGTGACGCCATGGATGCTGTGAGGACGGCGTGCCTTCCTCGGTTATCGACGGCGGCTTCCCCGTCTCTACGGCCGACGACTGCAAGAGGTTAGGGAATAAGCCAGGGTCCTTCCCCGCCGGCAGAGATGACGGCGGCGTGAAGCTTTTGTTCTTCCTCCTCCTTTCCGTTGGCTTGGTGCTTGGTAGCGTTGCGAAGTGCTTTGCTGACTCACTCCTATCAAGCATCGCGGGCGGCGGCGTCGTGAGTTTTATTCTCCTGCTTTTGTGCAAAAGGGCGGGAGATCTTGACATCCCCAGTGTTGGGTTGCTTTTCCGGGTTGCTGACCTGCTCGACAACGGCGGATCTTGTTTCCAGTCACCGGTTTTTTGGCCGGTGGTGGCGGAACTCCTTACTCCAATCCTTATGGACGAGGGAACGTGTTAATAATTTGTTCATTTGTTGGACTGAGGTGAATTGCTGGATTACAGCCGGGGGTGAAGGGCATGTCTAAGTTATTAGACTCACATGTTATTTTTTCGCTTTTCACTACAAGAAACCATTTAATCTATGACGAATTCTGACGAAATTTTTGTAACGTTTTCAGAGATCGTCACAGATTTGCAAATGGCCCATTTGGGCTCCAATTCGGGCCCAGTTTCTATGACGAACCTTTGATAACCGTCATGGATTGAAAATTAAAATCGTCACAAAATAAGTTGCCTTTATTTGCTTGTGATGGAAGAAAAAAATTCTCCCGCAGAATTGGTGATAAGAAAAACAAAGAGCTGCTCACCAAAAAAAATAATGATAAAAAATTGGGAAAAAAAAGAGAGAATGGAGCATTCGAACCATGGTCTCCAAAACCAGGCCGCCGCACCATAACAGTATGGCTTAAAAAGAAAATAAATAAGCTATGCTCTCATTCTTGGGATGTTATCATTCTTGGGATGTTAGGCATTATTTTTTTTAGTTAGTATGGCTTAAAAAGGGGGGACAAAGTAGCTCAAGGGTGTAGGGGGTTCGAACCCTGGTCACAAGCATAAGAGGCACCAACCTTTCCATTACGCTACAAGAATGCTTGCGACTATAAGCCAGGTATTAATTCTTTTATACATATATATCCCATGTTTTAATTCGAAAAAATAGAGGCGCAATTGAGGACTCGAACCGGGGTCACCAAGACAAGAGTAGACCGCGCCTACCAGTGCGCCAAACCTTGGCTTGTGAAGGCCACGGGCAATAAATATTTTATGAAGACCGAAAAGCCAGAGAAAAAAAAAGTGCGGATGCAGGAATCGAACCTGGAACTTTCCTCTACAAATGAATGCACTTACCACTGCACCATCCTTCCTTTTGTGACAGGCATCCATTTCTAGTCTTATTTTTTTATACCGAGTGAGACGAAGAACATATATAGAGTTCATTTTCTCTTTTTGATCCGGAATTAAAATTTGTAACTAGTATTTCTTCCTCGTATGAACTCCAAATTTGATGTTTCTTTTTTCTAAATTTTTCTAAAGTCATGATTTTTCATTTAATAGTGTTTTTTTGCATGTTAATTGTTATTTTCAGAATTTTTTCATATGGCTTGCTTTCTTCCACCTAAATGGAGAATTGAAAAAACATGTTTTTTACATAACAATTGCTAATGTAGCTTAATATTTTCTTATATTATAGCCAACGTAAGGTTGTATCCAAATTTAGGGTGGATACGTGTTCGAAAATGTTATGATGTATTCAAATTTTAAAGTTTGACTTGAGTTGTATGAAACAATGTGAGAGATCTATCCATTTTGTGAACAATGTATCCTCCAATTATCATAAATCTTATGAAACTTTTTTGTCAAGCTTATACATCCATAAAATGATTCTATGCCAATTTTCAGAAGTTTTAGAGAAATTTTATGTATTATCAATATTATTTTATAATACGATTGTATATAGAAGTTTGAATTGTCCCTAACAAACGTTTGAAATTTATACCTACTTTTTGGATATGAGCTATAGTATAATATAATTACTTAATATATTTATTTGGAATTTTTTAATATTATTTTAGATACATGCAATTCAAATTTTCATTATATTCAATAAACATCCAGAAATTAATTTAAACTACTGAAAATAGTAAATGAGCTTAAACATTATTGAAACTTATAAAACAAAACTTATATATACTCTACTATATACCAAAAATATATAAGTATATATAAGATAATTATTTTTGTATGTTACTTTATAATGTTCCAATAAAATAGAAAAAGAAGAAGAAAAACATTTGGCAGAGAAAGAATGAGAAGGCCCATTTCAGCCCAATTTCAGCCCAAACAGCTAAACGATTTCTGACCGTCCATATTCGATCCAATGGCTGCCATCATTTTCTCATGGTATATAATCTGTTGTCTCGGCTCCAAACCCTAACCCTTCTCCTCTTCCCCCAAACCCGGCAGCCAGCCTCCGCCTCCACCTCCTGTCGCGCCCGTTCTCATCTCCCCCGCCCCTCTCCCTCCCTACAGATCACCCGCCGCCAGCCACCACATCTGCCCCCCACTGACCCGCAGCCACTAGATCGTCCCCAAGGCCAGCAGCTCCGGCCACCACGAACCCAGATCCGGTAGCACGGGCTCACGCCCAGGCGTTCGTGTGCTGCGGTCACCTCGGTGGTGATGGGCTCTGGAGACGCACGGGCGCGGCAACTGAGTGTTGTGTGACACGGCGACCAGTTCTCCTAGCGTGTGGATCTCGGCGTCCTGCGGCCAGCCCCCGAGCTATGGCTTGCGATGCAGCGGCGGCAGCAGCCTCCCCGCCGCACCTCCGACCCATGCTCTCCTAACACGCGGACTTCCAAGCGCTTCCGTCCAGATCAGGTGCCTCCCCTGCTCCTCGCTTGTTGTTGGATCCTCCGCTCAGCCCCTCCCGCCGTAGACTTCCATGGGGTGCAGACCTTTTGAGTGGATTAGAGAGGAGAGGAGATGCGCTGGGGCTAGCTAGCTAGCTAGCTCTGGATTGGCTGGCTAGATGTGCAGACCTTGATTCCTTCATTTGTTAGTGAGTGCACGCTGCAGCCATTTGTTGTGGTTTTGGCTTCTTGTGGCTGCTGCATCGTCTGAGCGTTGATGCATTTTTTTTCCAAATAGGTAGAGGCGCTAGGATCAACCCCTTAAGCGGAGGCCGCACAAGCTCGGCGGTGCCGTCGGCGAGATGAATGGAGCGGCCATCCCCGCACGACCCTCACATGTCTTCCTCTGTCGATTTAAGGTACCTAAAAATTTTTCATGCTATTCTGCTGCCTTCTGCCTTGTGACTGAAAGATGTATACAGCTACATTTGTGCGTTGGAAAACTATGTTGTATTATCAGTTGAGCTACTTTATACACTGTTGTCATTTGTGCGTTGGAAAACTATATTGTATTATCAGTTGAGCTACTTTTCTAGTGCCAAGGTAAGCGCCTGCTTGTCATTGTTCGCTGCTAGATTTTTACATCTTGCACTTGATGTATTCGAAATTTCTGTTAATCACATTGTGCCAATTCGCTGGATTAAATCAGATAGATGTAATGCCTATTACAAATTACAACACATGATTGAATCAGTAAATTTCAGTTTCATTCACCAAAATAGATCTATATCTGAGTCAGATTGTGTTGCATAAAAAGATAATATTTATCCAAGTAACAAGAACATCTAACAAGAAAAAGATGAGATGAAACATGATCTGACTATGTGCTTGCATGACCAACCATCTTGCAATCATTACTTGTCTTTAGTACTATTTTCTTTGGTGGATTATGCTGCAGGGACTAATTGCCAAGAACTAGTTATTTTGCATCCAGTGTTTAAATCTGTGTGTGCTAAATTGCTTCCTGCGCTTAGTTTGTGTTTGAGTTTCGCAAAAAAATGACTGAATGTTGCCTTGCATGTCTGAGACTACTATTGGGTAATTACTTCTCATGCAGCTATCTGAGACTGCAATCAATTTTACTAAGTGCAGACATTTCTTGATGGGATTGCTACAGACCACTATGTGATGACAGGTTCTTTTCCCACTGTGTGCAGGCAGATATACACTAAGTGCAGCTAATGCTCTTCCCCGAAGCAAAGCAAGGCAGATGCAAGAGTTAAACAAAATTCAGGTACGTAGTAGGTTCCTTTTCCATGGTGCAACTGCATCAATGCACTACTGTTTGGTGTGAACTTGATATCTTGGCTTCATTTAGTTTTTGGACATCTTTGGTGAGTGCGGGAAAAATAATACCTGCTGCTATGTTGTTAATTTATTATCCCATGTTCTCTAAACTGATTTTGGAAACTAGTGCTTGACGTCCTATTTATTATGATAAACATGAAAAAAAACAATAACCTTGCCTTAAATAAAAGCTTATAAATGGTACCATGTCATCTTGTATTTTTGTATGTATCTTCTGTGTCCTGATGTCATTGTTCATTTCTCTACAAGGATAAGAGCTTGACCATTTCAAAGCAAATAGTTGACTTAAAGATGCAGCCTCCTTTGATAGAATTAGCTAGTAAATACTGTACTTAAGCTAGTGTATTATTGTGCCAAGTAATTTGGAGATGCAACCAGCATTGTCCTTTTGCAAATAATCAAAACATGCTTTGTTTATTCCATGGCTAATTTCACTATGTGCTATACCACGTGCAGGTATGCAAATAATTAAACTGAGATGGATACAATACTGGAGGAACTTTTTGCTGCTGCTAAAGTTTTGCGGCTGTACTGGTGGTTTTTGTTGTTTCTAGTGTGTGGTCAAAGAATGCTGATATCTAACTATTATTCTTTCTGGTGCTATCTGTATGCTGTGGTGAACTCTTTTCACCCCGGATGATCTGACATTTCTGTTGCTGGAACAAAGCTGTATTATTGTATGATTTTCTGTGAAATTAGCTGTTGTAATTCTATGTATTATGGGCTCAAATGTGTGTAATGATAAATGGGCTGAAAACTGGCCCAAAGAATTAGGTTATGGGCTGATTTTACAAATGAGCTGTGATGAGGTCACCCGCCACGTTGCAGCAGCCCAGTTCCAAAATCCACCCAATAACAAGTGGGCCCAATGCTCTGAAAAATTACCGTGTCATTAGCCACGTTAGCTGCCATGTCAGATGCCATGTCATTGATGATTGAATACGTGGCATCATCAGTGACAATATCTATGACGTTTATTTTTGTCATAGATACTGGGCTTCGGTTGGGTTAAGTGGGCTTTGGGTTGTTTTGTGACGGTTTAAAAACGTCATAGATTGTGCTAATTTGTGACGTTTATGCAAAAACGTCATCCGAATTAATCTGTGACGCTCAATACATGACGCTGCCAGAAAACGTCATAAACAAAATTTTATGACGAATTTTCAACGATCTATGACGAAATTGTTCTGTCACAGAATAAATAGTTTCTTGTAGTGTTTGCAACAATAAATTGTTATAATGGTTGAGCATTCGCTCAAATTATTAATTAGACTTAGGATCTTAATTTCTGAATTTGCAACAATAAATTGGTATAATGATTGATAATTCGCTCAAATAATTAATTAGACCTAGTATTTGAATTTGTGTTGCAACCTGCAATATTCATAGCATGCCGCCCTTAATGCTGAACACCTTTTTGTGAGTTTATAATGGAACACACAAATCATTTTAGTTCTTGTTTGTTCTTTTTTCACAGAAAAATCTCAAGGCGATGAATGGAATGTGCGTTATAAAATGATTAACGGAATTTGTCAGGGACTGCAATATCTTCATAAAGAACACATTACTCATTTGGATCTCAAACCTGAAAATGTCCTGCTGGATGCTCATTTGGAGCCAAAAATAGCAGATTTTGGTATATCAAGGTGCTTTGATGAAAAACAGTCCAGAATGTTCACAAAAAACTTATACGGAACACTGTAAGCTCAGCATTTCCATTAGTACCTGAACTTTTTATTGATATGAAACCTATGACATTAGGTTTATGCCATGATATGCTTCGAATCATATTTTGTTGGCAGGGGATACATTGCACCAGAATTCATAGACAAGGGAGAAATTTCATACAAATCAGATATATTCAGTTTGGGCATTATAATGATAAAACTATTAACAGGGAGCAATAAGTTTAATATTGAAAATGTAAGGATAATCTTTCTAATGTCTCTGGTACCTTATCTTAAATCAATATTTACTATCATCACACAGAATGAATTTGATTTTAGTATCTACTCCCTCCGTTCCTAATTGTTGGTCATTTTGGCATACTTAGATACATAGTTAGTAGTATGTACTTATATATACAATATGTCTACATACATACTAACAACTATGTATCTAAATATGCCAAAACGACCTATAATTTGGAATGGATGGAGTAGATAAGATTTTCTTTGGTTGGTTTTCTATGAGCTCACCCCCTTGAGTTTCTATATGTTCCACATCTCCTACTCCGGTCTGAGGGAGTGAAGGGAGGAAAATGAAGCCAGAGAATAAATCCAAAAGTTATAATATCTAGCAAAAGTGCTTTTTGTGAGACCTAGTAAATAGGACTGGTATTTTCTAGGACAAGGCCCCAGATTTTGGATACTAGAATGGATTTTGCAACTTGCTTGAACAGTTGAACATTTGTTCCTCAATGAGGAATGGCTTCACTATATTGCTTTGTTATTCATGTCCACTAGTCATTTCTGTCACAAGGAAACCTAAATATTAGAACATAGCATTACCATCCTCATGATTGATTTTCTTTAAGCTATTGAGCTTTTTTATGACAATATGAAATCTTTCATTTTACACATCCTTTGTGCCTCCATGTTTCTCACTTATTGTTTTCCTTATAGCTCATTGGTAGTCTCGCAAGCGAACACACGACTGAGCACTTTTTCATCAAGAGAGACTATAATAGTACTCTTAGCAATCACATTGAACTGTGTCTCCCCCTTGTCATTTTTGTTGCCCTCCTTCAGTCTTCTGTGACTTGCCAAACATTGAGTCACTTTGTTTGAAGATGTGCTTCCAGAAGAACTTTTTAACTACTAGAACCCTGTGCCATCAAAACAATATGACCTAGAGTTAGAGCGCCCCACCTAGCCAACCCGACCATAAAACCCATGTGTTATAGTGGGAGGGGTGGGGGCTTTTATCCTCAGTCCAATATTCCCCCTACGGCGTGCGAGCCCGGCGTAGCCCGCAGCAGGTTCTAGTGCCCGACGTAGCCCGCAGCAGGTCTCAGCACACGAGAGACGCAGGGGAAATCGCGCAGCGGAAATGCGTGGCCGGTGGGTTTCGAACCCGGGACCTGGCTCTGATACAAAGTTAGAGCGTCCCACCTAGCCAACCCGACCATAAAACCCAGGTATTATAGTGGGAGGGGTGGGGGCTTTTATCCTCAGTCCAACATCTAGTTCTATCCCTTCTCACTACAACACAAATCTAATATAGTGACACTTCGGTATGGATATTTTATGATTTATCATTATAAATATGTCATAATCTATTGTAAAGACACTTTTTTGTGGTACTTAAGAAGGTCATACGTATTCAGAAACTACTGTAGTTATTGTAAACCATAGAGACATCTTTTTGAGTAATCTTGCGTTAATACAAATTATTATAGACATCTTTGAGATACTTTAAATTTTGACCTTACCCCCATTGAAACATAGTTTGAGCCAATCCATTTGTTATTCTTGAGACACTATTTAGATTGTTGAGGCACATAATGAAATACTCATAATAATTATATTAAATATATAAAAAACAATTGGTATATGGTTAAGTTAGCTAGCAAGTTGAGTATTATGCAATACAATATGAGGTCTTAAGTTCGAAGCCCTGCCATTAAAAAATTACCATATTTTTGCATTATTTTTTACAGGATATTGTAATATTGTACCATTATAATTTTTTCTTATAAATCATAAGGTTTGTAGTGTGCCATTAAACATAAGGTTTCTTATAAATTTTTCTTATTTGTGAAAGATGTTAGCGTCGGTTCTTATTCCACCTAAAAAGGATTGATGTTCGATCCTAAGACAGCAAGATGGTAAACTATGATAATTTAAAACTATACCTAGCTAAGGTTTCACTAAAAGATTGCACAATATAAACCTCTTACAAGTCTCTCTCAGTGTGCAACTAAGGTTTGTATTGTTTGCTCCCCTCTCACAACGTGTTTTATAATATATATCATCTCTTGCAACTGTGGAAAAGCAAAGTCACATAAATTATAAGTAAATGTAGAAACATAATGAAACTAGCAAGAGGGGCACAAAATTGGCAGTGGCACGGATTTATCCCATGGTATCAATGGTAAAGGGATTCAGTGCTTAAATTGCTTATAAAGGGAAAGTATGAACTAGAGCAACTTAAAATCTTTAGTCTATATTTTCCACTATTATGCACAAAGATAAACTAGATCCCCGCACGTTGCGTATCTGCAAAAGCTTCTGGCCCCTACACCTTCCCTACGCTTTGCATGCCACGCTAGCACCAAAGTTGAGCTCCTTGCCTAGCACCATACTCGCCCTCGCCCTAGCACATTTGCCCCTGCATGCTTGCTCCCACGCCAGGCCACACACCAAATTAACCACTGGTCTCTACCTGACCGTGCCTACGCCTCGCCTCACCTCACTTGTGCAGCTTCCTCTTCCCGACAGCCCACCTTAACCCCTGACTACCTGCACATGCACCCCCGCCTTCTCACTATCGAAACATACAATGCTACCCTCGCTCGCCACCACATTGCCCTGGCTGAACCTTGAAGTAAACCAAAAGCCCTTCTCTTCCTATAAAAAGGACTCTACCCGTACTTTCTCTCCTTGCACCAAGTCGAACCCTCGCACTCTATTCCTCTTTTTTCACTTGGCCAGGACCAAGCATTGGATGCGTTGGGTGGGTCGTGCTAGGCTTGCGCCCGCCAAAGTGCCTTCTTCCTCTCTTGTGAGACAAATGAACACCCCCTTGACATCCTCCTCCACTCCTTGCTTCTCTCTTATTCGTGTTCCACCCGAGCTGCTCTTAATTAATAAAGCTGCCCTACCCGCAGCCGTGTCGCATCATGGCAACCTACCGCCAGCTAATTGTTGCTCCAATTGGAGCCGAAACCAACTCCGCCAAGCGATCTCGAGCTCCAAACCAAACCACAAAAACCACAAATCCTCTACCTATATGATACACACGCGGTTCATCTTGACATTTTAGCCAATTCTCCTGTACCCATTCATCGACAAGCCACAAACCCACAACCCCACTATAGGGTCGCAGAAGAGTACGCTATCCACATCCGAGTCCTTTCCTGGACCAATAATACCAAGAAAAGTCGCCCAAAACCTCTTTTTTGCTCTGTTTGGTCAACCAATCCGACAAGCTCTCTATCCCTCAACCTGGTTTCGGTCCCGAGATGCTGTAGGATTTGACCACTAGTGATCCGTAAATGCAACCGTGAGGGTCGTCTCTGATACAATTTGTAACACCCTGCCTCCCAAAGCCGCACTGCCCTAGCCCTTCTGAGGGGTTGGCCGCATACACATAACACCCTACTTACATTTTCATCCTCGTTTGTGTAAAAGAGTTAACCCGAAGGTGTTATGGCTGGAGCGACAAAGCCTTTTAAGGTAGCCCCATCTTTGCTTAATTAGCAAGGTGATACTTAATTTGTGCACATAACACCTACATGCCAGGTGCCACAACATTCCTAGTCCTCCGCCCTTCAGGCACTGTGGCAGTGACCAAAGCCACAGTGGAGCCACAAGCTAGCCCCACAAGTCAGCCTCACAAAACCAGATCACATCTCATCTCTCCTCATTCCCATGCCACACCATCCATCTAGTCCACTATAGACCTAAGACCTACCCACGGATCCAGCTCACATGCATCAAAACACACTCAAAATCATGCAGCCTCTTATCAAACCTTCTTTTGGGGCTTTAGAAACCCTGAAACTCACCTTATCCACTCCGCCCACTTCTTTTCCCCAATGTTTTTCATCCCTCTTGTCCTATGCAAATCTATCACTGGGACCCTAACCTACTTGTCGTTGAATACCATATCATTTCTGTTTTCCACGGCAGCCAAAGAGCACCTACGCAACCAAGAATTATCTTTCTATTCCTAGCACATTTACCCTTCGGAAAAAGAAAATAAAATCTACATACTATTGCAATCATGTCTGAACAAAGATATATTTGAAGAAGGCCCAAGCAAAGGTTGCAATAGGACAGGTAAAAGAATATTACCAGTAGTTTCAGTCTGTCGACACATTTTTACATTGTATTTTTCCTTTCAACTTCTTCAGCTGAAATGCTGTCTGCATCATGTCATGTTCAGCAATACACAAAGCAAGAAGATTTGAAGTCTTTAAGTGGGATTTTGCATTTCCATATATCTGAAATTTGTTGATCACCTATTCCACCAAGAATCATAGTCCGTACAGTGATCTTGTGATAAATATCCTATATTTCTCCAGAGCACAGGTTGCTTTGTCTGCCTTCTCCCAAATTTGGTTCACATTTTGGTTTTTTCCCCCTGCAAACAGCTATCAAGCCCTATATCCAACAACATGCTTTGGTTTCAGGGGGTTGGTTTTGAAATAATTTTTCTATACAAAAGGGATGATAAAAGGCTTAGCTTATAGCTTGAGGCTACTGGGGTGGTTGACAGAACAAACATTGATCACCATCCGTTGGATTCACCTGATTTGGATGGCATAGATACTGTAGTATAATTTGCCATTCTAATTATCAGTGTTTAATATTGTGTATTGAGTATTTCGAATATCATATTTATTGTCTATTACTATATGTTTACAACATATGCATGATATTGGTCATATGTTTGAATCTCACAGTGGCACCAATCTATAGATGTAGACTGCCCACAAATGAAGAAATGCATTGAAATAGCACAAATGTGTGTGAACTGTGATCAACATAGTAGACCTACTATTGATCAGATAATTTGTGAGCTGAATGAGACGGAAACAGCAAAAGAACAAGGGTCTTCAATATATCAGGTATGATCATTTAAGCAAAAGACATAATCATGTTGTTCCTTCATGTATGTTATTTATATGGTTCATAGTCCACTGGTCTTTAGGTGCACCTATGTGTCCCGGGTTAACACTTTGTATGGGTTTGCTGGAAGCTCAAACTACCCAAGGCCCCAAATTCATACTTGTAGATATGCTATTAGATTCGAAATTTTGGCGATGTGTTAGTTTGGGGATAAGGTGGGATGTGATGGTGACATCCTTGTACTTAGGGATGGGATGGTCCAGTTATCAGTTTGGTTGGATGACTGGATAATCCATGTTTTCTGTTTTCTATGAGGGATAGTAGATGGGATTCATCCTATATCTTTTTCGGATGGATGGATGGATCATGATGGAACATATGTATACATTATGTGGAATAAAGTTGAGTTCATTTATACTTTCTCCTGTAATGTAAACATGACATTTTAGACAAGCAATACATCTTGTTGAATTTTCTTTTGCTTCAGCTTGTCTAAAGTCCAAACCTTGCATTGCCTAAACATCATCCTTTCTTGGCTGATGATTCCCGCTGGGGCCTTGTTCTTCGATTCCCGCCGGGATCCGCCGGGCGCCACCTGCCCACGACCGCCGGCCCACGCCTCCGCCGCCGCCGGGTCTCCTCTGCCCGTCAGGATCCGCCGGGCGCCGCCAGGCCTCGTCTTCCCGCCGGGATCCGCCGGCCGCCGGCCGCCGCCTGCCCGCGTCCGTCGGGTCACGCCGCAGACACCCGGGTCACGCCGCGGACGCCAGGATTCTCGTGCCGTCGGACTCGTTCACCCGCCCGTCCTGTCCTCTATTTTTGTTCAGCCGGCCTTGGCCCTATCAGGTCGCCGCCGTTCTGTTCGCTCGATTGAATCGAGCCTACAGAGGTAACCCCTCTGTGAAAAAAAAGAAAAAAAAAAGAGAACTACTGTTTTGATCTGGTGGCTCTTGCGACTTGGTTTGTCGGTTCATTTTTGCCCCAGACTTATCAGTAGGGTACTCAAAAAAAATGCGCCTGCCGCCGCTTTTCTTTTGCGCTCTTGCCGACGACTGTTGCTATTTGGGATGGTGTCTCCATCCGTTCCGTCATCCGGTAATGTGCAGATTACGCGATGTTCGGTGCTTTTCAATGGCACCAACTATTGCGACTGGGTTCCTCGTCTACGCTGGCACATGTGTGGTCTTCGTATTTGGGAGTTCGTTACTGGTGATATACCCTGCCCACCTCCTCCTGTTGTTCCTGTCAAGCCCACTATTCCTGCTAAGGCTACTGATGCTGAGAAGACAAAGATACTTGAGGATTATGATGCTAGTATGGAGTCATATGCCTCAGTTTGCTGCATATAGGACATGATTGGATGAGGATGCTTTGTGCTGGTGCTGTTCTTGCTGCTAGTATGGAGGAGCAGTTTTCTGTAGATATTGTTGGTTTTGAGTATGCACATCAGATGTGGGCCTTTTTCGTGAGCGTTATGAGCCTACTGGTTGGTCTACCCATATTGCTGCTCGACGTCAGGAGCAGCTATTGCGCAAGGGTGATTCTAAATTTGATAGTTTCTATGCTCAGATGTCTGCAGTGTGGCGTCAGCTTGATTCTATTGGTCCTCTACTATCACTCAGCACTTGCGACTCGTGTAAGGCTCAGAAGGTTGCTCTGGAGACTAGGCGCACTTATGACTTTTTGAGTCGTCTTTGTGATGAGTTTGAGCAGCTTCGAGCTCAGTTGGTTTCCCGTGTGCCCTGTGTTTCTCTGATCGAGGCTCTTGCTGCTGTTCGTAATAAGGAGCTCCGTCTTTGTAGTGCTAGTCTATTGCAGTCTTCGGCTTCTTCAGTATTGGTTGCTCGGTCTTCTTCGTCTACAGCTGTCGCCCCTCCACCTAAGGCGCCTCTTCCAGCAGCACCTTCTTCTGAGGGAGGAGGGGGTGGTCGTCTTCACTGTGACTATTGTGGTAAGAACACTCATGTGGAGGCATATTGCTTCAAGAAGAAGAAAGCTCAGTCTCGCCGAGGTGGTAGTGGTCGTGCTTCACAAGGTACAAGTAGTGCTGGTGGTTCTGATACTGGAGGCTCTCAGCGGAGTTCTGCTGGTTCTGAGACAGGAGATGCTCATGTTGCTTCGTCGCCTCGCAACCTCTACGTCCTTTGGAGTTGCTGGTTCTATTACTCAGTCCTCTGCACAGTCAGATGCTGCTACTACTTCTCAGTCTTCTTTTTCAAGTACTTTTTCATGGATTCTAGATTCTGGTGCTTCTTTTCATATGACTCCTGATCCCACCAGTCTTTCTTCCATTAGTACACCATCTATTCCTATCACTGTTCAAACTGCAGATGGATCGTCTCTCTGTTGCAGGGCAGAAAACTCTTTCATCTCCCTCTTTTCATGTCCCTGCTGTTTTTTATGTTCCCAAATTAACCATGCAGCTTATCTCTGCTGGCCAGCTCACTGATCATGGTTGTCGTGTGATCCTTGATTCTGACTCTTGTTGTATTCAGGACCGCACGGGTCTCCTGGTTGATACTGGCCCTCGTCGACGTGATTCTCAGCTTGACTGGCTTCGTCTTCCTTCCGCTGCTTCTGCCAGTCTTGTTGGGTTTGCTACGTCTACGTCACCCACATCATCTTTTGCTCAGTGGCATCATCGTTTGGGACATCTCTGTGGCTCGCGTCTGTCTACGCTCGTTCATCGTGGTCTTTTAGGGTTAGTCTCTGGTGATGTATCCCTAGAACAGTGTCAGAGTTGTCGTCTAGGAAAACAGCTCCAGCTTCCTTACTATTCTAGTGAGTCGGTGTCGAAACATCCTTTTGATCTTGTTCATTCTGATGTATGGGGTCCGGCTCCCTTCGTTTCGAAAGGAGGCCATAGATATTATATCATTTTTATAAATAATTTTTCTCGCCACACATGGGTTTACTTTATGAAAAATCCTAGTGAGGCTTTGTCTATCTATAAAAAATTTGTCACCACGATCCGTACTCAGTTTCATACTTCTATTAGGGTCTTTCGTGCTGATTCTGTTGAAGAGTATCTATCTGGAGCACTTCGTCAGTTCCTTTCTGAGCAAGGCACTCTTGCTCAATTCTCGTCCTGGTGCTCATGCTCAGAATGGTGTCGCTGAGCGTAAGCATCGTCATTTGCTTGAGACTGCTCATGCTCTTATGATTGCTTCTTCTATTCCATCACATTTTTGGGCTGAAGCTATTTGTACGGCCACTTATCTGATTAATATTCAGCCCTCATCCTCTCTTCATGGTGGGATTCCGTATGAGCGTCTTTGTGGCAAGCTTCCTGACTATTCTTGCCTTCGCCTTTTTGGATGTGTGTGCTATGTGCTTCTTGCACCTCGTGAGCGCACTAAGCTGACCGCTCAATCTGTTGAGTGTGTTTTCTTGGAATATAGTGCTGAGCATAAGGGGTATCGTTGTTGGGATCCTGTTGGCCGTCGAATGAGGATTTCACGGGATGTTACTTTTGATGAGTCTCGTCCTCTTTATCCTCGTCCTTCTCCTGATGCTTCTCATGCATTTGTCATTGAGCCACTCTCCTTCCTACTGTTTTTTGATACTCCTATTGCCCTTCCACACCTAGTGCCTTCCTCTGAGATTTCTGTTGAGTTTCCCATAGTTTCTTCACCTATGGAGCCTTCTTTTATGGCTTCTTCACTTGTGGTCCCTTCTTTCTTGGAGGATATTCCACCGGTTCCTATGGGCATTGCTTATGACAGTAAACCGTCTATCACACGTGTTTACACACGTACTCGGCGGGTTGCGAAACCATCTTCTGATGTGCCATCTCCTTCTGATGATCCATCTTCCTCTATTGCACCTTTTCCTCTTGATGATTCATCTTATTCTGATGTATCATCTCTTCCTGATGAGACAGCTTCTGTTGTGGGTTCTCCACGATGTGCTCTTCGTGATCGGCAATCGATTCGGCCTCCAGATAGGCTTGGTTTTGCTGAAACTGTTCTTTCTGAACCTACTTCTTACCGTGATGCCATTCATCATCAGGAATGGCAGCATGCTATGGCAGAGGAGATTGCTGCTCTTGAGCGCACTGGCACTGGCACTGGCACATAATGAATACAAGTGCTATTCATAACAGTTAGAGCCATGGTTGGTGGCCAGTGACCTTAGTTTCATAAACCAATATGAAGATAAAAACAACGCCATACTTTTAAAGTAGTGAACTTACAAATGCTTGATAATATTAGTATGACTTTAAGAATTGGCACTAATTGGTGTTCAACATCTATTTCCCCAATATGGTAGTGTGGTTACTATCAGATCCTATGTACTGATAATTTCTCAGAGAGAGAACCTTTGAGACAATATTAGTATGACTTTAAGAATTGGCACTAATTGGTGTTCAACATCTATTTCCTCAATATGGTAGTGTGGTTACTATCACATCCTATGTACTGATAATTTCTCAGAGAGAGAACCTTTGAGACACCCTATTTCATCTTATCCCATTTTAGGATATTTTAACACATCTATGGTATCTATTGCCATCAATTCTACAAAGCATGTCTCTTCTTGCAAGCAGGTTAATTGATAAATGGAAACATACTTGCAGATAAATAAGGAAGTTCAGGAGCCTTTAAGGCACGCATTAAGCAATGGCCGAGTTAAACTGACTGAGAACACTGTTTCCAATCAGATTATCATGGACAATAACAGCACAGATCCATTAAATGGTAGAGTTTTGCTCAATTTAATTGATGAACCATTCTTTTATATATAGTGTGAGTTGGATTCCTGGCTACGTGTAGGTCTCTATTTGGGAGAATATGGCCAACATGGACCAGAACTTGTGCAGTTTCGTCGGAGGTTTGGCCACTGGAGCACAACCGATAACGGGGAGTCCTTTGAGTACATTGAAGGAGTAAAGTTGACTGGTGATTCTAACGTCCCTGCTGGCCAGGTTTATTTGCTGCTTTGTTACATTTTGACAATCGAGTTTCCATGTATTTCCACTGATAATAAGCTTTTCACAGATAACATTCCGTGCTAAGGTTGAGACGGTTAAGCATCTTGAGAATCCTGGCGCATACCTAAACGAATTTGGTGTGGTAATTTCTATGTGCAGATCAATGTGATTGCTTAATTAGGAGGTGTTTGGCTCAAGGGATGGTGTGATCCATCATCATCTCACTTCTCATAGGCCCATACTCCATCCATCCTATGAGAAGTGCAATTCTGAGATTAAAAAAACATCAAAAAGTGTACCTGCCGTATCCCTCCAAATAGATTTTGCAGGACTTAACTATCTACACGTTGTAACTAATTCTGTGAGAATTGAATAGTCTCCATGTCTAAATTAATGGGATTAAGACAATTACTAAGGGTAGTATGGTAATTTCCCAACAACACTAATATCTTTGGAAAAAACTAGAAAAAACATAGGGAGTAGTTAGTATAAATATGGCGAATATAGTCATCCCACCATAATTCAGTGGATCACACAAGATTGACCACCCCATCTAGGATAATGATTTCTCTCAAACCAAAATACCCAATTAAGGATTCTACTAATGCTTTTTTATATATCTTATTTGTATTATGCGATGATTCAGTTCAATTCTAAGCCTTGCCTTGGGATTTGGGGCGAGGGGCTTTGGAAAAGCCTACCATAGAAAACTTGCTTTATTCTTCAAACCAGACAAGAATTTGATAAGTGGGATTATAGACCATCTTGTTGCTCAAAGCAACCCTTTAGATTCGCATGTTCTGTTCGGAACACATCTAGTTCTAAATTGTATGCATTGTATGTCCCATGCAATTTTGGAATTCTAAATATAAATTCATTTTTTTCGCAGATTGAGAGTTATAGAGGTCAGTTAAGAGTAGCAGGATCTGGATTCACAAATCCCCAATGGCTGGTTGGTGAGCTATTGGTGTTCAATGACAAGGTAAAATGAAATACCAATCCAGTGCAGGCCCTGAAACTGATGGCCAAGTAATTAATAACTACAAGCATAATGTGGAACCTGTCATGTCATAAGTCATAACTTACATTCTGCACTGAAACTACTACTTGTGTTCGTTTTGGCAACTTTTAGAATGTGGAGTTATATCATCAGACAACAAATTTTTAAGACACCGAGTAATACCAAGAGGAGACCACTTAATTACTGGCCGAGTGAAGGGTATGTTGGTCTTCAGTGCACCACTCATGCACTCACGCTATGAACCTTCTTGATTTATATTGGACCCCTGCTGGATCATAATTTTCTGGATTTCACTCGATCAAATACAACTCATAAGAGAAGTGCAAACATTAAAAAGGAATAGCTCACTCTTCAGTTCGAACTGAAACAAGTGATTCCATGTCACTTGATCTTTGTTTAGGCTAGTACTTCTAAAGATGCCTGTAAGGTCTAAAAGGTAAGTGCTCCAGGTTACCCAAGTTGGTTCCCAGTATTTTCGTGTGTGTTTTTTTGGGTGCTGCTCTCCATTGTTGTACGACAACTTTAACATGCAAGTCGGAGTTCAAAAAAGTCCCTTTTGAATCATATATGCAACCTGTCTCTTCAGTTATGCCCATCAATGAATTTGATCTAGTCAAGATTATGCCCTTGACATGCAAATTATATTTTGCAGAGTAAGCTCTGTTTGGTGTGCAGTCCTCTTGATTACTTCTCTTTGACTCGATCAATCCTTGAGATTCCGCCCAAATGTGCTGATAATTTCTCCGAGAGCACCTCTGAGACACCCATTTCATCTTATCCCATTTTTGGATATTTTAGGACGTCTATGGTACTGTCTATTGCCATCAATTATTCAAAGCATGTCTGTATTCTTGCAAGCAAGGTAATTGACGGAAGAATACCTGCAGATAAACAAAGTTCAGGAGGTTTTAAGGCAGCCATTACGCATGGCTCGAGACAGTATGATTGAGAAAATCATTTTCAATCGGATCGTTAGAGACATTAAAAGCACAGATCCATTTCATGGTAAAGTTTGCTCAGTTAAATTGATGGACTACTCCCTCCGGTCATAAATAATTGATTTGTCCAGGTTGTTTGAAGTCAACTACTCTAAATATCCACCACAACTTTATTATAATTTATCTACAAGATATAGCAATTTGCACTTCCATAAAATTATCTTCAAAGACAAATCTAATCATACCAATTTTAAACATTCAAACTCATCATGTAAAAAGTATTTTTTAATACAAAATTTGAAATAGTTGACTTAAAACTACCCAAAATGTTAATTACTTGTCTATGACTTGAGAGAGTATTTTTGTTGTCTGACTGATGGATCGCTATTTCTAGGTCTCTATTTGGGAGACTATGGCCAACATGGACCAGAACTCGTGCAGTTGTGTCGGAGGTTTGGCCACTGGAACACAACCGATAACGTGGAGTCCTTTGAGTACGTCGAAGCAGTAAAGTTGACTGGTGATCCTCATGTCCCTGCTGGGCAGGTTTGCTGCTTGTTTTTGTTACCTTTTGACAATCGAACTCCCTCCATGTCTTACACTGATAAAAAAATTTCAGACGACATTCCGTGCTAGGATTGGGAAGGCCAAGTACGATGAGAGTCATGGTGCATACCCGGATGAATTTGGTGTGGTAACATTCTATCTGCCTGTGATGGTTTAGCTAGGAGGTGCTTGGGGTGGTAACTTTCTTTTTCTGCCTGTGATGGTTTAGCTGGGAGGTGCTTGCTTGGGGACCTTTGGGGGCCCTTCGCCTGAAGCTTTGCCTTGGGCTTTGGGTGAGGGGCTTCAGAAAAGCCCCTCACAGCAGTAGTAGCCTTTCACGGGTTGGTGTCAATATAGGGCTCGTTTTGTAGGGTTCCGGTGTAAGCATAAAAAAATAATTCGCGGAAGCTTTACAAGATCGAATTAGCACAAAATGATTCAACCAACATATAAAATGAAAATAATCTTTCATGTGTGCGTTGAACAACCCATTCGTTAATGTGCTATATTGCACATCTAATGCACCTTTTGCCGTGTTGCCTCCTTGCATCATGAAAGTATCTCTCCTCTCTTCCTTTTTACCTTTCTTGTTCTCTTGATGATTAGAGAACCTGTACTTTCATGTGTATCTCATGATATAGGACGTATCTGATCCAACGAAGACTATGTATGTGAAGTATGTGTTCATACTAGAATATATATGATGATACATATGTTGGGTATGTGACCATACATAGATTATATGGACATACTTATTTTATATACTAATACTAAGATATAATCATAGTATATTTGAAAAAAAAGGGCTGCTTTTGAAATTTTTCATGTATATACCTTTGAAGTATCTTAGAATAAATATATGAACATACTCAAAGTGATAAATGAATATGCGGACATACACATATGGTATACTGATGATGAGAGTAGCTACACGCGAGTGTAGGCATTGGGTGTGCGCGGGGTGGATGTGGGCTTGTTGGCCCTTGAGGCCCTAAACCCTTGAGGCGGCGGTGGAGGGGACTCCGCCCCCACCGGTTGGAGGGAGGGAGGGAGGGAGGGCTTCGGGGGTACCGCGTCCGGGTAAAGGAAGCTAGTGAGAAAAAAGTTCTGTTTTTGGCACAAACATTATCAAAAGAGATTTTATGGCTCTACATCCTTTTCCATCTCCTTCAAGTGGATCCAACGCGAGAAGTATGGTGGGCCTGACCTGGATGAGAAACATCTTTGATTGTAGTATAGATAACCAAATTTTAAATGTCACCACATCTCACCAAAATTCATGGAGGACCCATGTAGGATAATGTTTCCATAGTGCTTGTTCATAACATATAAGGATGGAAGATTTATTCTGGGATGATTATGTTCAACTATGACCTACTTTAGATATTCAGCCTTATTATGCTAGATAGGGTGGTCCATCATGAATTGCACCCAATAATTTTGAGGTGTTTTATGGTGCCTTATACTAGCATATACTACTATTAGAAAAGGACTAATATATATGAAAACATCGAATGGTTAAGATTGATTGTATACTACCAAAACTTTCACCTATGATATAGGTAGTATATGAGAGTAGTATAGATCGTATAAGGACATTGTTGTCAATGCAGTCGCACAGTTGTTGACGCTGGCACTCCACTGTGTGCCATGATCGAGCTTCGCTCGACCGTTGTCCTTAGTAGATGTGTTGACACCACATATTAAATGCCTGAAGATCCATAAACGAACCCCGCGGTCTCCTCTCTCCATTCCATGCCCTAACCGAAACCCTCGCTCGCCCGAGCATCGGTGAGACCGGGCACCCCAGCCGACGGCCAGCGGCGGCGCTGTCACGATGCACGAGGAGGGAGACGATTTGTTTTCGTATATTTTGCGTAAAGACCCTTCAAAATACTCTTAAATAAAACCCTAATTTATGTGCCCGGAAAATTTTCATATAACCCCTTAGAAAAGTCCCACATACAGCAATTAAGTCTAAACTCCGCTATTTTGCATGTTTAACCCTGAACTTTGACCTATTCGTGAGGAAATCAATAACCAATAATAATTACTACATTAACCTTACTAATAGAAGGTTAGATATTCTCTATACTATATACCACTAAGTAATAGTATAATGCACCGTAAAAGACCTCATAATTTTTGAGATGACCACATTGCTTCGTGCTCACGTTATCCTAATTATATGTAGTCGAGGAATGATCAACCCATTCCATTTCCTTCCCTCAAAAAATAACATTTCGTTTCTTCAAGCCAAAACAAGAATTTGAGGAATGAGACTATGGACACGTCTTTGCACAAACCAATCCCTTAGATGCACATCATGTTATGTTCCGAGCACATCTTAGTGCTTATGAGCTGCATGTGAGCATGTCACATGCAACATTCTCATTCTAAATATACTTTCATTATTTTTCTTTCAGATTGAGAGTTACAAAGGTCAGGGTAGAATAGCGTCTCCTGGATTCATAAATCCCGAATGGGTGGATGGTGAGCTATTGGTGTTCAATGGCAAGGTAAACTCAAATACCAAGGATGTTGGTTGCTCCTGAAGCGTAATGATTATTACTCCCACCGTTTTAATTTATAAGGCACGCAGGAATATAAATAGTCGAACTTTACAGCATTTTATTACTAATTTGATTAATAATTTTTAAGTTAAATAATACAATCTTGAATATACTATCTAACAGTAGTGAGTTTATAATCATACTCAATATAATATGAAATAAATGAATGGTCAAAGTATAAGTTGGGAGTAATAAGTACCGACTTAATGTGGAACATGTCATGGCATAGTTTACAATTTGTTGTGCATTTTGTACTGTAGTTACTTGTATTTGTTCTTGGAACTTGCAGAGTGCAGAGTTACATATCTAGATTACAAATTTTTAGAACACTCATCAGCAATACTAAGAGGAGAGACTCTTACTAGTCGAGTGAAGGATGGACTGCTCATGCTATGAACTGTCTTAACTTATATTGGACACTGGGTCATAAATAAATTTTATATTCCACTTCGAAATTAAACACAATCCTTGAAAGAAGTGCAACATTAAATATAAAATGGAACTGCTCCTTCGTTGTTCATTCAGCATGGTTTGTCTCCTGAAATATAATTATTTAATTTTGTGAAACAAGTGATTCCATAGCATACGATCTTTGCTTGGGCTGGCACTTTCAAAAGTGGCTTGCATAGCCTAAAAGCTCAGTGCTTCTGGTACCCCCAAATCCCCACCAAACTTGGCGCCCAGTGTTTTTGTGTAAATTGAAAAAAATTACTTTGAAGACAACTACAGCTAGCCTGCGAGTAAAGTTCAACATGCCCTTTGGAACCATTGATGCATGCGATTTATCCCTTTAATTGTGCCCATCAATAAATATTATTAGCGCTGACATGCGATGTATATTTTGCAGAGAAAACTTGGTTTCGTGTGGAGTTTCCCTGAGCGTCAGATTGGTCTCTTTGAGCCGTTGACTTCAGAGTGATGAGACTCTGCGCCGAAATGTGCTGGTTCACACATTTAGGAACAAATTTGAACGTTTTTCCTTGAAAATTGTTAGTGCCTGTTTCCTCCGCACTTCATTGTTCTGAACCATGGATCTTAAAGAGACGAGCTTTACTGTCATTATTAGGGCAAGTTTGGTAAACAACATGGTAAGCGATTGAATGCCTCAATGGCAGTTTCAGCTAATATTTCGTACCGTACTCCATATTAGTATGTTGTTATATAGGAGCACGATAACAATGACACGCCTCCGCTAAACCTGGCGGATACGAGCATATATTGTCCGCCAGGGCGGCGTGTTTGTCGCCCACTGCTAGCACTGCAAATGCGCTCAAAACTAAATTATGTCCACACCAATCCATTCTCATTAGAAAAATTAATATTATCCACACCACTTCAAACCACCACCATCATAAACCAATCTAATCTAAACATTTAAGCTTATGATGTAATAAACTATTAGCCAAACTATGGTTACAACCTAATAAAAACTCGTTTCATCAAAAAAAAATTATAGTGTAGATTTTGCCACACCGTTTTGCACAGAGTATCTGCCAGTTATACTGAGTCATCTCCAACAAATTTCGGTTAATTTTGATGAAATTTTATAGTGTGAACACGAGGTTTTATTTCTAGGGTCCGGCTCTTAACGTGGGACCCACGTATAATTCTAGCAACATTGCTTTGCACAAAGTAGCTGCTAGTTATACCAAATCAACTCCAACAAATTTCTGTTATTTTCGATAAAATTTTATAGTGTGAACGCGAGGTTTTATTTTTAGGGTCCAGTCCTTAACGTGGGACCCACGTGTAATTCTAGTCACGCTGCTTTGCACAGAGTAGCTCCTAGTCATACCGAGTCATCTCCAACAAATTTTAGTCAATTTCGATAAAATTTTATAATGTGAACGCGAAGTTTTATTTCTAGGGTCCGGCTCTTGACGTGGGACCCACGTGTAATTCTAACCACACTGTTTTGCGCAAAGTAGCTGCTAGTCATACTGAGCCATCTCCAACAAATTTCAGTCAATTTCGATAAAATTTTATAATGTAAACGCGGGGTTTTATTTCTAAGGTCCGGCTCTTACGGACCGATATTTATATATAATCATACTGTTTTGCATAAAGAATCCATTTCAGCCTACCCTAAACCACCCCAATTCATATTTACATAGAACCCACTTCACCCCATCTCATTAATTGATACAGCCCATTTGAATCCACCAAACACAATCTATATCAAAACCCAATTCATTAAACCCATTTCAACCCAAAACATTAGCAGGGCGACCCATTGCATGGCGGTGGCACAATACCTCTTTCACTACGCAGCTCCTGATCATGTCCGCAACGTCCGATGCCAATGGCGTCCAGCGACTTTTTTGTTTTTTGCGAAGGGGCAAGGATCCCCGTTTATAAAAGCTGGGCTTTTACAACCAGCACCCTGGAGGAAAAGAATTTTACAATATAGTCCATAATCCCCATCGTCCAGAGGTGCAAATTTGCGTACAAGACCCTCAACCCACTCAAATTTGAAAGCAAAGTCCTTGGATCTTCACCCAGAGAGCAGCTCGCCCAAGACACTCGACAAGACCCCCAGCTTGTGGAGGAGACTGCAGAGAACTTACTGCTAGGCACCGAAACCGAGTAAATGGCCTCCCAAGCACATCGGCCATCATCGTCGAGAGCGAGGAAGAGCAGCAAGAGATCCGCCGTCGCCAGTAGGAGAACCCGCGACCGGAAGAAAAGTTCACCGCCGTCGAGGATCCCAGCAGCGAGGACAAGCCACACAAAACGAGGATGTCTGGAGCTCCCACCCTTTCGCAAAAGAACAGGAGATAAAAACTCACGTTGTCGTCGCTGGAACCGGAGACGCAGCAACGGAGATACGTTATTCTCCATGGACCGCCGTCGAAGAAGAAGAAGCAGGTGTTGCTGCCGCCGTCGCCAGCTCCACCGTTGTCTTCAACTCCGCCGGCGCCCCAGAGCAGCAAATGAAGCAGCGCAGCGCACAGGCGTCACTCCACCCTAACCCTAGAAACTAACTAAGCTAAAAATAGGAAACTATACAGCCCACCGGCCGATTGAGCTTCCCCACCCTCTCCAGCGCCGTCGAGGATGCCGGAGAGGAGGGGGAAGCGTCGAATCGGAGCCGGGGGCACGGAAATCGCCTGCCGCCGCTGCTCTTTCCTGTAGCAAGGGGAAAAGCTGGGAGACGAGATGGAGACCTTGTATAAGCAGGCACGCGCACAACTGGAACGCCTGGAACATGCGCCCGGCGAAGGGTAGCTCACTGTGGTCGACTGAGACCACAAAGTTTGACATCAAGGTGCCGGTGCCCATACAAGGTGAAGAAGACATAGTGTTGACAACACGAGTTTCCCCGCGGCTTTGTGCGGAGGCTGTGTTGGGCGGCAGCTCAAGCACTGTAAGAAGCCTTTTTTCCTTTTTATTAAACTATTTTCTTAGGGGAACTTTTTTACAATATCCCCACTTCGATGACCGGAACCCCTGATAGAGATTCCATGCAAGCTGGCGACTAAATAATTAACCCTCCCATGTGCTTATTTGGTGAAGCGTGTGCATGTAATTTAACTTTAACCTGGCCAGGCCTCATCACCTGATCTGCAAGACTGCAACGCAGCAAACAACTGGGGTCGGTCCATCTGCAGCAATACGTACCAATCTACTTTTCAGCTGTTTGGAGCTGCTGCTTCTACTGATCGCAGCGTCAAGGGCCGTACGTCTTCAATTCACTGCAAACCAGCAGCGCCGTGAGCTGTGCCCAGGCCGACGTTTACTGCCTTGTTCCAGGTTAGGGGCCGATTTTTTCTACTGCTCAATCTCCATTGATGGTTTCATTGTTCAATTGATGTGGTATATTGTCTAGAAGAAAATCCGATATGATTTTTGCCATCAAGTGCCAAAACCTTGCCCTTCTCTTGAAGCAAATTGGCAAGAGGCCAACTTGAGGCCTGCTTTAGCTAGGAACCGGCATGTTTTAGCATATAGGATCACCAATCTTGAAGCAGCCAGAAAGGCCACTGAACTTAGAATAATGCCAGTTGGTGGCAGTGTAGAAGTATAAGTATATTAGGACTAGAGTTCTATATTCCAGGCGTGTAATACTCCAAGATGTCCTACACGGACTCTACTTCTTGTAGCGACCTATTGGTCCTATATAATGAGAATACCTGGCGCACTTAGGGGTCAAGCCTGTTGGGGAAGCCACCTTCGCCCGCCGCCGAAGATAGCCGACTGCCGGCAAGACTAAGGGATCCGGCCTGGCGAGGTTAGCGTCAAAGTCGAAGGGAGTCGAAGGGGGACTCGTCTGAAGACCCCGGAGTGAAGGCGGCCGAAGACCGTCGAAGGGACGGAGTTCTCGACGAAGACGGAAAGCGAATCGAAGCATTTTCTCCAGACCTCCCTTCGATGGAGTCGGGTAAAGCTGTCGAAGGCCATAGCGATGAAGGGGGGTGAAGCGAAGCGGGCCCACTGTCAGGAAATTGTATAGAATGACGAGTCCAGCTGTAATCCACTACGCGTTGTCGGTTTTGTAATATTACTAGATTGCCCTGGAATATTCCTAGATGTTGGCAGTTAGGGGGCGTGTTGGGGATTTTAGACCAGCGGTTAGGTGAGCCATTGAGCTATAAATACCCCCTGTAATTGTGTGTGATGGGCATTGAATACAAGGCAGTTACGCTAGTACGTAGATTCGTGCTGTTATTGTGGTTGTCGCTTCTCTCCTCAGGCTACGCCCTCGTGGAACCAGGCTGTTGTGATATCCTTTCGTCCCGAATGATATCTTACACCAACAGTTTTGGCGCCCACCGTGGGGCTCGAACCCACGACCACAAGGTTAAGAATTCCTCCTCAAGTATGAAGCAGCAATCGAAGCAACCGGAGGCGGTCCACCTTGCAAGGTCAAAGCATTCGTTCTTTCGCCGAAGGGCCTTGCTGAACACTGGTACTCCAATCTCCCAAGTGGTCACATCCACACTTGGGACCAGCTGCGAGCAGAGTTAACTGCTGCGTTCCGTGCGCCGAAGCCCGACGAAGTCAACTCATGTGACTTCCACAACTTGAAGCAAGAAGGATCTACCCTGCAAGAGTACCTTCACCGTCTCGTCAAGCTTCGCGCGAGGGCACCAGACGTAGCGGAGAAGACCATCATCGAGGCCGCTATCACTAGCTTTAGCCTTGGCCCCATGTGGGGAATATCTCGAGTGCCGCAAGCCGAAGACCCTGAACAAGCTCTTCGAGATAATGCAAGAATATTGCATTTCAAACAACGGTAAGCGCCGACGAATCGAAGAGATGAACGAGAAGAGGTCGCGTAATCGCGACCGAGCGAAGCCGCATCAGGCTAAACAGACAAGGACGCCGAAGGCCGTGAACACGGTCTCCGGTGACGAAGCCCGCGACTCCCGGCCTCATCCTAACAGAGGAGGGAGGAGCGATCGAAGCAACTCCAACCGCGGCCGCAGAGATAACTCCGGTCGAAGGCAGAAAGTTCCATACTGCTGCATTCATGGCAGGGATAAAGGCCATTGGATGAGTGATTGCCCCCTCGCCAAGGAGAAAAAAGAAGAGTTCGATCGAAGCACAAGTACACAACCACCGAAGCCTGTCAACTATACCCACACCAATCAGTCGCGAGGCCCGCCACCACAAATCCAGTGGCAACCCTCGCAACAATCCCATTGGACTTCGGCATACTCCACATTATCCCCATCTTTCCCAACCTTCCACTACAACCCCACATATACCCCCCAGCTCTTTCGGCCCCTTCAGCACCTCAACTCCCACAAATCCCGACCCCTTCGGCGCCACAACAAGCGTGGCACCCACCACCCTCAACGCACGCTCCAACCTATCTTCCGCCACCACCAAACCTAGAACCTGGTACAGTCCCAGAAAGAGCCAATGATCCCGTCGGAGGCACGGTAAATGCCATTAATGCCATCTCCAGTGGGTCAAGCGAGCCTATGCACGAGACAAAGTGGCAGAGGAAAGAATACCTCCGCACAGTCTCACATGTGTGCGAAGGCAAACACTTCCGCACCCCTTGGTCCCATGTCCCAATTACATTTTCTGAAGCTCACCTCAGGCTTCAGCACTACCCACACAATGACCCCCTCGTCATTCGCGCAAACATTGGCCAAAACTCTGTACACTTCGCGGGAAATGACGTGGGTCGAATCTTTGTCGATAATGGCAGCTCCGCAGATATTCTCACTTGGCAATGCTTCGTCAAGATGGGGTTCACAGAGAAGAACCTGCACAAATCTCAGTACCCGCTCATCGGCTTCGGAGGGAAAAGGATTGAGGCCCTTGGCAAAATAGAGTTGAATGTGACCTTCGGAGAAGGCAACACCCAGAGAACAGAGCTCATAACCTTCGACGTGGTGGATATAGCATACCCGTACAACGCCATCTTCGGCCGCAACAGCATCATCAAGTTCACGGCAGCGATAAGTCAGGCTTACCTCTGCATGAAAATGGCAATAGCCGAAGGTGCGAAGACAATGCGGCATGTGCCATGAAAAATGTACACGCAATCAAAGCTGCCAACATCGAAGGAGAAGAAGAGGAAGCGAAGCTTCCTAAGTTCGAGCAATCCAACAAAGAGGGAGTCATGCCTGGCGAACACACAAAGAAAGTTCCGCTCTGTGAAGATGTCCCCGATCGAATAGTAACAATCGGCAAGGGGCTTGAAGAAGCCGAAGAGGCCAGGTTAATCCAGTTTTTAAGGAACAACCAGGATGTCTTCGCATGATTATCCTCGGAACTGCGAGGCGTCAGCAGAGAAATCGTGGAACATTCTCTAAGGGTGGACCCGAAGGTCAAGCCGAGGAAACAACGCCTTGCACAATGTCCAAAGATCGCAAGAAAGCGGCACAAAGCGAAGTCTAGAAATTGCTCGATGCAGGCGTCATACGCGAAGTGCAATACCCAGAATGGCTGGCCAATATAGTCATGGTCCCGAAGAAGAATGGCAGTTGGAGGATGTGCATTGACTTCACCACCCTCAACAAGTTCTGCCTGAAGGATGAATTTCCCTTGCCTCACATCGATACCTTGGTAGATGCAGCAGCAGGGTCGAAAATGTTAAGCATGCTGGATTGCTTCTCCGGCTACCATCAGATTTTCATGAAAAAATCCAACAAAGAGAAGACCAGCTTCACAACTCCCTTCGGCATGTACTATTATGTAAGAATGCCTGAGGGGCTTCGCAATGCAGGATGCACATTCAACAGAACCATTGCAGCGGTACTTGACACCCAGCTGGACAGAAATATATCTGCGTACGTCAATGATGTCGTTGTGCAAAGCAAAAAGAGCGAAGATCACATCTCAGATCTTCGAGAGACCTTCCTCAACCTCTAGAAACACGGGCTCAAATTGAACCCAGATAAGTGTGTCTTCGGTGTGAGAAGAGGAAAGCTTTTGGGATGCATGATCACAGAGAGAGGTATCAAGGCGCATCCAGTAAAGATCGAAGCCATCAGAAGAATGCAGCCACCCATGACGAAGAGGGGGTACATAAGTTGACAGGCCGTCTGGCTTCATTGAACAAGGTTCATTTCGCACTCAGCAGAGAAGTCACTCCATTTCTTCAAGGTACTGAAGGGCTCCGAAAATTTCCATTAGGGGCCTGAGCAAGACAAAGCCTTCGAAGACCTCAAACAATACTTGGAGAATCTCGCAGTCATGACAAGCCCTTCGCCTGGAGTAGAACTGGTGCTCTATATCGCGACTTCAAGCTCTGCGGTGAGTGCAGCATTAGTAGAAGAAAGGATGGTCGAAGGGACGCTGAAGCAGTTCCCAATTTACATCGTATCCGAAGCCCTTAGCGGATCAAAGTTGCTGTATTCAGAAATGGAGAAGATGGCATACGCAATGGTGATGGCAGCGCGAAAGCTCCGGCAGTACTTTTAGAGCTTCATAATTAAGGTCCGAACATCTTTCCCCCTTCGGGACATGTTTGAGAACAAGGAGGCCTCCGGAAATATTGGAAAATGGGCAACACAGTTAGCGGCACACACCATCGATTTCGTCCCACGAAACGCAATCAAGTCCCAGGTCCTGACAGACTTCATGGCTGACTGGACACCTGCAACACCTTTGCAGAACCCACTAGTCATCGAAGCAATAAGGCAGCTGGAATGTGACGGAGCTTACTGCAAAAACGGCTCAGGGGCTTTGGCAGTACTCATAGCACCTTCAGGGACACAGCTCAAGTATGCAGCGAGGCTGGAATTCCCCGGATGCACGAACAACGTGGCTGAATATGAAGGCTTGCTTCTAGGCCTTCGAAAGGCATGGGCACTCCGAGTGAGGAGGCTATCCATCAAATCAGATTCTGAGCTCATCACCAACCACATTGGCAAGACTTACAGAGCACTAAAACCCGAGCTGGCGAAGTATCTGGCAGTAGTACGAAGCGTGGAAAAGTATTTTTTAGGCTTTAGCGTGCGAAGCTTCCCCAGATTGCAAAACAAATAGGCAGATGTCTTGGCCAAGGCTGCAATGGAAAACAACCCACTGCCTCCGGACGTATTCTTTGAAACACTCAAGAGCGGCCCAGTAAATTGCGCCGAAGAGCCAGCAAAATTTGTCAACGCCATTTCAAGCGAAGACTGGAGATCCACTATAATGGCTTACCTTCGGGGACACTTCGTCCTGGAGGGTGAAAAAGAGGAAAAATGAATGTCCCTTCGGGCACAAAGCTACTCAATCATCAATGACACATTATATCGAGGGGGTGTCTGCGCACCTTTGTTGAAATGCATCTCCCAAGTTGAAGGTAGACAGCTGCTGCAAGAAATACATGCAGGCATGTGCTCTTCGCACATTGGCACGAGGGCTCTGGTGGGAAAGGCTTTTCGCAAAGGGTTTTATTGGCCTTCAGCTGTGGCAGATGCTCATGAAATTGTACCCACATGCTCCAATTGTCAAAAGCATGCTCACTACAACAAGTTCCTGCTAGAAGAAGTCGACCTGATACCCCCGGTCTGGCCCCTCGCGCGATGGGGCATCGACATCGTGGGTCCTCTGCCAACCGCTCTGGGCAATTTCGAATATGCAGCAGTCACAGTGGAGTACTTCTCAAAGTGGATCAAAGCCAAGGCACTTCAAGACATCACAGCCACAACCATGCAGAAATTTTTCTGACAAAACATCGTATGCCGCTTCGGCGTGCCTAGAGAAGTTACCGTAGATAATGGCAAGCAGTTTGATTGTACCACTTTCAGAGAGTTCTGCCATCAATTGGGCACCAAGTTGTGTTTTGCTTCAGTATACCACCCGCAGTCAAATGGAGCCGTCGAAAGAGCAAATGGTATCATCTTCTCCGGAATCAAGAAAAACATCACCGAGCAGCCGAAGGGCAAATGGGTTGACGAGCTACTGAACGTAATCTGGTCGCATAACACAACAGAATCAAGGGCAACTAAGTTTACACCCTTCAAGCTCCTCTACGGCGAAGAGGCAATGACACCAGAAGAACTTCAGCACAGGTCTTACAGAACAGAAGCTCCTGACGAAGACATCAAGCAAACAATCGATACAATCAAAGCCACTAAAGCACAAGCAACCATCAACCTTGGCAAGTACTAGGAGGAGACCCGAAGGTGGCGCAACAAAAAGGTGAGACCACGAGAGATGAAAGAGGGAGAACTTGTTCTCCAATTTCTCTACTCTTGCTTGTTCTTTTGAGGCACTTGTGACTTGATTAAGTCTGGTGGCAGTCTCAGGCCGATGATTAGCTGGCTAAGCACAAGTTTAACACCCTAGTGTTACAGTTGCAGAATAAGGGTTTCGTCGGGCTCCTGTAAGAAGAACGAAGAGGCTGGTGTGTAACATCTCGAAAAATCACCCAAATAAACTACTCGCTAAAAATGAATTTCAAAATCATTTCAAAATTTTGTTTCGTCGCTGAGCTCAAATCGTTTCGAATTCCTTTCTGTTCGAACTCCAAATTCCCCGAAACCTTTCCCGGCGATCCGTTGTCCCAACACCAGTACCAATTACCATTTCGTCTCCCTCTTCTCCTCGTTCCGCATGCGTCGCTGTCCGACCGGACGCCGCAACATGCGTGTGGCCGACCGCCGCCGCGAATCGCACCGACGCCCCATCTCTTCTCTTTTTCTTCTCCCCTTTTTCTTTTTCCCTTTTCTATTTTTGTTTTCTCCCTTTTCTTCTCCTTTCTTCCTTCTTCTCCCACCTGCTCTCTGCTCGTGCGCTGCCCAGCCCACGCGCGGCACGCGCTGCGCCCTGTGCGCCCATGCGCTCCACGCGGCTGGGATGCTCGCCGCGCCGCTCGCCGTTGCCCGACCCGTGTCATCGCCCTGTGGCCACCTCGCCACTCGTGCCGCCTCGGCGAGGCCGAGCCGCACTGCTCGCGAGCAGAGCTCGATGACGAGCACAGCAACCCGGCCCCCTCCACCCTCCTCCACTTGCGCTGCTCCCTCACCTTGTTGCAGCCTTGCTTGCCGGCCTGCCCGCCCTCGTTACTCGCGCCGCTCCATGACGGACGCAAGTTGCCGGCCTCGTGGCTCGCGCCGCGGCAAGTGGGTACGGGCCACAGTCGCCGGCATTCAAAGCGGCCGGTGGAGCATTGGCACAGCTCACCGCCGCTCGCCTATAAAAGGCACCTCAAGCGGCTGCCCATCGTCGTCCAGAGCGCGTCAAGCCGCCCAGCTCCGCCGCTCATCCTTCCCCTACTCCAACTTCGCCCTCCTCTGTTTTATAGACCTCCCCGTTGATCTCCTCGCTCGAGCCATCTCGGGCGGATTCCTCTCGTGGTGAGCACCCCCAAACCCTCCTCAACCTGCCCCAAGCCGCGTCTTTCCCTCTCCATGCCACCAGGGAGCTCCCCACGAGCTCCCATGGCCGCGGCCATGGCTGCTCGGGGCGGACCATCTTCCAGCCTCTCTCTCATGCCCGGAGTCGCCGGAACGGAACCCCCTCATCCTCCTCTCTCTCCCTATGCCCTCAGATTTGGAAACGGTGGACAACAACTCGATTCCGGCGACGCTTCAGTGAGCTGCCACCGTGAGTGCCAGCGGTGCCGCCGCTGGACGCCATACTCCTCCCCTGTCCTCTTTTCCGTGAACTGATGAGAGCTTATGGGCCTTGCGGTCCCGTACAGAACTTCTGGCCCAACAAAAACAATAACCCAACCAGCCCAGTAGCAACACGCAGAGAATAAAACCCACTCGAGCCAATCACGTGCAAGCCTGAATCCAAATTCTTTTATTTTCGAAATTAATTAAGCCATCAATCTTGTAATTATATTATCTCGACCATCCAAGCTCTGATTGAGCCGATTCTTCTTTCTAAATTCCTATACAATCATATACTATCTATTTATCCTATTTTCATCTCTTTTTGAACCCCAATTTAACCCTGAAACGCCTCTTGTACCTATCATTTCATGCGCCAAAAATCCTCCGATTGCCCTGAAATTCTACCACGCCATTTCTAGCATAATTCCGGCCGTGCCATTAGAAAACCACCCAAAAATATTACACCTACCTCCATATCTTAATTACTTCTGATTCGAGCTCGACGATAAAATCTTTATTTCTTTTTCTTTATTGTGTGTTTGTTTTGTGTGCGTCATAGATCAAGGTGTAAATGAGGGAGAACCCGTCGACGAGCAGTACCGCGAGCAAGCGTGCGTAGGGATGGCAATTCCACCCGCGGATGCGGGTATCCGCGGATTTTAAACCCGATGGATGCGGGTGCGGGTCTGATATTTCACCCGTGGGTGGACCCGCACCCGCACCCGCATATTGCGGGTGCGGGTGCGGATTTGAGATTCCACCCGCGGGTGGACCCGCATCCGTCCGGAAAAAAACCACAACCCAACCTACTTAGATAAGGTCCATCCCAACTATCCTAACTACAAAATGAGTACATAACTTATGAATTTATTGTTAGTTTGTCCTTATTACTTTGAACTAATGGATTTGTTGCTAATTTGCTCTTATTACTTATAGAAATGTGTTATTTGACTGTTTAAATTGATGAATTGTATATTTTTATTATATCTGTTTTTAGACCCGCGGGCACCCGAAACCCGCCCGAAATCCGCGGGTGCGGGTGCAGAAATGCACCCGCGGGTTTGCTCGCAGGCGGGTTTTTTCCAATCCCGCGGGTTTGACTGTGGGCGGGTTTTCGCCAAACCCGCACCCACACCCGCGGGTGCCATCCCTAAGCGTGCGAGGACCAATACCGCGACCCCGAACCCGAAGGATAGTACCTCGATCAGGACTTCCCGGAAGGCTTTGTGAACGGCAAGTTCAATCTCATCTTTTGATGCATATTTTATCCCAGTTTTATAAACACAATCTATTGGCCTGTTTTCAAAACTGCATATTGTTTTGCTGCTAAAACCCGATTGGATAGCCACCCCTTATTTTGTTATAACCATTCCTTAACCACCTAGATTAATGTCTAAATATGATCTGTTCTATTTGGATGTTAATCGCTGCTAGATCGCTTAAGACCTTGAATATGGTACAACTTGTTTTATAAAAGGAAAATGTGTGAGTGTGTGTGGGAAGGGAGAATGTGAAATTTTTGGAAACTAAAAGAAAGATGAGTTTAGATGAGATGGATGGCACTTCTGTGTGAATTGCCAAAAGGTGTGCTCGTACCTGTGTGGTTGAGCAAGGTTGGGAGATATCCATCTTATCACAATTAAGGACCGAGTTGATGTGTCATCTTGTCTAACTCAACTATCGTACAAACCACTCGACCGTTGTATGTGGCAACGGCTTAGCATAAATCCCACTAGTTAGTCTGATAGCCATTAGGAGAGCTGAGAGTAACGGGTGACCAAGGAGAAGGGATAAGCTCTGTGTGACTTATGCCCCGGTTAAACCTCGGTGATAGGTCAATGGCCCCTTGGTGGATTTTGTGTTGGCTAGTCAGGTCTAGCTAAGGTGGGTAATGGCTTTGTTTGGATCTGCACTGACACTAAGGTGATTGTGCTGTGACACCCTGCTTGTGGGTAAAGTTGCACGCCTCTGAAGAGTTAAAAGTTATTCGAATAGCCATGCCCACGGTACTGGGTGAATTATGGTTTGGTCACACAACTAGTACTTTCGGGGAATGGATGGGTTGACGTGAGTTGTTTTGGAAAGTATCCGGCAGCTGTGCCATGTGCTACGGTGGACGGGAAGTCCGGTAGCAACTTATAAACTGGGATCCTGTGTGGATAAACCCTACATTTTACTAGGTACATGATAATTGCTTTGAAAACCCTTTTCTTTCAAATAAACCCATGCATGAAAAATTAGCTTTTCGCAAATAAAACCCTAGCCTTATCTTTGATCTATCCTGTGCATGTATTCTATTTATGCCCCGTCCGTGGGTGTGGTTGGACTTGCTGAGTACGTTTGTACTCACCCCTAGCTTAATTTTTACAAAGAAAGATCCAGACTTTATTCCCGAGGATGTTGAGTAGGGGTTCCGTTCTGCACCCGACCTTGCCTGTGGATAGGGTCACCTGCAGGACGCTCCGTATGGCGCAAGACTCTGATGACCTCTTCGTGCTTCACGTTCTTGTTTGGGTTGTAGTTGTTGTCCTCGCGATAGTGGCGCTTCACTGCCCATTACCGCATAGAGTTGTACGGTGATATACCATATGATGTAATAAAGGTGTTATCAGCCTCCTGAGACTGATATTGTATCACATTTAAGTCTTCTCCTATGAGGGGACGCTTCATGGTGCGGCCTATGGGCTTGCTACGAGAGGGCTCATCTGCTCCCAGAGCTCACGGCTCACCGACAGCACGACAGAGGCGGGAGCAGATTGGGGCAGGGCCTACCAGGTGGCTCGACGGGAAATGAGGCTTGGTGCGGCGGTGAGGTGACGCAGCGAAGAGGGTCCAGCCGTGCCATGCAGCGCAGGAGCGTTGACGTCATCGTTCAGGCGCTAGCGCGGGGTCAAGGTACCAGCGGTGTCTCCTGCTCTTGGCGTGGTGTCCTCCTCCTCCTCCGGCGCGGCAGCGGCGTCGAGCTCTAGCGGGCGCGCCTCCGTTTCTTCTTTCCTTCCTCCTTCTCTGCTCCTCCTCTCCCCCGGCCCCTCATCTTTGCTTCTGGCGGCGGCGGCAAGGGAGGTGCCCAAGGGGGCGCTAGGGTTTTCGGCGTCCAATGGGGGCTCTTATAGGCGGCCACGGCTAGGGTCTTGCGTGGCACGAACGCCAAGGAACGATGGTGGAGGCTCGGCTAGCGCGCAGGGCTAGGTGGTGACATCCTGTCGCTCAGCGCGGAGAGCAGATGCGCACGTGAGGGGGTCAAGGCCGATAGCGGGAGGTACGGGGTTAGGCGGGGCAACGCTAATCAAGGCGGCGGTTGCGGCCCTTTGTCGTGGCGCGGGGACGGTGTGGCGCGCGGGGCAGGCGAACGCGCGCACGAGCAGAGCAGAGGCGGCGGGATAGGGGCGAGGCGAAGCGGAGGGGAAAGGGAAACAGGATTCCCTGGCGAGTGGGGCCAGGCTGTCGATGACAGAAAGTGAGGGAGAGGGTGCTGGGTTGGACTGGTGGTGTGTTTTGGGCTGGTTTGGGCCGTGCGGTGCTGGGCTGTGTTAGAGTTTAGGTGGGTTTAGGCATGTTAGTGGTTAGGGTTTAGTTAGCTTTTGAATTTAGTATTGCCGGTGTCCAGACCGGGTGTTCCGGACCCAACCAGTGATGATGCTGCGTGTTCCTCATCGCAGATGTTGATGCAAGAGGCAACATAGTAATGCGCGGGTTTATCCTAGTTTCGGCCGTGGGGCCGTACGTCCAGCAAAGGGGTGTGCGAGAGCACTGTACTGTCTTGCACCGGGGATGCCTGTAGTAGGGGGTACAAGCGAGGTGAGAGAGGGAGGGAAGCTCCCAAGTCTCTGCTAGAGGGGGAGTTGATTGAGGCGAGTGCCAATATCGGGGCTCAGAAGAGCATATGTGCTCTGTGAGTAGTGCTAAGCATTGTGTTCTATCGAATGGGCTGACCCCCTTAAGGGAAAGCCCGACTCCTCTTTTATAGACCCAAGGAGGGATGGTGTACATGCACAGGGGATCGTGGAAGTCGTCGTCTTCTCCCCGAATCGCGGGGGTGCAGTGGTCGAGAACTGTGGGGTATGGCGCCGGGCGTGGCAGTCGTCATGGGCATCATCCTTGGTCTTGCGGAGATCACGCCGGCGTCCTGGCAGCTCCAGCGGGTGGCGTGGTCGTTGCTGTGGGGGGTACCGTCCTCCAGGCATGGAGTGGCGGCGTTCCGAGGGTCCTACAGACCAGGGTCTTGTCCTGGTCAAGGCCGGAGCCGCTTCCAAGGGTCGTGCCCATGTCATTCGAAGGCTCCGCGGAAGGGAAAGTACGAAGGAGGTATGGGGAGTTGGCAGTATAGTAGCTGGAGCAGTGCCAAGCACGTCTTGCACTGCGTCGCAGGTTTCCACAGTGTCGTCACAGCGTTCGGAATGGCGGAGCAGTGACCGGAGTTGGCGGACGAGACTCCGGTCCCAACCACTATGGGGAATGGCGGCCTGACGCTGTCTGACCCGGGCGCTGTGGAGGAGTGGTTGGCATTAATGCCTCCGTACGGCGGGCGGGTGAGTAGAAGGGCCGTTTGTCCCTTCCGTCGAGGGGTAGCCTCGAGCGAGGCGGAAACGTTATGCTTTCTCGAGGGCAGGCTCGCTACCCTCAAGCGAGGCGGAGGCGATCCGCCTCCCCGAGGGTGGGCTCGCTACCCTCGAGCGAGGTGGAGGCGCGGGGCGCGGTCGAGGGCTTCGGCGGGGAGCCCTCGAGCGAGGCGGAGATCACCCCGCGGGTCCGAGGGGGTGCGGATGGGCTGCATTGCGTACGTGGGCCCTTTTCTTTCTTTGAGTCCTTTCCTTTCTTCCAGATTGGAAGGAGGCTGTAGGCCTTCGTGGGCCCGGTTGCCCAGCATGTGTTTGTGTTTTTTGGGCGATTTTAGTCCCCTGATTAGGGTGCCCCTAATCATGGTACCCGACAAGTTTCAATGGCTTATTTCAAACTAAATTTCACTCAATTTCAAATAAAGAAAATGAATCCAAATTGAATTCAATTAAATAAGGTAGAGCCAAATAGAATCCAAACAACTCCAAAGTTATTCACTCTATCAATAATATCCTTAATTCAACTCAAGATTTTAATTTACTAGAAAGTTAGGTGGGTGGAAATCCTGCTTAAATGAATTTACTGTAGCACTACCACAAATTTTTTATGAAATCCATAGTTTTCGAATTTTCAACATTCCGAAAATATTCCGGGTGTTACAATTCAAGCTGCCATGGCCTCCAATTCACAGCCGAAGAGGCCATGGCCCCCTCCTATAAATATGAGAGGGGGTTGGAATGAGACAACACACTACTACAGCCACCACTATCACTGCCGGTTCTAAAAGTACATCACCAACAGTTTTGGGTACCGTTGGATTTAAGTCGTTGGTGATAGCGGGACCATCACCGCCGGTTCCAGAACCATTGGTGATGTGCACCCATCACCGCCGGTTCGTATCTGGAACCGTTGGTGGAGACATCAACACCGCCGGTTGAAGACACGAACCGGCGGTGAAGACCTTTTTCCATCAAAAAAATATTTCCAATTTAAAATGTAAATAATTTCAAACGGGTAAATTTCAAACGTAAACAAGTTTATTTGTTTATCATAAAATGTTGATGATTTGATTTGATGTCATAGAAGTCTTCCCTGCCTGGTCTTCTTCTACCTCTAATGCTTGAATACCCACAATTGAAACTTCCATCCTCACTGCAAGCACAGATGTTCACAAGGAAAACAATTAAGAGAGCTACTGATGAACAAATAGACTCCCTCAATCCCACACGTGATAGCTCATTAGTAGAAAGGGAACCATACAACACACAATCACACACCCCATCATTCAAATATTGCATTTGCAGCTGCCGTGCATTTGAGGTGATACAATTTATATGGTATGTGAGTGGATGAGCACAGCATCTCCATGCAATTAAGACGGCGCGCATATGCTACAAGCTACATGACCTTGATAAATCATAAGCTTCAAGCCCTATCAGTATAACACAAGAGAACTACTTCAATTAAGTTTCAAAAGAACCCAAGCGACGCATATGAAAAGGTCTCCATTCTCAATCATAGTGGCCATCTACCCCCTAAATTTAACTAAAACAAACATCTGCCCCCTAAATTTAACTTAATCATGTGTGCTTTTGCGCTGATTAACAAAAAATGAGCAACTTCAGTCGGAGAAGCTTACATGAGCACTACAATTAGCTGGTTGAAATTAAACATTGGATTAGCCTTTTAGCCATCAGCAAGCACGCATGACATAGTGGCGATCTAAGAAACCGTAATGTATGAACTGATCATATTGCAATTGAACAGGAAATGTCGCTGAAAATGTTCAACAGAAATCACTATGCTCTCTACGGCATGGAGTAGAATATATCTATTAAGGATGTTCGGTTGAGTATAGATAATTTCAGCTCACCCTTTAGAATGGAGCTTCTCAAGAATTGATATGCTCTCTACGGCAATGCAGGCATCCATATTCGCAGACATCCTGTTCAAGATGTTGAGTCATTTAGTCTGCAAACCGAAACATGAGGGCAAAAGAGTAGCATGAAAAAAGAATGGAAGACACTTACGCCTACCCCATTGAATTCCACACGTCCCAAAGGCTGGGACCAAGCATTACAAAGCCTGTGCATTTCTTTGCACAAAACTGCCCTAATATCAGCACTAATATTTTTCAAGTAGCCCTGAACGCAGCAAGAGCATTTCAGCTAGCAACTTCTAATGTTTTACCGGATAGGATAGTTGTCAACCAGAGCGTACCTTCTCGTGTCAATATGCTACCAAACATGTGCCGACACACATTTCCCTCTCTTGATACCTTGATGCAGTATGTGTTATATGATAAGATGTCAACAATGTCAGATAGTATGTGTTATATGCCGTTAATTTGCAGGTTTCATCCCATGATCTATTTCTATACTCTTGCATCATGTCCTGTTAAAAAGTGAGCATTAAGCATAAAGAACGACAAGATTAGAGATCATGTCCTGCATCATTTCAATACTCTTGCACCAATTCTATACTCTTGGATCATGTCCTGCGCGTGAGAAAGACATGTATGCATACCTTCATAAGCCCTCTCCCATCTATGTCCTGTAACTTTCCAAACCACAAATTGCGCAGACCTTGTAGCTTGTGGCCATCAATTAGCTTAAATAAATGAGCAGGAATTAAATGGCAAGTGCAAAGAGAGGATTCAAACCGAATTGGCCCAGCTGCTGCTGTCGACCTGCTCCTGCTCGCACTGCGGCACCGCCGGCCTGGCCGCAGCACCCCCAAGCTGCTGGCCGCCTTGGGCTGAGTGCCGTTGCTGGCCCAGGCCTGCTGCGGCGCTGCGTGCTCAGCTGCGAGCACGCAGCGTGCACGCCTGTTCCCCGCGCTGGGCGCCGTGACTGGCCGCCCGCTCGCCTGGCCGCGCTCGAGCGCCGTGTGCGTTGGCCGCTGGGCGAGCGCGCGCGCTGGCCCCGCCGTCTCGGCACCAGAGGGAGCCGGGCGCCGACTCCGCACCAGCACGCCACCGGCGGCCGACGGCTTCCCCCTCCGGCGGTGGCAGCATGGCCGGCCAAGAGGCCAGCAAGGCCGCCACTAAAATGGGGCGGAGGCAGCCGTGCACTAGAGGGGGAGGGGAATAGCCAGGAAGCCGACGGAGCACTGCCGGTAAGGAAGGCCGACGGAGCACCAGAACGTGACTGGCTGCCGGCGACCGCACACCGGTAAGGAAGGCCGGCTCCCCGGCGACGCCAGCCGAGAGAGGAGCGCCCCAACCAGATCCGGCAAGGGGGGGGGGCGGATCCGGCAAAGGGGCGACCGGATTCGGCCGTTGTCCCGGCCCAAAGGGCAGCCGCCCACGGTGCACGGGAGGGGGCGGGAGGAGGGTGGAGGGAGGAGGAGGGGGCGGAGGGCCGGGCGCTGCCGCCATGGGAGGGCGTGGGAGGAGGGAGGATTAGGCGGAGGGCCAGCCGCCGCCATGGGAGGGCGCAGGAGGAGGAAGGGGAATGGGGAGGAGGGCGGCGCCACGAGGGAGGGAGGGCTGTGGGCGGACGCCAGGGGGAGGAGGAAAAAAATACCGGAGAGAGAGAGAGGGGGAGGGGAGAATGAAAAAAAAATAGGTGGAGAACACATCACCGCCGGTTCGTAATACGACCCGGCGGTGATGTTAATATATCACCGCCGGTTCGTAATACGACCCGGTGGTGATGCTCTCGAGAGCATCACCGCCGGGTCATATCTATCACCGCCGGTTCGAAACAAACCGGCGGTGATGGGGCGTTTGCGATGATGTATTCTGTAGTAGTGACAACATATTCCTCTCCTCTCACTTTGAGCTTGAGAGCTCTCTCTAGGAGCTTTAGGCTGCCTAGGAGTGTAGGAAAATAGGGAGAGAGTGAGGAGGAGTCGATAAGTGCCGGGTTTGTCGGCACTCTTCTCCCGCTTGTACCTCAACGGATGCTTAAGTATTTGTGGCCTTCTTTGAGTTTCAGTAATTTAATTTAAGCTTAGTTCTAATTCCTAGCTGTTTACTGGATCGAGTGTTCACTAGTTTTAGTGGATGACTCTAGTCTAAGACTCCTGATAGAGATGGATGTTCTTGGCCAAGGCTAGAGTTAGTAAAAGACGGTGTAGACATGGGGTCTAGACTAAACATTACCCCTTGATTGTTGTATCACCCCACGGTTTGTAAAGGTAGCCTGCAGGTGGTGACAGCCCTGTTTTGTGCCAGCAAAACCCTCCATGTTCGGGTATACAATAGTAGCTTTATTGTCAGAGCCCGCTGGTTTTATCCAGGAGAAGCTGATAGCCCAAAGTAAACAGTTAAGCTAGGTCTATCTTATCTTGAATTCTAAATCTTAGAAAATTCTCTCTACCTTTTGATCCTACCAATATTGTGTCCTTGGATGAACCTAAACCCTAGATAACGTACTCAAGTTTCTCAGTGGATACGATTCCTTAGAATACTCCTGGGAGAAAACTACAACGGTATCCGTGCGATTACGGATTCTTTCGTGACGCTCAAAAATACCAACAGCGTACTTTTTGTTTTCTTGACTAGTTTCAAACAGACACATGGTTTTCTTTCTTTTGCAATTTATAGAGATCACTTTGCGGTTGTTAAAATATCGTAACCACACCTTCGAACAACTACAGCTATATGTTCATTCTATCCATTATCCACTCCCGCGATCCATTTGGCTATAGTACATAGGTCACCACCCCCTGAAACTCCTTCGCCTAGCCAACTCATCTTTATCACCTGTATCGAAAATAGCAGCAACTCTTGCATTTCTTTATTATCTCTAATTCTTAGGTATGTATGTAATAGGTGCAAATGCCCCCTCCCATTTAGTTGGGTAAAAGATGAGCGTGTTGCAACAATGACTTTGATATTGTGATCGCACTCTCTCGCATGTTGCCAAACGGATTGGATAAATGGAGTCCTCTCAAGTGCCAAACTATATTACTCATGTAGTAATAGTAGACGCTTCCATGATATAAATGTTTCAACGGTATAAAACAGTTACTTTTTCGTATCAAGAAATGAACTTTTAAAACTACGAACTTTGCCTATACAATTTTAGACGGTCAATACGAGTCAAAGTGTATAAATACCACACATTCCTATAGTGTAACATATAGCATCAAATGATAACTTTCCCTCGCTTTCTCAACCATAGAGAAGTACATGTCTCCCTTCTCCCGGTTTGATATCTACATCTGCAAGTTTTTTTTTTCGCTCCAGCCACCAAGAACATCGTAGGTTCTGTTTGTTTCCGCTTTTCTAGATCTCGCTTATATGAGAATCAAAATTCTGAGATAAACTAGCTATCTGGAAAATCGGTTGTCTGGATAAGCTGGGTGTTTGGTAATCCTGATTATTTTATGTCGATTCTCTGAGTTGAGTGGTAAAATGGCTGAAATGCCCCTAGGACTCATTGTGCTTGAAGACGTTACTCCGATGAACCATATCTTCTGAACGAAACAAAATTCATCCAGAGAGCGAACAACAGGACATGAAGAATCCATCCATCGCTTCATTCATCAAAATTCCAAACTTTTTGTGCGGTACAAATCAGTTTCCTCGAGATCTCAAAGCAAAGGTAGACTAAAGTATCATACACAGGCGTCGATGGGATCGTACAGAGGCCCGCTTGCACCAGCAGCCTTCCATGCCATGCTTGCCGCCGCATCTCCTTGCGTATGCTGCTTGGGCCTCTGCACCCGCAGCCTTCGTGCTTGCTCCCGCTCACACCGTCTGCTGCTCGGGCCTCCGCGCCCGCAGCTTCGGTGCTCGCCACCGCTCGCATCTATTGTCGCCGCGCTCCCTCGCATCTGCTGCCCGGGCCTCCGCGCCTGTCCTTGCGCGGGGAGAGGCTGCCGCGCCACCGCCGCTTACGCCCGCAGCCCATGCTCGCCGCCGCTTGCGCCGCGGCCTCCGCGCTCGCCGCTCGCGGAGGGATGGCAGCGGATGTGCGCGAGAGGCGTGGGGAGGGCAGGTGTGGCGGCGCAGGGAGAGGGGCAACGGGGAGGGGGCGCAGGGTCAGTCAGACGGGGAGAGGCAGGCGCAAGCGGAGGAAATCGACCTCGATTCTCAGGCCCTGTTCGGCTGCGATGGATGATCTGGCTGGCTGTACTGTAGCCACAGTACCACGTGGTCGAGTTCATACCGTAAATATGTGCTACAGTAATCAGCTGCTAGCCGTAATAGTATCTATCCTTTCACAAAAAATCAGCTGCTGCAGTGCCAGCTAGCCAAAACCACCCAACCGAACGGGCTGTCAGATACGCGGTCCCGAGCCCGCGTTGGAAGAAATCGGTCTTCACGTTGTATTCTCGATTCCCAGGTAAGCTGCTTTTCAGATAAATGAGAAATAATCAAAATGTTTGGGTGGAATTCTTGCTAATTTCCACCTATAAATAAATTATAAGCGGAAACAAACACAGCCTAAAGCTCAATAAATATTCGAAAGCGCAGGGTCAGTCGGTCAGACGGGGAGAGGTAGGGGCAAGCGGAGAATCGAGAATACAACGTGAAGACCGATTTCTTCCGACGCGGGCTCGGGATTCTCGGATACGCGGTCCCGAGCCCGCGTCGGAAGAAATCGGTCTTCACGTTGTATTCTCAATTCCCAAGTAAACAGCTTTCCAGGTAAATGAGAAATAATCAAAGTATTTGGGTGGAATTCTTGCTAATTTCCATACATGTCACAGGCACGTATTTAATTTTTCTTTCATCAAACAATAATATTATTTATTTTTTTTAAAAAATAATACACAACTTTTTTTTCTTTCATAAAACAATAATGTCAATTAATATCCTTCCAAAACCATCAAGCAACAATGCCATTTATTTTTCTTCTAAAAACAATACACGTTTTTCTTTTCCGCCCATAAGTAATGATGTCAATTATTATCCTTCCAAAAGAAAAAATGACGTAAATTATGGGTCAGTGAATATGCAAAGAAATGTATGTATGTGCTACAAGAAAATAATATGTGGGTACAAGAGGTGGGTATAGAAAATTGCTGGTGTAAAAAATAATAGGATTTTGGTGGAAAATATTGACAAAACTAATCTTTCCCTCTCTTTCGCTAAGTCTTTTGACCTAACAAGTGGGGCCTCTTTTGAGGAGTACGGTGGGCCTAGTTTTAGTAAGAGATGTTTTCAATTATTTTAATTTTTATAGTATAGATGAGTAAATTATAAGCGGAAACAAAACAGAGCGTAAAGCTCAATCAGCAACAACGGTGGAACCAGGCCCCCCGTCCAACACAGGTGAAAATATTTAAATATTCGAAAGCCCAACACGCAAGTTATCAATGCAATGATTCGTAACTGTGCATGCGATACTCATGTAGCTAGACAGCTAGGGCCGTGTTTAGATACATAATTCCAAATTCCAAAAAAAATTTCCGGCACCTGCATGGAGATTTAAATCTAGACGAAATAAAAAACACATTGCGACTGCTGTCTGTAAATGGCGAGACGAATCTAATGAACCTAATTAGGTTGTAATTAGATGCTAAATTAGTACTTCAAATGTAGAAAAATACCTTTTCAAAAAATTTACAGCTTGCAACCAAACACGGCCTAGCTAATACTAGTCAAATCCAATGAAGCCTCTGACTGTATAGGCGAGCATCTCCAAAAACTCCTTATAATTTCTTTTCCTATATGTATTGTTTGCGAACTCCCAAAATAACTATAGAGAAGTTTAAAAAAAGTTGAACTCCAATGATTCTCAATTTTTATTTCTAAAATAGAAATTATGGCGCGAGAAGTGTGCGAATCATGTGTCCGCATTTTTATCTGCCGCCACCCATGGGCTGCCTGCAACCTCTCTCGCGCTAGAAATTATGGCGCGAGAAGTGTGCGAATGCCGCTTTTTCATTTTTATATTTTTTAAAAATAAAAATTTTAAAAATATATGTCCGTTTTGAAATATTTCAAAAATATCCCCCGGTCGCCCCCCATAGGGCGACAGGATCTAAGTGTAATTTTTTTTCTTCAAATTTGCAACGATGTCCCTGGAAAAAAAAGGAGGGGGGCGACAGAGGGGCCTGTCGCCCCCCCCCCCTCGGGCGACCGCTGGGCCCGGCCCACGGGCGCGGCAGGGGGGGCCTGTCGCCCACCACCCCCCACGGGCGACCGGGGTAACCCCCTATATAAGCTCCAACCCCCCTTCCCTCCTCATTTGAGCCCGAAAATTCCACCAAAAATCCAGAAAAAAAGAGAGATGTGAGGAGAAGGGAAGCGGCGAAGCCCTGCCGGATTCAGCACTTGTGATCTGCAGGTTAGTACATTTAGTTTATATAATTTTTATTTAAGTTTTACACATTTAAGTAGGAGTAATTTAAGTAGGGGTGAGTAATTTAATTTAATTAGTGCTATAGTAGAACCATTTAAGTAGGAGTTTAATGATACTTTAGTTTGTAGTTACGTAGTAGTAAATTAGTTTAGAAAATTAGTACTACGTATTTATTATTACAATTGCAGTACTATTAGAGACGTATTTATAAATTAATTATGATTTAGAATAGAATTTGAGTGTCATCACGTAGTTATGAATACTTATACGTTGTAGTTGAATTTCATACTTAGTTTTTACGGATTATTGAATAAGGTAGTGAAGTAAAGAGTATAACTCGATAAGTATTATGTGATATACAGATATGTCGAGGAAGATGCAGTTTCAAGTATTTTATGGTGAATACAATGTTATGTATGGGCCAAATGGAGTAGATCTTTCTATCTTTAAGTGCACATCTAGCGGCATAGATAAACCTCTGGAAAGGAGTTTTGGTTCCATATGTAAGTGGCTGCAGCGTGGGTTCCGTGTTGATCCGTTGACACATGTGATCACTGTCCAGTCTCTTATTAATTGGGAGGTAGAAAGTGAATTATGAGAATTGATGATGATACACAGCACTGATGACTGGCAGAAGTACATGCAAGCAGCTCTAGAGCGTGGGTGGCCTCTGACCATTCTTGTTCAAATCTGGGAGAAGACACAAAATGAAATCCAACAATGTGCAGATCAAGGAACTCCGAGTATTCGAAGAGAGACCAATTATGTTGAGCAAGATGAGTCAGAAGAAACAGAGAACCAAAACATGGGACCACAGAGCCTTGCTGATGAGGGAGAGAGGATACATAGCATTGTGGATGAGATGGAGGCAGAAGACCAAACCGCAATAGAGATGGAAGAATATGAGGGCTCATATGATGACGAGCAGTACTCATTGCCAAAAGAGTGGAAGGAGCATGGTTTTGGCAGTCATGTCGCAGAAGATGTACGAAATCAGGAGTGGGAGTACAGAGGGAATGAGGTAGTGCAAGGTGCAACATATCCAAATATTGAAGCTGTAAAAGATGCTGTGAGACTATGGGCAATATCATTGAAACGAGAATTCAGAGTCGTAAAGTCTGACAGTAAAGAATATGAGGTGAAGTGTGTGAATGCTGGATGTCCATGGAGAGTACATGCATTTAAGGGAAAATAGAAGTCAAACTGGAAATGTTCCATTATCACAGAGCACACTTGTTTGCTGTCAGAAGTTCTTCTCTCGCATCGCAATATATCATGCGACTTTGTTGCAAAGCAAATGTATGGGTTTATTATGGACAATCTAAATTATGAGCAAAAAATGATTGTTCGACACATTGAGCAGACTTACCAGTACACCATCAGTTATTTGAAGGCATGGCGGGCTAAACAAAGGGTGTTCGAGATGCGGTTCAGCACATACGAGGCATCATATGATAACCTACCTCGTATGTTATCCTAGGTTGCTGCTAGAAATCCTGGAAGCTTTTATGACACAAACCTTGTACCAGCCTTGACTAGGGGACAAAGAATTATGCAACGAGCCTTCTTTTGCATAGGTGCTTATGTTAGAGCATTTCAGTTTTGTCTTCCGGTGATCTGCATTGATGGCACATTTTTGACTGGAAGGTAGTAATGAAATATTATTGTAACTATGTGTTCAGTTTGTATGAAACATATATGTACCTATGTGTTCTCATATATTTTTAAAAATGCAGGTATGGAGATGGAGTCCTTGCTAGACCCAGTTATCGACTCGAGCCACAGGTCTTACTTTGCAGCTGTTGAGCGCCGAGCCCTAGAGGTGCTACGTCCTCGTCCACCCGGGGAGGCGATCTCTATACACCACGATTGGTGTGACAGGTATGTAATGAAATATTATTGTTTATCACTTATGTATTCATCGGTATTCCTTTATTTAGACAATTTGTTTATTGCAGGTTACGTGAGGCCGGTCTACTGACTCTGAGCCGTCTTGTCGAGGTTGGGCCTATTCAGCTCGACCGATCCCTCCTGACGGCGCTCGTTGACAGATGGAGGCCAGAGACACACACGTTCCACCTCCCGTGTGGGGAGATGACTCCTACGCTGCAGGACGTGGCCTACCTCCTCGGCCTCCCTATCGTCGGGGAGGCTGTAGGTCCGCGTGTGGTGGCGGCCTCGTGGAAGGATGACCTGGAGGCCCGTTTTGCCCTGGTTGACCGCGTGGAAGAAGCAGGTCCGATCAACCCGCACCTGCGAGCAGCAGGTCCTTCGAAGACCTGGTTCCTACAGTTTACAGTACGTATTTATTCCATATATAAATTTAATTATTACAATTCACATGTTCCATAGTCAGTTGAAACCATTAATCTTAATTATTTATGCAGCCTGCCCTGTTGGCTGCGGATGCCGACGAGTACAGTGCGACCAGATCGTTGGAGGCGTACCTACTTTGGTTGTTTGGTTACATCATGTTCAACAACACTCATGGCAACTCGGTCGATAGGATTCTCCTTCCGTATGCACGGGAGATTGCGGATGGGACGAGGACGTACCGCACTACAGCTGGGGTGAGGCGATACTTGCAGCCACTTATCGTGGACTCTGCGACGGCTGCATGAAGACACATGGGAATGCTATCCTGGCAGGGTGCCCACTACTGCTACAGCTTTGGTCGTACGAGAGGCTAGCCGTTGGTCGGCCCATGGTCAGCCACGAGCCTTACCACGGGGGCATGTACGGCGACGAGGAGGACGAGAGGCCCACTATGGGAACTATCTGGATCTGGCGTCAGGTACGTTCTTATACATCTAATTTTGTTATTCATTGTTACATGATGCATTAGCGCACTTTGAATGTTACATATTCCGAATGCAGAGGTCCTGGGTGCATGCGCAGGTTAGACGTGCATATCCTGAGTTTGTTTCAGAGCTCGACATGCTGACACCCGAGGACGTTGTCTAGGAGCCTTACAGCCCAGAGGCTGTGGCTACCCGTGCACCAGCAAGCCTGTCTTCGCACTGCTCTGCGAATGCGAGCCTGTGGCTTACTTCTGCCATCCTGGTTTATGACATCGCGGTTGAGGCATATTGCCCCTGGAGAGTCATGAGACAGTTTGGGCAGCGCCAGGAGTTTTCGGTGCCCACCGCGTTGGAGCGTGTCAGTCGCCAGGACCACAGGTAATTATGAATGAACTTGGCTCATACATTCGTGTCGAATCTAACGATTCTTCGTGGTCCACTTTGTAGGTTATCAAGGAGTGGCTTGCCGTGCTCTGATGATTGGCTCACCAAGATCTAGCCGTGGGTGGACCAATGAGAACAGGCAGACGAGCACTTGGTCCATCCAACAGGACCACACACAGATAGCTCCTTTAGGGCTTACCTCACCTGGTACTTACCCCGGACTCGGGCTCGTCTGGTTTTTGTTGACACTCACCCGCAGCCACACCAGGCGAGGCCTCAGGATGGCTATGCCCGGCACCACGTGGAGGCACTAGCTGGCGCGGTGAGTCTCTTGATCATATTTGCATATATATATATAATCATATTCATAAGATAATTCATGTGTTTGTAACTGTACCTTTACTGAATGGATGCAGCTTCGCCTTTGCAACATGATGGAGACGGACTGCTCGACTTACTTGACGAGGGTACGTGCCGGATCCCCAATGACCCAATTTGAGCAGACAGAGGCATGGTCGAGGCAGCGTGATCAGTTGCGTCAGGTAGTGCACAACTTCGGAAGCCATGTGCAGTACGAAGACAGCCACGGGTCGTCCCAGGCCTCGTCGTCGTTCCCGTGTCCGTCGACCGTGCACGGGCCGACGTCGCAGTTCTTCCCAAGTGCAGGTAACGTACATATCTTTTTAAAATTACATCAAGTGTTCCTACATATTTACTAATATCACATACAGGATACGATCCAGCTACTGCGTTCGGCCATACTGGAATGTTTAGAGGGACAGCACCAGTTGGTGGACCGTATCCAGGGATGGTACCGGGGCCACAGATACCGGCCTACATAGGTTAGTTTATGTTTCGTATTTCGGTTTCTACATGTCATGACAAAATATACAAGCGTACGCTAACATCCACATTTTTTGCGTAGGATTCTACCCCCATGCGGGCGCCGGACCTTCTTCTTCCTCCTTTCGACCAGATAACGAGGCCTTCACCTTAGACGACTTCGATAGCTTGAGTCCCGAAGAGCCTGCCGCGCAAGGTGACCCCGATGTCTTGGGGTATTCACAGCTAGGAGGAGCACCACTTGGGATCTCTCAGCAGCAAACACCGCAGCCCCTTGCGCGTCCTGAGCGATAGGTGAGGTCTCCGGATGTTCTCACCTACTCCGAGGGCCATGTCCGTGCCCAGCAAAGGGCTAAGAGGGTCTGATGCCCTAGGGTTGGTTAGATATATCTGATGTTTGTATCTCTGATGTTTATTTGTAATGAGATAGCTATGGACCGCTTATTTGTATCCAATGTTTATAATTGTGCTAGTTTACTTGTCATTTGTTTCTATACATACTATTGATGTGAACTTAGTATGTTTGTGGGTTCCATAATGCTCGTGAAATAAGGGAAGTTCTTGCGATTTTTTCCCGTGATTTAATGAAGGACAAGTTAGGTGCGGTAGGAGTTAGCGGCCGAGATCCTGCCGACGATGATGACGACTACACGCTCGAATAGCTCAAAATAGGAACCATAGTGTATCTAGCTGCGAGTACGAGATCACAGGTTGCCACTGCTCCGCACGGCGATCACGGGTTTCCCAAATGTCGCATTCTTTGCCCAGACATACGTGACCCAATAGCAGTGCCCTTCCACCATTTCAAAAAGTACGCAATTCGGCAGAGCTTCGCCGTTTTTCTTCTTCTCAACCCTCTCTTTTTTCCTGAATTTTTAGGCTCAAATGACAAAGAGAATGGCAGCATATGGCGGCCAGGGCTTATATAGGGCCTGTCGCCCCAGGGGTGGGCGACAGGCCCCTGTCGCCCGTTGGGAGGGAGACAGGCCCCTGTCGCCCGTTGGGGGGCGACAGGGCCCTTTTTTTCCAGGGACCTCATTGCGAATTTGAAGAAAAAAATTACACTTAAGGCCTGTCGCCCTATGGGGGGGCGACCGGGGGGTATTTTTGAAATATTTCAAAACGGACATATATTTTTGAAATTTTTATTTTAAAAAAATAGAAAAAAGAAAAAAGCGTTGTGCAAATCATTTGTCCGCGTTTTATCTGCCGCCACCCATGGGCTGCCTGCAACCTCTCTCTCGCCGCTGACGGCCTTGTTTGGTTAGGCGTGCTAGGATTCTAGAGTGCCTCTTCTAGTCTCCGCATGAAAGACCAAATGAAGTATATTTGCAAAAAATTTCAGGGATGGGTATAACTTTTCGTGACGAATCTAATGATGGTAATTAATCGATGATTTACTACATTGATGCTACAGTAACCATCCTCTAATCGCGTGGTCAAAGACCTCATTAGATTCTTCAGGGTCACTAGCGCGGGGTTCTGAAGTTGGTTTTGTAAACTGACTTTATTTGACACCGTAATTAGCAATCAAACTATCACTATTCACTAACACGATGCAAACTAAATGGAGCCCTTGCCGCGGAAGCCCTGCCGCACGCACCTGCTGCTTTGTCCCCTGCCGCCGCTTGCCTGTTTCTTTGCTGCTGCAGGCCTGCCCCCCACCGCCCCTCCCGCGGTTTTTTTATTTTTTTATTTTTTATTTTTGTTTTTTACAAAAATATATTTTCGATTTGGAAATTTACAACAATATACCCCGGCCGCCCCGCTGCCGGGCGACCAGGACCTTGCCGCCCGGCAGCGGGGCAGCAGGGGCATTTCTGAAAAAACATTCGTGGAGAAAATTGCGCGTAGGTCCCTAGGGGCCGGTCACCCGGCTGTAGGGCGACCGGCTCTCCCACCCTTATATAAGGGTTGGCTGGTCTCCCCACCCCTCATTTGCATCACTAAAATTCCAGAAACCAAGAAAAAAGAGGGAGGGAGGGAGAGAGGCGACTGCAGGTAACCAAAATTCTTCTACGCTTTACAAATAGATTATGTTGTAATTATTTTTGTTGAAACAGTAGATTACCAATCAATTTAATTATTGTTAGGAATGATTAGTGGTACATTTAGGTATAGTTACTTATAATGATTAGCGTTGATACGGTACATTTAGTGTTAGATTAAGTATTAGAAAGTACTAGAAAATTGTTAGAGAAGTATTAGAAAGTCTTAAAAATTGGAAGATAATATTAAAAATTTTTAGAAAATGTTAGAAAATTGTAGAAAGTATTTTGTTCAAACAGTAGTTTAGCAATCAGTTTAATTATTATGAGTGATTAGTGGTACATTTAGGTGTAGTTACTGATAATGATTAGCGTTGATATAGTATATTAGCAATCTGATTACTCACTTGTGATTGCCAGGGCTCAACACCATGGCATCCTTAGGATCCACCTACATTCCATGGAGTAAGGTGACGGAAATAATCCCCCAAGGAGTCCATGTGCCTATGTGTTTTTGCGGATCCTTGTGCAAACTAATGAAATCAAGGGTTTTGGGGGACGACTTTGGCAAGAGGTTCTTCATGTGCGAGAATTATGAGTACGACCCGCCCATGCATTACGGCAAGGACCGAGCAAAGGTACTACAAAACACTATCAGAGTTTGTCACTTTCAGATCTAGTAATAACTTCTAACATGATTTGGGGGAAAGGCTCCACCTCCTCTATGTGATTTCGTGCAGTGGTTAGACACCGAGCAATCTCAGCAGGATAAGGACCACGTGGAGCGTCAAGCAAGGTGGGCTGTACAAAGGTGGCAACAAATGCTGCACGAAGAACAGATGGAGGAGAAGCGCAAGAAAAAATAGGAAGAGATTCAGAAGAGGATTGCAGAAGTGGAACGTCAGAAGGCAGAGGAACGTGAAGCTGATAGGGAGAGAAAGCGAGAGAGGGCCCGCCGTGCTAAGGAAGCAGTGTCTGAAGCTATTAGGAAGGGAAAATATCCCCGGTGCACTCAGTAAAGCACCACCATGTAATCCCGGCATTTTACATTTCCTAAGGCATGTTAGGTTTACTCACAACATGAGGTTATCGTGTTGCACATGCCATGCTTTTCATTGTTCAAGTACCTAGTAGTACGAACGTCTTAGGCCTCTGTTTTGTAATCGTAGCATTGTTTACAAAACTGTATTGCAAACCGAAAATTTATGATTCATAACTACCCTTCTATTTTCAGTACACTACATTCAGTAAGCAATCTAATTGAACCAACCTACACATTTAGAACTGCAACCAAGAAATCTTACTACACAAATACCTTTGTAATATTACATGCTACAATCTGGTGCAAATACATATCCATACATAACGAAACGTAATTATCACATACAGGTCGGAATACATATCCATACATCTGGTTCAAATACATATGCACACATAACGAAATCTAGACGCGACGGGCTCCAAAATCCGGAGGAAATCCATCGGTGGGATTTCCAGAAGGTCCAACCTCAGCACCAGCATTATCTTCTTGTATTTTAGGGCACTTCTTGTAAGTGTGACCATCTGCTCCACACAGGTTGCATCGTTTTTTCTTCTTTCCTGCCTCGGACTCATCCATTCCGTTACAGATACGAAGTGTCTGCCGTCGACCAACCCCTCTCCTAGCATATGGATTGGGAATGTACATTGGAGAGATATTTGGTGTAGTGAATGATCCCAGACTGCCTATGCCATATATCTCATGGCCCCAAGTGTGCATAGCGGTTTCTTTTCTGTAATATTCTAAAACAAAAACCCCAGGATCCAACCCAGATTCTGAACATGCCATAATGACATGGGAGCATGGTAAGTGAAGAAGTTGTGGCTTCTTGCATCTGCAAAAAACCTTGCCTTCCGGCATTATCAAGCAATCTTGAATGACCCTTTGTCTGCGGACACCCTGCCCTGTCCTGTCCTTGCATGAAACCTCAAACCTTTGATCCTTTGTGCCCATGGAGACCACTCTGTGATATTGAGCCTTTTCAATCTTTTCTTTCATGTAGTTAGTGACCCTATTACAAAAAATCACTCCTGGATCATTAAGTAAGACAGCAGCTGCCTGGTACCGCTCTCTGAAGTACCTTGTGCATCCGTACATGATGAGCTCAACTATGCCAACAAGAGGAAATCCACGAACATGACGCATTACCATATTGTAACACTCTGCGTGGTTGGTTGTCTCGATCCCATATCGACGACCATCAGTGTCGTATAGAATGGACCACTTCTCCTTAGGTGCATTCTTAATCCACTGTGTGAAAGGTCCGCCGCCGGAACGTCTCCGGCTGGAGGTTGAGGCCTATTCTTTTAGCAGCTCGGCTCACATGTTATCTAGCACCTGCCACAATGCATCAAACTTCTGCTGCTGATTCTGAGTGCACAACCTCTTGAACAAATTCATAAGTTCCTTATTCTTGAAGCGCTCATAAAAGATTGCACCCATATGCCTTATGTACCACCTACTCACATCATCTGGCCATAGAGGAGGTTGTCCTCGACTTCCTTCATGTAGTTGCCTTATTGCTGCTAGAAGACCTGCATGTCTGTCACTGATGAGGCAAACATCAGGCCTTCCAGCAACAATGTGAATCTTCACACGTTCAAGGAACCAGTACCAGCTCTCTGTGTTCTCATTCTCAACAAAACCAAAGGCGATGGGAACCACCTATTTGTTGCAATCAACTCCAATCGCTGTCAGTATTGTCCCCTTATATCTTTCTGTCAAGAATGTGCCGTCAATACATAGAACATGAAGACAATACATAAATGCCCCCACACATGCACCAAGACAGAAGAAAGCACGAAGTAGAAACCCAGGTCCCCCATCTAAACTCGGTACAATGTAGGTATCAGCCGCGCTTCCAGGATTTCTCTGCACAATTGCTGACAGCATGTGATGAAGGTTATCATATGATGCCTCATATGTTCCGAATCTCATCTCAAACACCTTTTGTTTTGCCCGCCAAACCTTTGCATAGCTGATTTTGTATTGAAAACGGTCGTCGATGTCCCTAATTATCAATTTTGGCTCATAATCAATTTTGTCCAGAATCACCCCATACATCTTCTTGGCCACGAAAGTGGATGTGATGTTACGGTGAGTTTGTGCAACAGAAGTTAATCTACATGTATGTGGTGTAACAATTGAACACTCCCAGTGTGTCTTGTACTTGCCCTTATAGGCATGTACTCGCCATGTACAATCGCCATTGACACACTTCACCTCATATTCTTTGCTGCTAGACTTCACAACTCTGAATTCCTTCCTCAACGATATAGCCCAAAGCTTCACAGCTTCAATGCTAGGATACTTTGCCCCCTGCACAACCTCATTCTCTCTGTATTCGTACACATTACTCCTAATATCCTGTATCACTGGATTTCCAAACCCTTGTCTCGTCATTCACCTAGCAACGGGTAGTCCTCATCGTCTGATGAGTCCCCACATTCTTCCATCATTCGAGCCTCTTGGTCTTCATTCTGTACAGCTTCCACTATTCCAGGTATCTGCTCCCCTCATCAGCTAAACCATGCGGCTTAGGTTGAATGACATGCACGTTCTGATCTTCTTTTTCTGCTACTTGATCAGCTATACCTTGCGGCTCAGGTTCTGTGACATGCATGTTCTGATCTTCATTTTCTTGTTCCACTGCTTGGTTCATATGAGATGATGTACTTGTTGACCCTTCACCGAAATGGGCTGCCTTCTGGTGAATCTGAATTAGCATTGCAAGAGGCCACCCGCGGTCAAGAGCTGCTTGCATGTAAGTCCGCCATTCTTCGGTGTTTGCTATAAGCATCAACTCCGAGAAATCCCCTTCAGTTCCCCAATTCGTCACAGTCTAAACGGTTAGGAAATGAGTCTTTGGATTCACATTGAATATCTCGTGAAACCATTTGCGTGTGGAACCAAAACTCCTCTCTAAGGGTTTATCTATTCCGCACTCTCTTTGTTCAAAAGCTGATAGATCTACTCCATACGCATCATGAGAAATATAGTAGTCACCATAATGAACTTGAAAACGAAGCTTGCTCAACATATCTGGACACACAATCATGACATTAAATTGATTGCTAATCTACTGTTTCAACAAAAATAATTACAATATAATCTATTTGTAAAGCGTAGAAGAATTTTGGTTACCTGCAGTCGCCGGCTCGAAAATCCGGCAGGGCTTTGCCTCTCTCCCTCCCTGCCTCTTTTTTCTTGTTTTCTGGAATTTTAGTGATGCAAATGAGGGGTGGGGGACCAGCCAACCCTTATATAAGGGTGGGAGAGCCAGTCGCCCTGCAGCCGGGCGGCCAGGGCCGGCCGCCCCGCTGCCGGGCGACCGGCCCCCAGGGACCTGCGCGCAATTTTCTCCGCGAAATTTTTTTTAGAAATGCCCCTGCCGCCCCGCTGCTGGGTGGCCAGGTCCCGGCCGCCCAGCAGCGGGGCGGCCGGGGTATATTCCTGTAAATTTCCAAATTGAAAATATATTTTTATAAAAAATGAAAATAAAAAATATAAAAATAAAAAAACCGCACCCCTCCCTATCGGCCAGCAGGGTCCTGTCGCTATTGGGTTGTCTTGTCGCCCTTCAGGTGTTCGACCAGAGCCAGCAGCAGACGGGTTCGACCAGAGCCAGGAGCTAGAGCATTCTGCTATTTTTCCATGACTGCTAGGAAATCGCTTTTGCAAAAAGAATTAGAATCATCATCTTCCGATGATGATGATGACGATTATTTCATCTTGTCAGCAGCTCGAATTGTTCAAACTTTTGCCAATGAAAAAGAAAGATGGGGAGGTTCTATCCATGGCCACCAAGTTCTGTATAGAGATCGAGAAGGTGGTCACAAAAGGATGTTTCAAGATTATTTAGCTGATGATCCGACGTACCCCCCACATATATTCTGTCGAAGGTTCGTGCACATTCACTTATATTTGGTTGAAAATATCTAGCCAATTTCTGTATGTGTTATTTAATTTGATTTGTTTTCTGCAAGTATAGGATGAATAGGGAGCTTTTCTTACTCATAATGAATGCGGTAGAATCATATGATGAGTACTTTGTGCAAAAATGGATGGCCGCCAATGTAGCTGGACTGAGTTGCTTCCAAAAAGTTACCTCAGCATTCCGTATGCTTACTTATGGAGTTCCAGCAGATGCAGCAGATGAGTATGTTCGCATTGGAGAAAGTACAGTACTAGAGAGCCTATGGAGGTTTGTGGCTACAGTAGTTGATATTTTTGAAGATGAATACCTGAGATCTCCTAATGAGGCTGACACGGCATGCTTACTTGCGCTCGGGGAACAAAGAGGATTTCCTGGTATGCTAGGATCCATTGACTATATGCACTGGACATGAAAGAATTGTCCAGTAGCTTTGCAGGGTCAGTACAAAGGGCATGTGAGAAGCCCACTATTATTTTAGAGGTTGTTGCTTCTCAAGATCTATGGATATGGCATGCCTTCTTCGGTCTGCCTGGTTCGCATAATGATATCAATGTCCTGCATCGGTCTCATCTGTTTGCGAAGCTTGCAGAGGGTATAGCTCCTGAGGTGAACTATAGCATTAATGGGCATGATTACACAATGGGATATTATTTAGCTGATGGTATATACCCATCATGGGCTACTTTTGTTAAGTCCATCTCTCAGCCAATGGGAAACAAGAAAAAAATATTTTGCAAAAGCACAGGAAACTGCAAGGAAGGTTGTAGAAAGATCTTTTGGAGTTCTTCAATCAAGATTCGCCATTGTTCGAGGGCCAGGTCGTGTGTGGGACACAGAGACTCTAGGAAACATCATGAAAGCTTGTGTTATTATGCACAATATGATCATCGAGAATGTGGGAGCCGTTGACCCCGATGAGCGCTTCGAGAATGGTGGACAAAATGTGGAGCCTTCTCATGAGAGCAATAGAACCATTGAGGAATTTATTGATGCACATAAGAAGATCAGAGACAATGAAACCCATCACCAATTAAAAGAAGACCTCATCGAGCACCTATGGCAACATTTTCCGGATAAATATTAGTCATATATGCAGCTATACTATTTTATTTATAATAGTTTGATTCAATAATCAATGTATTGCTCCTGTAATCAAGACTCTTTTATTTGTAAGAACCACGTATATATTTCTAATAGTTTGATTCTGCCTATTTTAATCATTGATCACGCACTTGGCTCATTTGTGATCAGGCTCTTTTTTATTGTATTTGGTAGTGACCGATTTAATCTATCAAGCAAAGTAACATGCATAGGAAACATTTAAAACAGGAGCAGTTGCCGGCATTCAATCTGGATCAGTAATCTAAAAAGGAATAAGTACAGATTACCCCCTTCAACTCTTCTAAAAGTCTAGAATTCAATCTCCATCTATGAAACCGGGTAGCTGACCCCCCCTAAACTATCCAAACCGGATATTGGACCCCCTAGAGCTCACCAAATCTGTTTTTCCATCTGACGTGACGTCCACGTCAGCCTCGTCCTCATCAGCAATGCGCTCACCATCTCCTCCGGCGGCGCCACCTGCCGCGTCACGCTCCCGCCCGGCCTCGTTACTGCACCACTCTTCTCACGGCACGACGGGAGGCGATGCTGTAGGCCTGCAGCTGCACAGGGAGGACGCCAGGGGCAAGCTTGCTGGACTCGGCTAGCCCCGCGCTGCTCGCGGAACAGCCGCGCGCGCCAGTGACCGACCGCCCGCTGCTCCGCCGAGCCTTGTCACCACGAGCACAGCGCGGCGAGCAAGGACGCGAGCTGGACACAGGCATTCAAGGTCAGGACGAGCTCCAGCACTGCACGCCGCTCACATACGACGGCCGCGCCATTACTGCTCTGCTCTGCCTCTGCTCGCTCGAACTCTGCTCACCGGTGCCACGCGCCGTCCGCTCAGGACGGTCCCCTCCGGCTGGCCTCTCCTCACTCGCCAACACCGCACTGATGAACTAGCCTCTGTCTCCCACTCTCTCTTTCTCCCTCCCACTCTCGCTTCCTCCGGCCGCGTGGAGCTCGCCCGAGTTCCCTCGGTTTGCCACCCAAATCCTCGTTGTTCCGGCCTTTTTCCTTCAATCACTCGCGCCCACAGCTCCGCCACATCTCCTAGCTCCATCCTAATCCCTCCATGCTGAGCTCCGGCCACCAGCCGGCTGGAAATCAACGATTCCCCACCCGCCGGAGCACCACCACCCGCCATGGCCACCTCACCGTCATCGGCTCGCTTCGGCCTCACTTCGATCGAGATAAGCAGCAAAGCCGAACCGCCATACCCCCGCGATGCACATGCTCGCGCTAACTCGGCGCGTTCGCCGCCACCATGCTAGAAACACAGCTGCGCCGCCGTTGGCTGGCCCGCCGCTGCCGTTCACTCGCTGCGGGCCGCGCGCACAGGGCCTTGAGCCGTGCGGCCGTGCGCGCCGGCCTCCCCTACTTGCGCCCGAGCTGCGCCGCCGCCCGCCATCAGGGCCGGCGGCGGTGGCGGCGTGTGGGAGACGCGGGAGCGGCACTCGGGCAAGAGGCAGCAGCGCTCAGCACGCGTGCGGGCGGGTGAGCAGGAAGCGGCGCTCAGCATGCGCATGGGTGGGCGAGCAGGCGGCGGCGGCGGCGCATGATTGAGAGGCGTTGTGCTTGATGCGCTAGGGCGGGCGGCAGTGACAAAAAGAAATAAAGAGAGAGGAGTGGGGAGAGAGAGCTGATATGTGGGGCCACCGCCATGTCAGCCAAAACCATCCTAAAAACCAGCCAAGGGGTTGATTTGATCCGGTTTTAGAAGTTGAGGGGGGTAATATTTCTGGTTTTAGAGTTAAGGGGGGTATTTTAGACTCTGGCATAAGTTGAGGGGGGTATTTTGGACTTATTCCATCTAAAAAAGTACCATGCGCAGGAGTACTAAATTTTGGTGCAAAGGTTTAGTGAAGCGAGAGTTTACAAACAGAATGATAAAGGAAATGGTTCACCAAATCAAACTAATTATTTCTTTCAAATAAAATGGCAACAAACCATTTCTAATTGGATAAGCGACGAGCAACGATCTTCGCTTGCATAATCTCATAGTACTGCAGCTGCGTCGGGGACAGTGAGGATGAGATCATGTCCGTTGACATAATCTTGTCTTTCTTCTCCATGAGGTCTGCCTCCACCTATTTCTCCTCTAAAGATAGAGGATTTTTCTCTAGCTCTAGCTCAGCCAAGTATCTTTCCTCTTTCTTCTTTTCTTTCTCCCTGTCAAAAGCCTCCTTCTTTGCCCACATCTTGTCCAAAGCCTCCATACAAGCCTCACCACCTCCTCACTTCAGAGCTTCTTTTGCCTTTTTCTGACCGGGCGGCCTCTTTTTTGCATCTTCCTGTACAAGTGCACCTTCTGCTTGTACTTGCACAGGTGCATCGTCATTTGCTTGTGCTCCAGTCTGTTGCCTCGGAGTGGACTGTGCGTTCACCTTCTGCTTCTTGTTTTTGTTCCTCTTTTCTTGCTCGGCCAGCTCCCTCCTCTTCGTCTTCCACTTGTCTTCATCCTTCAACTTGTTCCAACAGTGGATTAGAGTGAACGACTTGTTATCTTGATCTAATCCCATGTACATCTCTGCTGCATCAGATATCTAAAAATAATATAAATACTTGTCAATGTGATTATCTTATCATACGAATGAAATGGAAAAAATAATAGAAATACAATTACCTTGTCTTGAATGGTTGCACCACTTTGATTCCTACGCTCTATTGCTTCATAGCATGCACAGAACTTGTTCACTTGAGCCAAAATATTCATCCAACGATGCATAATGGAACTCTCGGATCTTGAAAAAGGAGTGGTCTTGTTATCCTCAAAGTAAACATGAATCCTACTCCAAAAAGTTCCTTTAGATTGAATAGCTCCATGCACAGGATCTTTGCTCACATTAAGCCAAGCAGAGACCACCACTAAATCCTCCTTCGAATCAAAATTTTTTGACCTCTTCGGGTTTGGCCTTGAACTGCGAGGGCGTGGAGCAACAACACCGCCTTCCATATCAATTTCTTGTACTTCAGTAGTGGTCTGCTCAATTTGCTTGGTCTCATTGGGTATGGAAAATTTTAGATCCTCCAAATCAGAAACATCTTGATTTCCCTGGACCATGGTTGTCCAATACAAATCATTGGATATTTGATCCATCCTACAAAAGAATCATTAAATCAGCATTGTCAAAACCTATGTACAGTGCAATGCAAAATACATGCAACCATTATCCTTTTTAACAAATAAAAGTTCTGTTTATATTGATAAAATAAAATTCTCATCACTCATACAATATTTTTTTTCTTTGCAGTATATGTGGGAATAAAAGTTTCAGAAAGTATCAAATGTGTAGTAGGCAGACTATGTCACAGTACAAAATAGAGGGCAGGGTATCATGGCGCACGGCACCAGGGGCCAGGGCGCTGCCACTGCAAGCCAGGGCGCAGCTTTGCAGAATCATGGCGTAGGGGCCAGGGCGCTGCCTCTGCAGGCCAGGTGTCGGTGTCCTGACCCGGTGGCCTGGCACCAACTAATGAAGATGCTGCGTGTCCCTAACCCTAGATGGTTGATGCAAGAGGTAACACAGTAACGCAAGGGTTTATCCTAGCTCCGGCCGCGGGGCCGTACGTCCAACAAGGGTGTGCGAGTGCACTGTATTATCTTGCACCGAAGTGCCTGTAGTAGGGGGTACAAGCGTGGCGAGAGAGGGAGGGAAGCACCCAAGTCTCTGCTAAGTGATTGAGGCGAGAGCCAATATCGTACTCTGGGGAGTGAGTGTGCGGATGGAAAGCGAGAGAGATGAGTTGGGCCTGTCGGAGGAGAAGTCTACCTCCTCCTTTTATAGACACAAGGAGGGGCGGGGTACATGTATGGGAAGATCAGAAGTCATTGTCTTCTCCCTGATTTGGGGGTGAGCAGTGGATGATCACTGTAGAAAGTACACTGTGGACCACTGGAGAGAATGGCACCGGGTGTGGTGGTCATCCTGAGAAGCTCTTTAGCCTCGCGAGGATCGCGCCGGCGTCTTGATGGCTCTTGTGCGCGTCATGGTGGTGCCTGTGGAGGGTACCGTCCTTCATGCTTGATGTGGCGGAGCGCCGAGGGTCCTGCTGGCAGGGGTCTTGCTCTGGTCAACGTCCAGACCGCGTTGGAGGGTTGTGCCCATGCCGGTTGAGGGTCCTGTAGAGGAGAAAGTATGAGGAGTAGGCAACACAGTGGCAAGTAAAGCGCCAGGCACGTCTGCACAGGGTGCCGCAGGTTCGCAAAGTGTCGCAACAGTGCTGGGGATGGCGGTACAGTGACCGGAGTTGACGGACGGGACTCCGATCATAGCTGCTATGCGGCATGGTGGCCTGACGCCGCCTGACTCCACACTCCGCGGTGGAGTGGTTGGCTTTTAATGCTTCTGTCAAACGGGCGGGTGAGCAGAGGGTTGCCAGTTCCATCTGCCGGGGGGTAGCCTCGAGCGAGGCGGAGTTGGCCTGCCTTTCGAGGGTAGGTCCGCTACCCTCAAGCGAGGCGGAGATGTGGTGCGCTGTCGAGGGCCTCAGCGGCGAGGCCTCGAGCGAAGCAGAGATTACTCTGCGGGTTCGAGGGGGGCCTCAGATGGGCCGTACCGCGGAGCTAGGCTGTAGGCTGAGTGAGGATTGGGCCTCTTTGGGACTTGGAGAGAGTTTGGGTGCTGTGGAGGAGTTGGATGAACTCCATGGTATCCGGGTGCAGAGTGACGACGGAGTTGTCATCATTTGGCAGCTTCTTCCTCTCCAAGATCGCCGTCGAGTGGTCCTTCTTTTCCTTCGGATCAGAGGGAGACTGTTGACCTTGGTTCAGTGTGACTGTAGAGTCTGACAAGGTGGTAGGCACTGTGGGCCCGATTGCCTAATTGTGTTCTGTGTTTTTGCGGGTGGTTTAATCCCCTAATTAGGATGCCCCTAATTATGGTACCCGACACCAGGGCGCAGGGTTTTTGGGTAGGGGCGCTAGGGGTGGGGCAGTCCAGGAGCAGTGCATAGGGGCAGTGCATAGCGCTAGGGCCAAGGTGCGCAGGGTCAGCAGCAGATTGAGAGGCCGCGCAGGGAGCAGTAGGCGGCCAGGCGCATGCGAGGTGTAGATCAGTCACAGCAGGCGGCCAGGCGCATGCGAGGCGATGGCGGGTGTGGATCGTACCTGAGACGGCGGCGAACGATGGCACGAACGAGGCGGCGCCGAAAAAAAACACCCGTGGGAGAAGATCGGGAGTCAACAGAGCGTGCACATTTTTAAGCACAATGATAGGCAATGTGCCAATTGTTAGGAGATGGGGAGTTGGGATAGGGTACTATTGGAGACTGTTTTTTTTCCTTTTTTCTAATAAAACAAAGATGATTCATCGGATGTTCACATGGCTGATGCTGATGAGGGTGGCTCAAGCCATCTAAATGTAGTTAGTGGCAGGGAATTGAGGTCAAGGAAAAGGCCAGCAGCAGGTGACTTTCGTGAGGAAAGTGATGGGAGAGCTTCTAGTAATGATAAAGTTGAAGACGAGACTTATAGGGTGGAGCACAGGCCAGGGAAAGGCCCAGTACAGCAGGACAGCAGTGAGGATGCTGAGGATGAGGAGGAAGAGAGTGACGATGATGGTGATGCTGGTGGTGATGCACCGTTATTACTAAGCCAAGATATCCCTTTGGTCGTGCACCGACAAACTATTTTGGGGATGGCATGACTGGGATAGTCAAAAGGCTGAGGGGTGAGAATCCATATGCTGAGGTTAGGAGTGCCAGAGATCCTAGGTTTTGGAGCTCTTTTCAGCAGGACTTCTATACCACAGTCATTCTGAAGAAGTCCAAAATTACTCATGAGGCCCAGTATGTGGATTGGGAATATATGGCTAGGAAGAACAATGTCATATTCAATGAGGTGATGGCCGAGTGTGCGAACAAGAGGATCAAGGTACTCATGGGTTTCAAGCACAGCTGGAACAAGAAAATAATTGATCAGTTCTATGCCACAGTCTTCTTTGGGCACCATGATGGTGAGAGGACTATGTTATGGATGACAGAGGAAGAGAAGAATCAAATTTCCTTTCCAGACTTTGTTACTCTTTTCCACCTTGGGAATGCAGATGCAAAACTTCCAAAGCTTCATGATGTGGGTGTTCTAGAGACAAAGGAGATGCATTTCATGTATCCCAGGAACAAAAGAGGCAGTTGGGGCAAAGTGTCCGGTCTTTACACATATTATGCAGTGCTGAACAGATTATTTAGAAAGACTCTGACACCTAGGGATGACAACACCTCTGATGTGACACTCTTTCAGAGGAATTTGATGGCAGCTATGAGGCCAGGGGCACCACAGTTCAATGTGGGTAATTTCATTTGGCAAGAGATCAAGAACCTTTCTGAAAATCCTCAGAAGATCTGCAGCTATAGCCCCTATATCATGTATATGATCAAGAAGGTGACGGGAACTAGATTCCCAAATGATGTGAAATACAAACCATTGAGGCCCCCGGTGAGCAAGAATCCCAGAATGCCATCTCCAGAAGCACCAGAAGAAGAGGCGCATGAAATTGGAGAGGATGACCAGCACACGCAGCATGAGACTGCTGCCCAGGGTGGGACTGGTCCGACCGGTCACCCTGACCGGTCTGACCGGCCAGAACAGCACAGCCACAGGCACAAGTCAACCTCTCCGATCAAGAAACTCATAAATTTGTTTGTGGGAATGTGCAAGAGTGTAACACCCGGTTTATAAAAGGACATAAACCGAGCAATCATATACGTGCCAGGATCAAGTCACACGTATATACAACAGAATGAACAATATATCACAGCACGTATCACGTAAAAAGATATAATAAAGCGAGTACGAATGTTATTTATTACATTAATGACAACATGTCTGATACAGCGGAAGCGTAAAAACATATACGAGAAACTCTCAGAAGTAGGGCGCCACAGGGACGTCAACTGGGAGACGAACACCTAGAAGTCCTCGTACTCCTGGTAGCTCCGGGTTAACTCCCTCGCATCGGCAGGAACTGAGCAGCAGTAGAGTATCCCCAAAAAGAACAAGGGAAAAAGAGTAGAGTAGGCAAGAGTGAGTACACAACTTGTACTCAACAAGTATAACACAAACTATGAGCTCTAAGGTTGGCTGACTCAACTGCATTAGCTTTTAATCTAAGCAAAATTTTATTAAAGCTAATTACTACAAGTGGATGAATTACCATAAACCCAGTTACATAGTAATTAATCAAAATTAATTATGATACTACTGAGAACCAAACCAAACCACCCGGGGAACCCCCCTAATCAAAGGAAGATAACCCCACTAATCAAAAGAAGGATCTAGGCCGCTCATGACCGTGAGCATGGCTAGTATACCAGTTTTACACTCTGCAGAGGTTGCACATCATTACCCACAAGTCGTGAGCTACACTAGTTGTTCATCACACTTCCTTAGGTGAGATGACTAGCAAACTCACTACGAGACCGTTACAAAGGGCCACGTTGGTAAGGGGTAACCGCTAAGGATTCAGGCAATGCAACGATGGGGCCCACCTCGAGGGGGTACAAGATAACACAGACCAAGCCTCATAGCGCAGGAACCATTGAAGCTCGACCCCCCTCTTGCCCCGTCGGTAAGTTACTCCCGAACCAAAATGACCTAATTAGTAAGCCAAGACCGTCCCATTCCAGTCTTGTGGTAGCGCTGTTGTCCCAGGTTGTCGCTCTATGAACCGGTCCTTATGGAGAGTGGCCAACCCAGCACAAAGCACCGTGCTGGCCCCCTAAACCATGTTTCTAGAAAAACTCATTTTAACGAGACGTGAGCCACTCAAACGGGCCACTCCCAGAATTAAGTTGCCTATACCATTAATCAAATTAATTAAAAAGGACCATCATGTGTGAGAGCGCAGCAACCTAGCACAACTAACCAAAATGCAACCCAAGGGATATATAAACGATATAAAGTGGCTAGGAGAGTCCTTATAGGCATACATTATTAAAATGCAGTATGAAAATGTATTTAAAATGATAGGTGTTGTTCATGTTATACTTGCCTTCCTCAAAGTTCTCCTGCTGCTCAAACTGCTGTGAAGACGGTGGCTGCTCCGGGTACTGGTACTCCTCCGAAGGATCAACGTCTACTCACGATCGCAACGCCAAAACAAGTCCAGCACATACACATACATGAAAACAAAGGCAAACACTAAGAAACAGTATAACAATACATAAAAAAACCACAAACTAAACTAAGCTAGAACTATTTTACGTGTTACAATGATCGCGTGGACATAAAGAACGCTTAAAACAGAGCTAGAACGCGAAAACTACGCTAAAAACAAGGTTCAGGGGCTAAACTGCAAGAAAACAGGGTTTCTAGGGGCTTCTACGCAAAAACCAGGGACCTATACATAAAAACAGAAAAGATCCGAGGACTAAAGCGCTAAAACAACCGGGCTGGACTGTGGGTTCAAAACTGGGAAAGTTCAGGGGTCTATGTGAATAAAACAGGGCCTGGATTGAATTATTTTTGAACTAACTGGACCGCGGGTTGATTTCTATGAAAGGAAGGGTCGCTTTTGCAAAATCTACGGCACTGACCGTTATCTGCCTGAGTTGACTTGGGCTGGAACTATTTTGGGCCGTTCGATCTGGATCCGTTGGCTCAGACGTGTTCCGCGCGCGGGGTCGGGGACGCGCGGCCGCCGGCGACCAAACTCGCGGCGGCGCGGTTGCGGGTTCACCGGAGTTTGGCGTTTCCGGTGTTCCAGGGCTCAAACTGACCCGTGCGTGGGTACGAGATGCTCTTCACGCCATGTGTGATCCACCCATGGCCAAAATTAGGCTCGGGAAGGCTTGGAGTGGCGAGTGCAAGGGCGGCGGCGGCTCTGCACGGCCGTAGGCTCGCCGGCGTGCGGTGTTTGTGCCGGACTGGGCTCGGGTCTGGGCGCAAACGGATGCGTGTGCGTGCACAAGGCCAACACGAGTCTGGGCAAGGTCGGCGCGCGGCGGTGCTGAGGTGCAGGGACATCCGCCATGGCGGGGATGCGCTGGGCATCACCGGCGATCGGCGTTCTGGTGCCCGGGGTTGGGCTACGGCCTACCAACACAAGCACAAGGGACAGGAGGGAGTGCTGAAGCTCACCGGGGCTCGGGTTCGAGCAGGAAAGCAGCGCAAGGAGTTCGGCGGCGTGGACCGGCGGCGGAGCTCGACACGGTGCTCGCGGGCAGGTCGACGCGGGGGCTCTCCGGGCTCCTGGTCTCCACGTGGTGGTCCTGCGAAGGAACCACGGTGGTCAGGACGGTCCGAAGTGCTCCGGCGGCGTGGAATCTCCATGGCGGTCCGAGCTCACCTGAGCTGCATGTCGTGCGATTCCTGGCAACACAGAGGGTCTGGGTCAAGTGCTAAGGCTTAGGAAAACTCCTGGAGTCGAGGCGAAACTACGGCGCGACTCGGGGGAGGCTGCGGTGGGGCGGAGCGGCGTGGCCGCGGCGGCGCAGAGGGCTCTGCGCGGCGGACCAAGGCGAGGCGGGCGGAGCTAGGGTTTGGGGTGGAGCTGGCGTGGAGGATGGGGAAGTCCAGGGGTGCGGCTGTGGTTAAGAAGGGCGGGGCCGAGATCTGGGCGTGCGTGCCCCAGAAGGAAGCTCGCCGAGGATCTCGGCGGTGACGCGGCGCGACGATATCGGCGGGGACGACGGAGCTGACAGGTGGGCCAGGCTGGTCAGCGGCGGGGAGCGAGCAACGCGGGGTCTACGGGAGGGAGCGCGAGCTGGGCCGAGCGCAGGGCGTTGCGGCGCTTGGGCTAAGCACGGGAGAGCGCGGGCCGGAGCGTGGGAGCAGGCCCGGGAAGAGAGGGGAGTGGGCTGCGCGGGAGAAGGGAAAGAGGGAGTGGGCCGAGCGTGGGAAGAAGAGAGTTGGGCCGGCCGGGCTGGTTGGGTTGGTTTGTGTTTTCCTATTTCCTATTTCTTTCCTCTTTTCTATTTCAAACACCACTCAAATCTTTTTGAATTCAAATCGAATTTGAATTCAAACTCCTATGCACTCAAACAATTAAAACTTATGCACCAGCATGAAATGCACAAACATGTTGAACTAAGATAAATTTTATTTCCTTGTGAAATAAATTAAAGTTAAATGCAATGCTAAACAAATAAAACCTAAGAAACTTTATTAAACCAATTAAATTTATTATTAAATACTGAGATTTAAATTAGGGTGTTACAAAGAGCCAGAGAGGCATTGAGGTTAAGCAGCAGAGGCCGTGGAGGGCTGGCAAGAAAGAAAGAGATTCAATCAAGATGATGCACAGTGCAATGAATCTTCAACCACCTCGCTCACCCATTTCTCCCCCACCTCCTAAGGTTGAGATTCCCTCAGTAGAAGAAGAGTACAGGGCTATATGGACTCTGGATATTTTGAGCAGTATGGACACATATTCTATCTAGATGTTGGTGCCACATCCTCTACTCCTGCACCTGGAGAAGGTGTTTTGGTCCATACACATTTTATGGAGCAGCAGGACCCTCAGAATCAGCCCCATTTCCTCCTCCTCCATATTATGGGTTTGGCACTCTTGGAGCTCTAGGGACATCCACAATGGCACCTCTGTATGGTACACAGTCAGAAGCTTCTCGTCCCTCGGCAGCGGAGATCTTTGCTCAATCCACAGTTGCCTCCATTTTTGGTACTGATCATGGTATGTCAAGCATTTCAACTTCTTCTCTAAATCCTTCGCTGGACATTACCACCACTTCTTTTGAGGCCACAACTCTACCTGAAAATGCTTATATAGCCTCGAACCTTTGGATAGATATTCATGATTGGAGAAATAGAACTCCCTCCGACAGCAATGGCAATGGGGGAAACAGACAGTGATCGGCACCAAGCTATTTCTCCCAAAGGCCTTTATGGTGATAGATGACAAAGGGGAAAAAGAACATGAATTAAAGCTTTAGCTTGGCAAGGGAGAAAAGGAGAAGAGTAGAAGACAATCCAGTTCAGAGTGTCTGTTTTAGCCGGACCGGTCTGTCAGACCGATTCGACTGATCTATTATTTCTGTACTCTGAAACTGTAATAATTCGTATGTTAATTTCATTTGTGGACTTGAGGATTGTAATGTGTGCTACTCTGTGTTATGAACCTTTTAAAATTATCTAAGTGGCTTTGTGTTAGTATGATGCATTTGTGGATGATGATTGTTGTTTTTTGTGTCTGCCAGGACAGACCGGTCTGACCGGTCTGGTGGACCGGTCTGATCGGTCAGCCCTTACAGAACCAAAAAAAATTTAAATCAAGTGAACATAATTGTCATACGCATCACGTGTATATTTTGTAGACACACTTGCAGTCTTTGCACCCCATGAATTATGAGATATAGGGGGAGCTCCTACTTGTTTTAAATATGTGAAAATTGGCGTTTGAGGCCTTGATTGTTGAATTCAATTCAAAGCACACATTTAGGGGGAGATCATGATATATCTGAGAATTTAAAAGCTTTTATTTGATTTTTTTGTAAGCTTTAATTAGGGTTGTCATCAATCACCAAAAAGGGGAGATTGTAAGTGCATCTAGGCCCTAATGGGTTTTGGTGAGTTGATTGACAACATGATTAAAGGACTAACAATATTATTGAAGTTGTCATGAGCAAGGATTTATTTACAAATCAATTATTGTCATTAGCTCCTGTGATATAGAATCAAACAAAAGGAAAATATTGTTGAAAGTCAAGCATGTTGTGAAGAGAAACAAGAAACAAGTATTCAGGCAATGATATCAAGTGGTTTCTATATATGGCTTGGCATAGATTAAAAGGTGTTTGATTGAAAGAATGATTGCAAAGCAAGACACATGTATGAGATTATTTCTTATTCAAATCATTGATATTTGGAGGAAGCTTGAGATATGGAGTATTATATATGAGATCAAGCTCAAGCAATCAAATAGAAAGTTCAAGTGGAATCCATTGTTGATGTGCGAAGTTTAACTTAATGTGGCAAGGGTAAGTGATGAAGAAGCCAACTGAGATGACTAGTGCGAGGGACTAAGCAAGCTTTGGTGAAGCGACGGCTTACCATATGCGAATTGTTAGGGTGAAGTTGCTAGTATCCGTGGGGTTTTTCGAAGTATCATACCTAAACTATGTTGGGAGAAGCAATGCAATACATCAAGTATATTATAGAGTGACTTGGATTCATGGACATATTTTACTAAGAGTTGGAATTCCTAGGTCGCTAGCTCAAGTATGGATTTGCTCATGATAAGCGAATGTAATGTTGAAATCCCAAGATTGACAAGTCAAAGTATGGCAAGATTGAAGTGACTCAAGGCTCAAGTGGTTGAATTATGTTTCATATTTAATTTTGAGTGTAGGTATGTCGTACTATCAAGAGGGATGCAACATTGATTATTTGACTCGGTCAAAAGTGCTCATAGGTCACCCAAGTGAGGATCCTGAGAGAAAACCTCTGAGAACTAACTTAGAAATACTTGAATGATCAAGTCTTGACTTGATGGATCAAGTAGGGTCTTATAAACAGGGGTTTGGGGTTCTCTTGTCCCGACCGGTCAGGGAGAGTAACGGCTAGTTTTAGCCAAATCGGTCTGACCGGTCTGGAGGACCAGTCTGGCCGGTCTAGTCTGACAGTCTCAACGGCTAGTTTTTGAGTTGTGGGTATTTATACCCCTTGGCCCTCTCTTGCGGGGGCTGCTGGTTCCTTGCATATTTCTAAGCTTCTTGAGGCATTTTCTTGACCAGCTAGCTCTCCCCAAACACTCTTTGTGAGTTGTGTTAAATAGATTGCATATCCTTTGTTTGGGTTGAGAGATTGAGTGTGTGTGAGCAAAGTGACCGTTGTGAGAGCTGCATTTCGAGCAGCTGAGAGCAACCATAGCTTGACCACTCTTGATTCCGTCAAAGTTTCACATTTGCATTTGTTACTCTTGGAGGTGAGCCTCCTAGACGGCTAGGCGTCGCCGGCTAGCTCCCGACGGTGTGGTGAGCAGCAGCAAGTCTGTGTGGGCGTGATCTTGCTCCCTTGGTGGAAATGATCAAGATAGTGGAAAGGAGGAGTGGTTGAAAAAGACCCAACTCAAGGGATCGAGTTACAAGAGACTCAAGCCCAACGAGTTACTCAACGGAGACGTAGGATTCACTTTGGTGAATCTGAACTTCGGGAAATAAATCCTTGTGTCTCCTTGTGGTTTGCGTCACTACTCATTTCTCTAACTATTACTTTGTTCCTCTGCTTCGATCTACTTGGTTGTGTTGTTTCTGTGTGTGCAGAGACTTGAAATACATTTGATATCACCTATAAAGACACTACACCAAGTTATATTTGTGCTAGAGTCAAAGAGGGGAGAAACTCTAATTTAGTGCAGGCTCTACACAGGACCGGTCTGACCGGTTACCTATTTTCATCAGCGGCTAAGTCATAGACCGGTCTGACCGGTCTGTGTAGTAATCTCTGTTTTAAGTGCTGATTTGTGCAGAAATTTTTAGAACGCCTATTCACCCCCCCCTCTTTTTTTTTGAGACGAAAGAAGAAATATATTAGACCATAGTTGAGTACATCATCAGGTTACAAGCACGCTGGAATACAACCTGATCATCTAATGTCTTATATAGTCTAACTTCTCAACTCCAGACCTATATGAAGCTTCGTATAGAAGGCTGCACAGGTAAACACTCGGCGTGCACAGGCAAACACCAGGCAAGAAACTTGAGAATAGAAGCCCAACGAATCGCGGCCAACACTCCTGCAGGCGAAGTGGAGAAACTTCTTCTTTCTTGTGTCTTCTGTCTTCTTCTTTCTGCCACCGAAGAAAAAGAAAGACTGATCTCCATATTCTCTCTAGTCCTTCATTGTGGTCAGATCTAACCACAACAAAACGGAGAAGAGACCGGAGAAAACTATTCCATGACGGCGGCATCATCTCCACCTTGATGTCAGCACCCGGAAAACCAAATCTCCATGTTGTTAAATCGATGAAGTTGTTGACGTCGGTGTCGCCCTCATCTTCAACAGATCCGCCATGGAGAAGACGAATCTACCCTGCCCCCTTGCCATCACCGGAGAGGGGGAGGAGGAAATAAATCTACAATACCAAGAGACTTGGCATGGTGAGACTCTAAACCTAGAAGACTTTAACACTAGATGACTCGATCTACTGGAGAAACTAGGAAAAACGATGGATCCCCACTCCCTTCGGCCTTCGGCGAGACGCTGAAGGGGAAGGGAGGGGGACCAAGTGGTGTTGGAGGCTGGAGACGCCGACGGCGGCGCTAGAGCTCCGAGTGAAGTTGGGAGTCGAAAAAAAAAGTGCATCATATTCTTTATTGAATAAAGTACCTCCTAGCTAAGATATTCAAAATCTTAGGCACTTATTAAGGGGGAGCTCATTCTCAAATTTGTGTCACTCTTGGGACTAACACTTTCTTCTAGTGAACTTGTAGTCTCGTAAAAGAGAAATAGAAAACTCTCAAAAAAGAGTATGCTATCTTTTGCTCAAAATGAAAAGTGGTAACATTTCTATATTTGTTATTTGGTTTGTTGCTAACTCTTGCATAGCTACTCTCCATAATATAGTTTAAATTCCTTGAGTTGGATTTTTGTGACCAAGTTAGTGCATATGGACGTGCCTACCACATATTTTTATATATTTACTAAGAGTTGAGGAATTTAGCCTATATTGTGAGGTTTCATCTTTATTGATCCAAATCCCTTCCACACTTAAAGGATCACTAAAGCGAAACTAGAAGCTTGTGCAATTAACTTTGTCTACTTCCTTGATGCAATAACTGTAAAATCCATTGAGAGCAAAGGAAATTGGATTTAATAATAAATATTGTATAATGCTTAACAAAATGGCAAATATATGTTCTCTAAATTTATGTTTTTACCTTTGTGCATCTAGGCCACTTCGTCTTGCTAGTGTGTGCATTTTCATGTCTTGTGTGTGCAGGGACTTGAAATACATTTGATATCACCTGTAAAGACACTATACCAAGTTACATTTGTGCTAGAGTCAAAGAGGAGAGAAACTCTGATTTAGTGCAGGCTCTGCACAAGACCGGTCTGACCGGTCTCGCTAACCGGTCTGACCGGTCTGTGTATTAATCTCTACTTTAAGTGCTGATTTGTGCAGAAATTTTTAGAACGCCTATTCACCTCTCTAGGCGACATTCAAAGATCCTTTCAAGGCCACATAGGGACGAAAGCAAGAACAGGAAAATCCCGTACCGACCGACGTTGTAAACCGCACATATCGACCGTATACCATATTATTAGGAAAAACAGAAACAGAAAAAATACATGAAAATAGTCAGGAATAGGAACGAAAACAGGTAGGCTATATTCCCGACCATTTAGTTGGATCCCGTATTCTGTTGGAAATTTCCCGTATTTCTTACCCGGTTTTCCCGTTTTGCTAACAAACAATCGTTAATAAGCAGCAGCCCAGAGTAGGCTTGGCGATACGGGACTAAAAGGCTGACGCACAGCAGCAGACCGGCCAGCAGTCTGCAGCGAAAGACGCTGTGTGGGTGCGTTTAGTTCCAAAAAAAACTTTCTATAGTAACCGTTACATAGAATCTTCGGACACATGCATAAAATATTAAATATAGTTGGAAAAATAACTAATTGCACAATTTAACTGATCAAGATGAGAAAAATCTTTTAAATCTAATTAATCTATGATTAGACATTAATTATCAAATAATAACGAAATGTATTACAGTAGCCAAACTCAAACTTTTTCACCAACTAAACAAACCCTAAGTAGGCCTACTCGCCTGCTAACTTTGTCTTCAGCCCATTTAATAGCCTTATTTGGTTTCCATTCTAGAAATCTTAGAATGGGTTTGACCACCTACTAAAAGTGTTAAACAAAGACAGTTTACAAAATCAACTTCAGAACCCCTGCACTAGGAACCCTGACGAATCTAATGAATCTAATGGGGTCTTTAACTGCGTGATTAGAAGATGGTTACTGTAACATTGCTATAGCTAATCATCGATTAATTACCGTTATTAGATTCGTCGCGAAAAGTTACACCAACTCCTGAAGAAGTTTTGCAAATAGACTTCATTTAGTACTACATGCATGCAAAATACCTTTCTCGATTTGCGTATTCTAGGAACCCTAGAACAAATCAAACAAGGCCAATGGTTCTGTGTTGGCCCACAACGATGAGGGAGCAAGTTTGCTGCATCTGGACGTGAGCAGTGGCTTTCTTTCCTGTTTCCAACTTGTGTTTTCTTGTTTTTGTAAATATTTTTTACTTGCCAATTTATAGAAAGAAGAAAAATTTGAGCTATTTACTTATATATTGCAGCCATATATTGCGGCGTTCCCGTTCTAAGTTCCCGATTCCTGATCATAATCGGTATGTTCCCGATTGAAATATTCTATTTTCGATATCTTGTAATAACGATTTCGTTCTTCCGTCTGACTTTTCCATTCTCATTCCCGACCAAAAAATATGGTTACGAGAATGATTAAGGAATTTTCCCTACTGTTTCCTATCATTTTCATCCTGGCCCACTAAGGTTTCGAAAACCGCTAGGCGCTCGCGCGCATGACAGCTTCTGCTTCGGCTTCCTACAGGCTGCAGCGGGAAGTGCTATGACTATGAGCCAGCAAACCCAGCACAGGGCAGCACCGGAGCATGGCATGCCGTCATGCAATTTAGCCCTTGGAAAGCTGGCAATGCATATGATTCACGCATATATAGGCCATTAGGTACAGTAAGCGATTTTTATTCTCAAATGCTAATGTTTATTTTTCTTTGCCTTAAATACACATAGTATAGACTAGTATTATTTTAGAAAAGAAAGAGATTGCAAATTTGCAATACGTTAGCACATGGCTTGTATACTACAAAGTCGTATAAAGTGCAAATAGGTCCTATGTGAATTATTTTCCCTATCTAAAATACTGATGACACGTATACATTTCTTAATATATTTTCTCATGTATAGTATAAGCTATCCGGTCGCTCCTCAAAATTTCTAGTTCCGCCAGTGATCGACAATAAATAAGCACTGCGGGTGGTGGGGTAAGTTGGCAAAGTACCGTATGGTAGTGGTTGCAAGCGATTAGCGTAGATCGACGGGATCCAAGAAGACTATAGTAGCGTTTGGATCCAAGGGCTAGAGCTATTTGGGTTAAAACTAATTAGTTCAAGTAAATAGTCTTTCAATAAAATAGCCCTTGATATGTTTGGATCCAAAAGCTATTTGGTCTTCAAAATACCTTTTCTCATCATTGGAGTCCTATTACCTCTATTGTTATGGTGGGCTCCACCTGAAATAACACAAATAATCAGGTGAGAGTTTTTTGAAGTAGGCTATTTGCAAATAGCCAAGAATTAACCCTCATGTTTGGATATTTTGGACTATTTTAAGCTAAAAATATAACTCTCGGATCCAAGCACACCCTATGTCGAAGTGGTTAGCGGACTGCGAGAATCATAAAATAGGTTTGGTCACTCATATTTGGACAGATCCTCCTATTACGTTAAATTGAGAGGACGCGAAATTTGTCTCGTGGTTACATTAAAATCATCTAATTTTGTAACGGAGGGACGAGAGAGGGAGATGATTACCATCTCCTATGCTCTCACGTGTTAGAGCATGGGCAATAACACAGCCCGCGCGGTCGGCTGCAAGCTCGCGCATGCGCCTGCTCTGCGCCCGTTGCGGGCTGGGAGCGAGCGGTTGGTTCTGTTTGGGTCCATGCGCAGAGATTGATTTGCTCGATTCAGCCGGCGGTAAGGGAAACGGCATCTTTCTTCTCTTTCTTCTCTTCTCTCTTCTCCACGTGGAATTCAGTCTGCTTGCATCCTATTATAATACTTGCTCTTATCACTCTTTGCCTGCTGGGTTCTGATCACCTGCACCGAACCCTCATATCCAGGAAGTGGTTCCTCTGCAGTTAGTTACTGTAGGGGACTCTCCCGTTGACGTGCGGGTCTCCTGCAGTAACTATAGAGAGGACTCACCCCATTTTCGGAGAGACCCCGGGCCGTTCAAACCGAGCACGATTGCACGAAGCACCAAACCCGCACGGCAGAGCACGACCCCGCTGCATCAGGCCTCGGGTTGTCCACCCAGCCACGACGGGCGGCCGGATGGGAGTGGATTCTCCGAGGACTCAGACTGTCTCCAACAGCCAAGAGGCATTTTGGAGAGACAAAACGAGTTTGCCTACCGTGAATAGTGACGAGAAGAGGCAATTTTTATAGACGACTCCAACAGCAGTGCCATTTCGGATAGGCAAATCGACCCATCCCAGGAGTGAACCTTCCAGCGGAATCACCTTGCTAGGCCAAAGCACGAGCGCGAGGGGATCGCAGAGCGATTCCAATGGCTCCAGCGGCAGCAGCCTCGTCTCCCACACACCAGTCTCCCACAGCTTGTCCATGTCGAGGTGCAGGGCCCTGGATCCGGAATCAGGACCAGCCAGGGGGTCTTGGGGTCAGCTTTGTAGATGAAGTAGTCGCTAATGTCGCGGCAAACGAAGGCGACGTCGAGCAAGATCAGATCGTCCCGGGAGAAGACGACCGCGGGGTTGTCGCTGAACTGGCGGGTCACTCTGCAGGGGCAGTGGATACAGAGGTGCGAGACGGCGGGCGGGGTAGCGGCGAAGAGGGAGACCTGGATGGGTGGCCCTCGCTGGTGTGGCTGCGAGCGAGGGACGTTGACGCGGTCGGAGTATCGGCCCGCCTCCGTCCGCGCTCACCTGCCGCGAGCAGGAGGCCCTGCCTCTGTCCGCGCGCGACTGCCGCGAGCTCGAGGCCCCGCCTCCTGCGCGCCGCTAGCGGGCTCGGCCTCCGCCGCCGCCTCCGGGAGGCCCGCGCAGGCGGCCTCGCCCTCCGCCTCCGCCACTGGGAGGCCCCACAATCGCAGGGCTCGGCCTCCGCCGCCGCCTCTGGGAGGCCCGCGCAGGCGGCCTCGCCGTCCGCCCTCCACCGGCGGCCACGCCGAGAGGACGCCGGGACTTGGATCGGCGATCGCGCCTCTCTCACGCACCGGCCCCGCCTCCGTGCTCGCCGAGCTCGTCCTTTCCCGCGTCGCCCTCCCTCCCGTGCGCCATCGCTCCCCTGCCCGCGGACCCGGCAAGATGCATTCGAGGAGAGAAAGAATCTATTTTTGCATCCCCTCTCTCCTCAAAGGCAAAATGGCTTACGCTTTGCCTTTTCTGTTGGAGAGCCATGCATTGTGCACAGTATCGCCTGAAGAGGCATTTTTGCCTTTGCCTATCCATTTGCATGAGCTGTTGGAGTCAGTCTCGGGAGGAACCCACCAGCATCGTCCATCGGTTCCCGTTCCGCCGCCACCTCCCGCTCGATGACAACTGGACCGCGCCGTGCCCACGCCCCCAATTCAAAATTCGAATCGCGTCACCCACAGCGGCCGCACCGCCGCCGCCATATAAACCTGCCCCCCCCCCCCCCCCCCCCCCCCGGCGCCCCGATCCGCCTCCCCTCCTCCCCCTTCCGCCGCCGTCGCGTCCCCAGCCCACTCCAATCCTCCCGACGTGCCACCGTCTCCGTTCCGCCGGGGAGCCATGACGAGGGGCGGCGCCGGAGGCGACATGAAGTCCTTTTTCCGGCAGCAGAAGGCGCACACCAAGCCCACCGGCGGCGTCTCCAAGAAGGCGGCGGCGGCGAACCACCACCAGAAGGCCTCGCCCGCGCTCCAGATCCACCCGGCCTCAGGTAACGGATTCCCCATCCCCCACCCAATCGCTGTTCGCTTTTGGCGGCGCCGCCACTGTCAGATTCGAGTTGATTTGATTCGATCCGGTCTGATGATTCGTCTCCCCTCGCCGCAGACCACGGCGCCGGCGCCGACGAGAGGAGGCGCCAGCAGGAGGCGGAGGAGCGGGAGCGGGCGGCCCAGGAGTTCGACATGGACATGCGCTACGGGCCCTGCCTCGGCCTCACCCGCGCCCAGCGCCTGCGCCGCGCCGCCGCGCTCGGTCTCGCCCCGCCGCCGGCGCTCATCTCGCTCTGCGCCGACGACCAACCCTGCCTCTGGGAGGGACGCGTCTAGACGCCAGATGGGGGGAGAAGCTCCGACGCCATCCACCAGCGTGTGTTATTGTGTTTTAAGCAGCAATCGCGTTCACCGTTCTCTGCTTTCCATCTACCGCACCTCGTGGTAGCACTAGTAGTTGTAGTCTAATGTGTTATCTCTTGGATCTTGGTGCCAACCGTTTGCTTCTGCAGCTTCAAATCGAAAGCTTCTGTCTCCTGTGGATATGTGGTGGCATGGTGCCATGACATGGCAAGTGATGTGTTATTTGGTATCTCTTGTATCCTTGTCTTGTGTTTTACTGTGAATCTGTGATCAGCGCAGAAATGGCAATGTCTTCCATGTGTTCTTGTCACATCAGCACGGCATCTCTTTCTTGTGTTCTAATTCTAATGCAGTTGCAGCAGCTCATTGGATGGAAATGCAATGAGCTTTCATTGTTTGTCCTGGGAACAATCTCTATTCACGTTAATAACATCCGAAAATGAAGAGAACAGGTGTGCTCGACACTACGAAGGGTAGATGAGTCTGATGGTTGCAGAACCAGCAAAAAAACACTGCATACTGATTGGACCAAACTGTTTTCTGTTTTTCTTTCTTAGCACATCGCGCAGCTGATACAATCTTTCTTACAGGCACACTTACATGGCCAATATAGAATCAGGGAGAAACACACGGGTACAAGCAAATATAGCATTAGCAATGCCAAGTCTCCTTTTTATGTCTAATAACTGGAACAACAAGCTCTATGCCAGTGAAGTATTGTCACAAACAGACTAATATCTCAGCCATCAGCACCGAGGGCTCCAGATCCGTATTAGTTTAGTACCATCGAACGTTCCTTCAGTAAGGAACGATGATGGATTCGATGAGCTCCTGGAGTGGAGCCAACTCCTTTTTGTCAATCAGGCCAAACTCCTGCATCAGAGATGAAGGCATGTCAGTTTTTATGCCACTTTCCTTTCTACTTGGCCAAGAAAGTAAGCATGCAACCCGGGAGCCAACAGCACAACCATGAGTAACGAGGAGACCTACATTTGTGAACAGAATGAAGTGCTTGAAGCAGGTGTTAAGATGAGCCTCCTCCTTGAGGCTGACAATCTTCTGAAAGTGAGAGTGATATATGTGGGCATAAACACGAAACAGGCGCTTGAATATTGTCTTCACTACTTCCTTGAAGTTTGGCGGGAACTGTGTGCCTTGACAAAAGGGAAACCGAACTCCAGATCAGATAGCACTCTTGATTGCTCCAACATCATGTGTTAATAAGAGAATGAGAGTGCACCACAAATCCACAAGAATAAGTAGCATACCAAGTTTTTGAGGAAATATGGATTCATCATCAAGTTGGCCTTCAATCCAATCCATTAGATACTCCACATATTTTGGTGCTGATACCTCTATGGGTTTCTTTATCTGTACACCATCAGCCCATCTGTACTCATACCTGCATAAGACCCATGTTCATTCAGTCATGATGTAACCAAAACACTCAACTAATTCTGGAGAAACTGCATCAAGTGATTATGGGCACCAATTTATAATTGGTGTAGTTACAGAACAAAGTACTTTACATGCCAAATGCTTAGCACAAAAAAAAACGTCAGGGTCACAAGTCTTTTTTTTTTGCAAATTTTAATTCTCTCAAAAGGAGGCATAACACTCACTATCTATTATCAAGTTTCAATATAATTATAGCATGAATGTGAAATGGGTGTGGCATTACAGGAAAATGCAAACGCACTCCCCCCCCCCCCAAAAAAAAAAAAAACTGAGGCATACATTTATTCAGTACATTAATCTTTTTGAACTATGGAGCTAGTATATCATATTCCTAAGGTAAAAACTTCCTGATAACTAATACTCCGTAGTTATGTAAGTGCTAAGCTTCTTGGACAATTGCTTCACATTTTCTAATTTTGACAATTCAAAAGAATAAATTTACAGAAAGATTTACTTTGGGCCAGCAGTCATTGTTGGGCAGCTCTCAGGTGTGCAGAATTCCGTGAGTGTACCATACAGCAGATTAACCTGGTTAAAGAAATCCACAGCTGCAATGCAAAATAAACTAGTTAGGTTCAATGAAATAATTGAGTTTCAGAAACATCAGAGATTCCTACATGATTCAAAACTAAGCCCCAGGTCACTGCTACATTCAACAACTCCCGAAGGGAAAAAATGAAACATGGCAAGTGCAAGTAAAGGTGAAAAAGAAAGAGAAGGGCATTACTATTCACAGCAAGCCATTCATTAATGTCCTCTCCAGGAGGCAGCCTCACAGCTTCCCTAAGGTTCCCACTGCCAAGAGTGGCATCTATGTGCTTTCGGAGCTGTGCTCCCTGCAGACAGAAAGGAAATGTCAAGGTGTAATTATGGCTTAGCATTTGTACATTCTTTTTTGAGTGGCAGGTATAACATGCAAGCTCTGCAGAAGAGTGGATAAAGGCCTAGAACTTTCTCATCGTAGAATATTTAAGAGCGAGTGGCATGTACTGAAAATTGAATGTGCTAGAAATAACTACTCAAAGTCTTCAATTGGCAAATTCAAGAACCAATCTTGCATGGGTTAGCACGGGTATTCATTTGCTATAACAAAACAACCATAGATGTGGGACAACATAATGTATTAGACCTTTCAATGAAAATATAATGTCATGGATTTAATTGGCATATGGTATGATTAAAAAAAAGATTATTGGTAGCAGTGTGTCTAAATGTTCAGTACTGAGTGTTTTGGTATAGATGAATGCACTAAAATACTTTTCACTCATCTGAACAAAAGTTCAGCAAAAGTTAACTCTCTGCTAAAGATAACAAGGATGTCAATCAAGCAAGATGTCCTTTTGTTATGGACATGGCTGGAAACAGAAGAACTGAAGTAGAACGGATTCCTTAAAGCTTGTCTAGTTCCAGATGATTCTGATTACATCCATCAGCAACTCATGTTTCTGAAGTTAGCCTCAAATCCTAAACAGCCTAATTCTGTTAGCTCTATTGCATACATTTTGAATGACAACCAGATCCTGCATGACCCCTAAATAATTCGTGACAACTGATCAAAAGCCTGGATGATGCAGCATTAGCATTACTATAGGAAACGGCCCAGAAATGACAACAGAGAGACAGGCACCGACACACAGTGATCACATATTCAGTCAAGCTCCTACCAATTGCAACAGCAGTGCCTAACTGCCTAACCAAGCTACCACGTGTGATCAATTGATCATCCAGGGACATCGAATTCTGATCGATGACCCAGAGCAGTGATGGCAACTCCCACAATCCAAGAAACACGCCTTGCATGTGATGCGGCTCGCCAAACAATGGCAAAGGTACAAGTAGTTGTTGCTAGTACTCTAGCTAATTTAGAAACTAGGAGATCGAGATTCTTACCTTGCTGCCTGACGGAGCGCTCTTCTTGGGGCGGAATGTCTTCTGGTTCCTGCCAAAAACAACGAAACCACTGAGAGCGATTGCATCGGAACTCAGAAGGCAAAAAAAAAAAGCTGAATCTCGGAGCACCACATGGATGAAGCAGATGACAGAGCCCAGTGGACTCAGCACGATCTGAAGCTCCAGAGCATTTTTGTCGGTAAAAAACAGAAATCAAGCCCGCGAAAACGGAATTGAGGACAGGAGGAGCTCCAATACTGATTAGGGGGCCATCAGAAGGAAGCAGCACCCAGCTGGAGCAACGGATCAAGCAGGGGAATTCCCCCTCCCCCCACAAACCCCGCGCCGGATCCCGATTCCGGCAGCGGCGGCGCCGGATCTCACCCTGCCCAACTCATCAGCAGCGAACCCCCCTAGTTCCCCAGCCCGCACCAAACCAAAGCAGGAGGAGAGGGGGAATTCGGTCGGGATCGCACGCGCTCACCGTCCGAGCCCGAAGAGACTCATCCCGCCTCCCGGTCCGCGGCGCTCCCCTCCCTCGATCCGGCGCGGGGCCGAGCAGCGGAGACGGCGACGCCTGCTACTGCGACTGGGGGAGGACGAAGAGGCCGAGGCGGAGTGCGACCTGCGGGGGCGGCGAGCCAGCCAGGCAGGTGAAATGATGTGGCTCGGGCTCCCCCGCCCGTCAGAGGCCGCGTGGGCCGGCGCGGTGCGCGGCGGCACGAGGGCCGGTCGGATCGGGTGAGCGGACGGCGGGGCGGCGGGCGGAGGCGGCCCGGCCTGGTTGGCACCCATGATCGGCGGCCCCACCGACCCCCGAGACAGATTCCCGGGTCAGATCAAGATCTATCTAGGTTTGCGTTGCGTCCCAAACCGCGGCCGCGGCAACGTGCTCTACGCGATCCACTGTAGCTCAATCGTGCCCGGGTGCACCAGCGCACCACATGGATGGACAACTTTTTTTTTTTACTGCTTCGAATTTTGCTCTATCGACTGTAATTGTTTCAGGAGCTTATCTGTGCATATTCTTCAATTTACTCCTTCCATCCTAAATTATTAATTATTTTGGATTTTTTCGATACATCAATTTTGTTATGTATATAGACATGATGTATATCTAGATGCATACAAGAAGATATGTATCCAGTAAAGCCAAAACAACCAATAATTTCGAACAGAGGAAGTAGCTCAAGCTTCCATTAGTATTGTTTAAGAAAAGATCACGCGCACTATCATGTAATATTACATTGACACGGTTTAACTGAATAAAAAACTATCCAAAGAATAACATTGACTCGAAATTTTTTACTCGAAATTTTTTACGTATTTAAATTTAATTTTTAGCTTGAGATTAAAAGTGGCAGGCTATTGCAGTGGCCGATCCAAGAGGTAAACTATAGGATTTATTTCTCCTTCTTAGGGCCTGTTTGGGAGCAATCAACTCCTAAAAATATAGCACACTCCACAAATTTGGTGGAGCCTTGCAGCTCCACTCCACTCATTTTTATACAATATGTTTGGGAGAGCTCTGCTCCAAAAAACTGAACTCTAGGAGAGAGACCCCACACGTCAGCGCCCTCTTGTGCTCCCGCTCCCCACACGCCCCGCCGTCCAGTCCTTGCCACCGGCGCTGTCGCCGGTAAAGAAGAGCCGTGCCGGGTCTGCGTGCCGCGACAGACAGGGGTCGCTGCCTGGCCAGGGCGATCGTCGCGCGCTCGCGAGCGCCCACCGGTGCGCCGCCCTGGAGGCGTTGACGGCCACGTCCCTGGAGGCAACGCCCGTGGCCAGGTCCGTGGACGCCGGCACGGTGTCCATGCCCCATGAAGCGCTGCACGGGAAGAAGAAGTCCACGTTTGCGTCATCCTCGGCGCCGGCGGTGGGAGGGCGGATCGGGGGAAGAGCACCGCGAGGGGTGAGCAGGCGCTGCGTGCACGGGAGGGCAGATCGGTGGCGAGCCTCAGGGGCGGATGCGGCGGGGCGGATGCGGCGGGGCGGCACGAGGGCCAGACCGGCGGCGCGGAGGCCTGAGGGGCGGCGACCGCGAGGGGCGGCGGCGGCGGGGAGGCACGAGGAGCGGCTACTTCGGGGCGGTGGAGGCCACCACCGGCGTGCTTTGAGGCGGCGGCGGCGGGGAGGCCCAAGGGGAGCCGTGGCCTGCGTAGGAAGCCGAAGGAAGGGCGAAGGCGTGGGAGGACGAGGGCGCGGCCGGACCTCCGCGGCCGGACTCCGGAGCGCGATCGGAGCTCCACGTCCGGACCTCCACGACGCGGATGAAAGGCCCTTGTTTGGTTTTGGTAATTGAGTGACAACTTAGGTGGACTAATAAGTGTTTATGTTGAGATACACAGGAGATTAGTCCACATAATGACACTAGTATGAGCAACATGTGCCATGTAGGAGAAATGGCTAAGGGTAGATGCTATGCTTATATAGTGTGATGGAGGAACTCATTGCATATGAGACATGACATGGAGTTATGTGACCAAAGTGGAGAAGATCAAGACAAGGCTTGGCTTGATGGACCGGTTGCAATGGAGAAAGGCAAGTCAAGGCTTTGAAGCGAGGGACCGCGAGGCGGTGAAGCTTGGGCAAGATTTGGCGCCGATGGACCGAGGCAACGGTGAAGAGCGAGCAAGGTCAAGATCGATGGACCAAAGAGGTCATGTGATGATATGGAGTGGATCATATCATTTAAGAAAGATCAAGCCAAGTGTTGATTCATGATGATGATTAAAAGACTTGATGGAGTTTGGTGCTTGTGTGGCATCAATATTTGGGAAGATGAAATGGAATGCGCAAGGCAAAGGTATGACTTGTAGGGCATTTCATTACACCGGTCAAAGGTTGTGTAGAGAAGTGCATGACCGGATTTAGAATAGATGGCCGTACTATCAAGAGGGGCAAACTTGTTTGCATATCGGTCATCTAGTGCCACTTGAGCGATCTAACATTGCGATGTTGCTAGGATCAAGTGGTGTGGTGAGATCAAGTGAAAATCCTTTGAAAATGTTTGTGAAATGCTAACACACATGCACATGCTGTTGTTCACGTGGTGGTGTTGGCACATTTGCAAAGGAGAAGGTGTTGGAGTTGATGTTGATCAACTTGTGGGAAAAAGAATTGACAGACGGACGGTTCGGCTCGGTAGGGCGGACAGTCCGCAAGTATAATTCATTTTTCGTCCAGAGAGGTTGTTTCTCTGGCTTGGGCTGAAAGGTTGTACTGCGGACAGTCCGGCCAAGGGGAGCGGACGGTCCGCAGGTCACTTAACAAATTGACCAGAGACGTGTTGGGTCTCTGGTGGGTTTTAAGAGTGAAGGGCGAACGGTCCGCCCATGGGGTGTGGACGGTCCGCCGGTCGGTTGAGAAAATGACCAGAGACGATTTCGCTTCTGGTGGGTTGCACGATGTGAAGGGCGGACGGTCCGCCCCTCAAACTTTAAGTTTGTCCAGAGACACTATCTCTCTGAGTGTTCGGAGTGTCTGAACGGCGGACGGTCCGCCAAAAGGGCGCGGATAGTCCGAGAAGGGCTTTAACGGTCGACTTTGACACATAATCATTGCAGATCTAGCCGTTGGGTTTGAATGGCGGACAGTCCGGTTTTTGTGAGGCGCACAGTCCACGAAAATTCTGTTTTCACGGGTTTTGAGTATAACGGCTAGTTTGGGGCCTCCCTCTATAAATAGAGGGTGTAGCCAGCCTTTTGTGGTTGCTGAGCACTTTGGGGACTTGGTGTCCTTGTGTGAGAGTGCTTGAGAGCCCTCTACTCACTCTAACTTGATAGTAATCATCCGATCGAGTGAGAGAGCGATTCTAGTGCGATTGCTTTGAGAGATTGCATCGAGTGGCACTAGGTGATCGTGTTGCAAGTCGGTGTGCTTGTTACTCTTGGAGGTTGCCACCTCCTAGACGGCTTGGTGGCAAGAGGCTCCGTTGAAGCCCGCAAGAAGATTGTGCGGTGCTCCGGAGAAGAGTTTGTGAGGGGTATTGTGCTCACCCCGCGGGAGCCGCGAAGAGCAACTCTAGTTGAGCGAGACGTGAAGAGCAACAAGTGGTTCGGCCGGATCATGTGCTAGAGCTCGGTGTGAGCACTCCACGTAGGAGAGTGTGACTTGAGAGTCACCACTAGCAAGAGGATCAGCGGCAACCTTGGAGCTTGTCTCAACGGGGATTAGCTTGGTGGCAATCAAGTGAAGCTCGGGATAAAAATCACCGTGTCAATTTTGTCTACTCTTCTCGGTGGTTTGCATTCTCCAAATCACAATCCTTGTATTTACATTCATCTATATCTTGTGCTTGTGTAGTTGCTCTCTAGTGTAACTAGTTAGCTTGTGTAGCTTAATTAGTTGCTCTTGCTTAGATTGTGTAGTTAAGCAAGTTGAGCTCTTGGATTTGGATTGTGTATCCTTGTCCTTGAGCATCTAGTGAGCTTAGGTTTGGCTTTGTGCTTTTGCTCATTAGAATTGTGTAGGAGCTCCCCCGGTTTGTGAAGTACTAGTGCTTAGGCTTGTGTGGCTTGGTATTAGAATTGTCAGGAGAGTTCTTGCAAGCTTGGCACTCCATTTGCTTTGTATAGGATCTTTTTGGAGGAGCCTTAGAGTCATAGTTATAGGGGCGAAGTCTTGGCTAAGCGAATAGTTTCATTTCCGCATAAGTTTCGGTTAGCCAGCGCGATTATTTTTAGAAAGAACTATTCACCCCCCCTCTAGTCCGCCATCTCAACCCTACAGCAGACGAACTTCGGGGCGGCGGGACTCCGTGCTGTGGCGGCGAGCTCCAAGAGGTGGTGCGCCCCATGGGCAGTGGAGGCGAGCCCGAGCGGGGGTGGCAATAGCGAGCCCCGGTGGCGGCGGTGGTGAGCCCCAGGGGCGGTGGCGGCGAGCCCGTGCGGAGTAGATCTGAGCCACGACGAATCGCTTGCACTTCCCCGAGTAACCACCCTCTGGGATTAGGCGGGTGCACTACGCCACCCGGCTGTGGCCCTCCTTCTAGAGCCACGACATCTGGCGCCGTTCGTGGGGAGCGTGGAAGCGTTCGCCAGATCTCCGCTCACCTCCTGGTTTCTGAGGTTGAGCTCATCCTCTGCAACGATGACGAGAAGATGAAGAGAGGCACGGCGTCACCTACGCCGCATGCCCCGACACCGAGGTGACAGTGCCCTCGGTGCGGTGGCGCACGGCAGCGACGCCTGCTGTGCGTCGCCACTAAGACACCTCAAAGCCGGCACGGTGGCGCGCAGGGGCGACGCCTGCTGTGCGTCACCCTGCGACACCCCAGTGTCGGCTCAAGATTTCCTCTCAAGCAACCTCCAGGGTTCCCCTGCGGCGGCATGGCGTCGGTTCAAGGCTTCCTCTCAAGATGGAGCCTGGAGCCGATGGCCATGGCTCGGGGGAAGTTGACGGTCGCCTTCTCCCCGGTCTGGCTCAGGCCTCTCTCGGTGCTACTGCAGACAGGCCTCGACCTCTGCTGCGAGGCGCGGGGGCCCTGTGCCGGCGCCGAGGAGGAGCCGGCGAACGACCGCCCTTCTCCACGCTCCGTGCTCGTCCAAACGAGCACCCGTCCTCCTGCTGCGACAGAGCGGCAAGCCAGCTTCAGCACATCGAGAGCGGCCATCGGGCTGGCTTCCATTGGCAGCTGGCAACAGCAGGGCCACTCCCATTCAAAGCCAAAGATTTTGTTCCCATGCTATCTGAGCGTGGGACAATTCTTGTGCTGGAAAAAGCCCTGCAAGCTCCTGAGGTGATGCTGGATGATGCTGTACAAGCACATCCAGGACGCCTTCGCCTCCGACGACCGAGAAGAACCCCCGAGGTGGCAGCTCCGGCCGGGAAGTGCATGCCTTACGAATGGTAGTTGAAGGTTACTCCTAGATAGGATTGAGAGAGTTCCTCCTTTGTAATAACGTGGTGCCTACGTGCGGTCCAGAGCGGTAAAGGTCCGCCCTTGTAAACCCGACATCTGACTTCATCGCACCAACAGGCGACACCAGCAAGTGGTCCAGAGCGGTAGAGGTCCGACCTCGTAATCCCGACCTCTGAGGTACACCACATATGAATCAAGTAATAAAGGGGATTTGCTTTCTCAGTCTTACCTTTACCTTAATTTAATTGCGCTCACCCGTTTCGACTTGACTGTTTCTTTCTCCCGTGCGGAGTTTTTCCTTTGTTGCTAACGATCCACATTGAGTTGCTGGCTTGTGGTCAGGCTGGGATACCCCTTCTAGCTGGAAGGCGGCTCGAACTCCTAGGAACCTGCTCCGGGGAAGTGGTGCTTGTATCCTGGGTGGAGAAGTTCTGTGTAGCCGCTTATCCTGGTAATGTACCCTAAGCCTACGCACTTCACTGCCCTGTTATGAGTCCCCTAGTATTCGAGGCTGCCGTGCCTAGAGGTCTGGACCCCTTTTCTAGTATAAGGTGTGGTTTCCTATGCCCTACCACAAGGTCCGGTGACGTATCTCGTTGGATCAATGATGGTCGCTCAAAGTCCACTCCGGTGGCCCGCTCCGGCGGAGACCGCCCGCCACGGTCGCTCGAAGTCCACTCCGGTGGCCCGCTCCGGCGGAGACCGCCCGCCACAGTCGCTCGAAGTCCACTCCGGTGGCCCGCTCCGGCGGAGACCGCCCGCCACGGTCGCTCGAAGTCCACTCCGGTGGCCCGCTCCGGCGGAGACCGCCCGCCACGGTCCCTCGAAGTCCACTCCGGTGGCCCGCTCCGGCGGGACCGCTCACCACGGTCGCTCGAAGTCCACTCCGGTGGCCCGCTCCGGCAGGGACCGCCCGCCACGGTCGCTCGAAGTCCACTCCGGTGGCCCGCTCCGGCAGAGACCACTCGCCACGATCGCCTGGAGCCGGGTCCGGGGAGGTGGTGCTCGCTCCCTGGGAGGTTCGAGGTCCGTGCAGCCACTTAGCTTGGTTCCGTACCCTAAGCCTGCACCTTCGCCGCCCTACGGAGAGCGCTCTAGTACCTGAACCTGGCAACAAGTGCTACGACCTTTAGGGGGTCCGGAGCACCCGCTCTCGACATGAGCACGCTAACGCAACCAGGATTGCGTCGAAACACATCACGATAATGGCCCCACCTGCGGGTTCGTACCTCCCCCGAGGTGGGCCCGGGGGCCACTGTCGGTACCTCTGGACTAGGGTACCCCCTCTTGCTGTGTCAAGACTCGTGTAGTTATCCGTAACTATACCCTAAGAAGCTGAGCAAGCAGACCCATGGGGTCCGACTCCATCTCACCGGACCAACGGTCCCGGACCCGCTCCCCACTCGGGGACGGGTCCGGTGTCACCGCGTGTCCCAGAGGTGTTGCTGTGTCTAGGCGAGAGCCTCATAGTTATCCATGACTACGCGCTGACAGCCTGAGCAGCCGGACCCACGCGGTCCGAAAGCCTTCTCACCCGGTCAGCGGCCCGAGACCCATTCCTTGCTAGGGAAAGGTCCGGTGACGCCGCGTGTCCCGGAGTAGGGAGCGCTCAGCCCAAACAGTCTGGGCCCCGGACCTACCACCGGGTCCCGGACCACCATATGCTATCCGGACCCCTCAGCGGGAAGGGAACAGACACCCCGCCTGGGGGGTCCGGAACTGCCACGCGTCCGCAGGCGCAGACACGCGAGCGGCCGCGAAGCTTTCTCGGGAAGACTCGCCCACCAACCACATTAAATGCGGGAGACGTAAGTGCGCTCTGCCACGGCAGAGCCCGAGGTGACTTTTGCCAGGCTATCCTGTTGATCACACGTTACCAAGGCACACAGTGCAGCCGTTGGCGCCGCCTACGCCATGCGCGTCAGTCTGCTATGCCAGTTAGACACGACATCTCGGCTTTGCCCATCATAACGCCTACGCGGTAGACCCAACAGTCTACGCCGCAACCTACACCACCTCAATGGGTGCCTCGGCGATAGGACAGGTGAAGAGCCCCCTCGGTCAGAGAGTCTACAATGCGATGAAGCGTATTCGACAAAAGATTCTCAACCACTGTAGCACCATTAATGTCTTTTTCATGGTATTCTATATATCCTTGTTGGGCCCGCCTGTCGGGGTCCAACGCCTGTGTACACGTCCTCCTTGCGCTATAAAAGGGAGACACCCGTTAGAGAAGGACTCAGGTCTGGAAGGGACTTAGAGGTGGAGGATAGACTCATCCACAAACACAAGGACAATACAACTCTCACTGGACGTAGGGTATTACGCTCCGGCGGCCCGAACCACTCTAAATCTTCGAGTGTTCTGGTGTTCTTGACTCAGGAGTAGATCTGACGAATCGCTTGCACTTCCCCGAGTAACCACCCTCTAGGATTAAGCGGGTACACTACGCCACCCGGCTGTGGCCCTCCTTCTAGAGCCACAACATCTTCATTATCTTTTTCTTATTTCTTATCCTCATCCATGGTTGAAAAATGTTAAGGGACCTCCAGGGATGTCCATACAATGTATTGGGGGGGCAGGGGCTCATGCTGGATCCGCCCTTGGGCCATTGGATAGATAAAAAATTAAAGAAAACAGATGCTATAGAGGTCACATGGCTACAATATATCTCCACCTACGATTCCTGGCCAATTCCCCGGCCTATGAGCGTGGCCACGTCACCCGCTTTTTCCGGCCATCCGATCGGGCACACAGACGGCTGAGATCGTGCAAATCCTAGTTTTTTTTTTGCAAAAAACCCCCACTACTAATGGAAAATTAACCCACAGTCCCTCCTCCTCCGCCCTCGCATCCTCTGCCTCGTCGCCATGGTCGCCCCAGCTCCTGCTTCGCCACCGCGCCTGGAGGAGCTGCCGCGCCGCTTGCTGGGGATCTGCTCCCCGCCATGGCCCCGCGCGGGCAGCCGCCACGGCCGCCGGCTAGGAAGGGGGGCGCTAAATCGGGCCGCGACGGAGCTCTAGGAGGGCACCACCACCTCCCTAGCTGGACGTCGAGGCCGCCAGATCCGGCTGCCGCCGCCACGGGCCGAGCTCGAGGCCGCCGGATCTGGCCACTCCCGCCGTCTCCCCGCTGCGCAGGCATCCGCCATGGGAGGGCACTGGAAGAAGGAGCAAGAGAGGGCGGAGTCCCAGGCGCCGCAGATCCGCCGCTACGCTCGAGCTCGAGCGTGCACGTGCGGCGGCGCCTCTACCCTTCCCGAAGAGCACGGCGACGAGGCAGAGGAGGCAAGGGCGGAGGGGGAGGCAGAGCCCGAGAAGGCTAGGGTGGAGAGAGAGGCAGATCCACCAGCACCACTGCCGAAAACCTGCCGCCGCGCGCTGTGCTCCCTCCTTGCCTCGCCCCAATCCGCCACACGCGCGCTGCTCCACTTCTTCCCTTCACGACGAATGCACGCCGGCACCACAGCACTGTCGCTAGCGCACCTCCCTCAGCTCCGCTTGCTCCCCTGCTTCCTCCCACTCGCCTGCTCCCTCTCCCTCTGCTGTTGACCAGGAAAGAACGAATGGGGAAGGAGAACGCACGCACATCAGCATCCCAATCCTGAGCACACGCTGGCCACCTCACCCAACCCAATAAGAGCAAGCCACGGCACCACTTTTCTCCTTCTTTTCTACGTGAACGTTGGTCATGAGGAATAAAGAGAGAAAGGCAGGCAGTCCACCAATCGGTGTTTGTGACTATGGGAACTTGGCTCACTGCAACCCTGACCCACGCGTCAGCTACGGGAAGAAGTGCACACAGAGGAGAATAAAACCATTTTCCATGTATCAAAAAATTCCCAAAAAAATTCTAAATAAACTAGGTACACTCTAGATCCTATCCATGCATTTCCACCACCATTGCATTTACCAATTTTCTAGAATAATTCCCAAGTTATATTCCACATATTCGATCTGCCTCCTGGCGGAGGTCAACGTCCCCGACATTGTCGGCCCTGGAGGTCTCCGCTACGGAGCAGTGCATCTAAGGTAAATGGATTTGGCTCAAGAAGGATTCATATTGCTAGGATTTCGACCTCTCTTCCCGCTCCCTGCTCAGCTTGAAGATGAGGCAAGGGCGGAGGGGAAGGAGGTAGAGGAGGCGAGGGACAGGGAGGGACGAGGGCGGCGCCAGCGCCGACGTCCTCCGTGGAGAGAGAGAGAGAGGGGGGCGCACCAGAGGGAAAGGTGTGGATGGGGAGCGAGGACGCTGGTTGTAACACCCCGGGTGTTTGCACAGTAATTTAAATAGGTGTCTACACAGTAATTGTGTTTGTTGATATGCATCTTGTGCTTGAAATGCTTAAAAAGGATCTTTTTGTAATTATGAAAGGTTATATGTGTAATTATAATTTTATGCAAGGTCCTTTTTGCAGTTGTGTTGAATAGGTTGTGTAATTATAGTTTTAGTGGAGGGTGTTTGTGCAAAATTTCAGTGCTTTTAATGCATGGTAGTCATTTTGCTTGTAAGTCTACATTTGAAGTGATTTTGCTTTGAAAAAGACAAAATTCCTAGAATTTAAAATCCCTCTTGTGTTTTCAAATTTAGCTCTCTATCCTTTGGTCAAATAAATTTTTGCACAACATCAAAGTTGTAGCTCTTGAAAAATTGAACAACTTTCATGTTGGGCACTTTTTCATTTGAGCTTTAGTTTAAAAGTTATTGCTTGTTTACAGAAAGGTCCCTGGAACTTTTGGAAATTGCAAAATCGCCCTTATGACCATCTCCCCCTCCCTGCTCTGCTTCTCGCCGCCGGCCACCGACAGCGCCGCCCGCCGACGCCTTCCCGGCTTTCCCGGCCATTACTTCGCCGTGCGCTGGCTCCCACGCGTCGCGGGCGAGCTCCTCCCCCTCCTGTTGCCTCGCGCTGGAGCCTCCACCCCTCGCCACGCACCCCCGCCGCGCCCAGAACTTCCCCGACGGCCGCCATCGCGACGCCGCCGTGGAACGGCCGCTGCAGAGCACGCCGTCCCCTTCTAGCGAGCGCCCGGGCCCTACAAATACCCCAGAAATCAATTCCTATCGCCCTTCTTCGCTCTCCTCGCTCCCACGCCGCAGAACGCCGCCGCCGCCCTGCTTGAACCCCGGCGAGCTCCACCCCACCGCGGAGCCGCCAACCCAGACCCGCTCCACCCCTACATCCCCCACCATTAGCACCGCCTCGACCTCGCGCAGCTCCTAGACCTTTTCCTCTCGCCCGAACCCCACCGGAGCCACCTCGCCGCCGTGCTCCGAGCCCGCAAGCCGCCGCTCGCCGTCGACACCCCACCTCCGACCGCCCTAGCCTCGATTCCAAGCACCCAGAGGTGCGCCTTGAACCCGTGAGGCTCACGCACCCCTCCACCCTCGCCGCCGGTGAGCCCCTCGCCGAGAAACGGCCGGTCAAACCTCGCCTCCCCTCTCTGACCCGACCCAAGGACCGCGTGCTTGAATTTGAGAAAGCCCAGGGGGTTGTCTGCGATGTCAGTGACTCAGAGAAATAGTGCTCTAAGGACTTGTTTGAAATAGTTTGCTGTGATCTTTGAAATTCAATATCAATTTGTAGAAAATTCGTAAAATAGCAAATCTTGATGTTTTGGAATCCTCTTGAAGAGCTCTATGCAGTAGAACCATAATATGTTAGGCTTTAGTTGCAAACTTTTGCTGTATAAATGGTTTTATGTTAATAGGTATATAAATACTAGTTATTTAATCTTTTTCTTATCTGATGCTTGAAAGCTGATATTGCTCTGAAATTTTGGTGGTAGTTTACTCTTGTTACACTAGCTTTGCTATAAAAATTTCATGATCAGTTCTTTGTTGTAGCTTTTTATTTGATTTAATCCTTGTTTAGTGTACTTTATTCATGGTAAATAGTTTCTGTTCTTAATAAATCGTGAAAATATTCCTGAGTGATCTTCTGGAGTATATTAGCTTGTCCAGGAAGTTTGAGCCTTAGTTCATGGCTAGATCAGGGGCTAAAAATAAATCTTGCTAATCTGTTGTCTGTTTTATTTATTTTCTCAGAATTATTTCGGTGTAGACAAAATCATGAAAAATTCACAGTAGATAGATCATCCCTGTGTAGATCTCCTGTTAAATTTTGAGCTTCTGTTGTGATCTATTTTGATCTGTATAATTCAAGCTTGTACTAGGTGTTGCCTGCATAAATGATTTATTGTGACTAAATGGCTACATGTCTTGGCATGATTTTTGTAGGGTAGCTTAGTCTGTTCATGTTCTGTTTAGGGTAATTTTTGCTAGATTTATTGCTCTTTGTGATCTAAGTTGTTGATTTATTTAGCAAAACTTGAGTTAAGTGCTATGGGAATCAACCCCCACTTGTTAATGAAGTTAGTTAACTTCTTTTGTGCTGTTGATCATGATGCCTTGTGTAGTTAAATTTGTTATTTAACTACTCTATAAACGATTGCCCATGTGTGGTTGCAATGTTGTTCTTGCATTACATATAGATACGACTACTTTGTCGGACGGGACGTACGAGTTGATTCCGGAGTCTGACGGAGGTGATCTCGAAACTCAAGTGAACACTGCGGAACTAACTGAAGCCCCGAACCAAAGTTCGGAAGAGCCTAGCGCTGAAATAGTTAGCAATTACCGAGAAGGCAAGCCCCGGACATAACCTATATTTCAAATTATTATCATTTACTGTTATTACTTACTTGTGCATTTACAGTTCTTAGGATTTGAATTGAAACCCTAGATGCATGATCCTAGGAACCTATGTACTGAACACTAGACTTGAGTTCGAATAATTGCTAAGCTTATAGGAACGGTAAAAGTCGAGTGATTGCCTGTCACTCGCGAGCTTTATAGGAATTGCTTGTTTACTTTCTGTTATCAATATAAGGATGACGGACGGGGTTGTGTTCGATATCATGTCCTATGTGAGACCCCGTCTGTGTTGATGAACTTGCTAAGGTCGCGGTGTGTGGTAGTGCTGGTTAAGTTTTTGAAAGTATTAGTCACATGCCGTAAATATGGTACGCGGCAAGCCTAGTAGCCGATTGGACCGGGGAGTGGATATACCTCCCACTCTCTCAGTAGGGATAGGTTTTTATTATATGTTGCGCAACACTACGACTTCTAGGGACAAGGTTCGGCCTTGGAGCCCTGTAGTCGGGGAGAGTGGCACTATCCACAAGCCGGAAAGAAAGGTTAACGGTTGTTTGGAAATGACCCGACGGTATTCCAGACGTGTGTGCTAGGTTACCCTTGCAAGGTTGAATTTCGATTCAGAATCGTCCGCCTCTCACGATGAAATGAGACTGCTTGATCTCTTTGCCACACAGAGTAATAAGAGCAACAATATTCTTATTAATCTTGATGTTTGCTTAGAAGTTCCACCATGTTTGGTTAGTAGATGCTTACATAGAATGGTTAATCAACTAGAATCTTGAAGCTAAAACTTGAAAGTAAGGACCTACTCTTTATTGCTTTTCAGCAAAGGAAAACCAGAGCCTTACAAAGCCTTGCATAGTCTAGCTAAGGTGGGCTGCTTATACCCGTTGTCGGTTAAGTCTTGCTGAGTATTAGAATACTCAGCCTTGCTGTTGAAACCCTTTTCAGGTATGAGTTTTGAGGATCAGATCGCTAGCTTGACCTATCCTTGCTCGTTGCCTCCTGGCTGGTCCGTAGAGTGGGATACGTCTTCGGCCGGCAATAACTATGACGAGTGATACCTTGCTTGGGCTGGCTTGGTACCATTTTGCGACGTGTTGTAGCCGTCGTGTTTTACCTTCCGCTGTTTAAACTCTGAACTTACTCTTATGTTTTGTATAACTGTATTACTTAAGTTGGTTTTGTAATAATCTTTTGAATTGGTTTGTAATCTTTAATATGCCTGTGTTGTAAAATTGTGGTTGTAATATCTCTGAACTCGCCTTCGTGCGGGGTATGCTTGTTCGATCCGAGAATCGGTGGTTGTATCGGGACGTTACCCGATAGATCAAAAATTGTTCCGTTTGAAGTGCGTTTAAGCTAATGTTGCATTTATGGTGATGGTTTACGCACTTGAGCCGGGATAATTTAGGCGGTTCTGCCACACTGGTGGAGAGGGAAATAGGAAAAGGAAAAGGGGGAAAGAAAAAACAGAAAAAGAGAAAACAAGAGAAAAAAAGAAAAAATAGGGGGAAAACTATTTTATTCAATTTAAAAGTACAACAACAACTATTTAATTTTTATTTGACAATTTCAAGATCAATATTATATATATGCAATAGAATGTCCAAATTTTACAAGTCACAAAAAATGAGCAATTTAACGGCTTATATTAGGCTATATAAATGTTGAAATAGTTGAAATGTAAGCACAACAGCAGAAGAGTTGCAAAAAAAGTACAACAACAAATACTTAATTTTTATTTGACAATTTCAAGCTAAACATTAAATGTCTCTACGGTTAAAGAGAGCCCCAACGACACGACATGTGCCAAGGGGATACGTAGATGCCCAAACAAGAATGCATACTCAAAAAAAAAGAAACAAAATAAATGCATCTAATACTAAAAATAATGCATGTACGACTCAAATGGCCCGTCCACTCGCCACACGCAGTACGGCTTTCTATCCCAAATAATTTAAAAAAACAAAATAATTTTTAAAATTAACGCGCAGCCCAATCTTTCCGGTTTATAGAAATTTGTAAAGAAAATCTTAGATTTTTATAAAATCAACCCGCAGTCATGATCCTCACTCAATAGTTGCTTTACAAAAAATGCTCAGATTTAAATTAAAACAAACCACAACATGTTTCATAAAATCAACATTATATGTCCAATTTGAACACCAAAATGCACTAAACTCGAAAGTTGTCCACAATAAAATTCTAGAAACATAATTGTAGATCAAATTTAAAATGCAAATATATACCATGACAATATGAAGTCCAAATATTTACCAAATGCAATAACAGGTAGCAAAACATGACACCTACGTGAAAACAACAAAACGACGGATTTGCCTTACCTATGTTGCCTAAAAAAATATAGAGCTATCTACATAAAATAACTATTACTCTATATATTAGTTTATGTAGTATCAAAGTTGTAAGTAATAATTACAATGTCAGAGTTCACTAAAAAAATTGATAACACATGCAAGAGATCTCAAACTCAATAGATAAGAAGCTGCAGTACCCATCCGATCCATAGGTACCTCAACTCACCATAGCAGACGGAAAATCAGGGAGCCATCTGCAGCGGAACCAGCCCATACACTGGCCTTATGCGGCAACGCCGCTACCATTTCTAGTTGTATATCTAAGCTTATATAGTCCCTTCCTGAATGGACTCGTCCATATGGGCTACAAAAAGATCATGTTCGAGATTCTCAATCTCACTTTCTATACACCATTTCTTTTGATGTATTACATCGATTATATTGTTTAGACATGTGTCCTATAAGAGCATCTCCAGCAGTTCCATAATAAATTATTTATCATATATACCAATTTCATTCTTTTCAAAAAATATACCAATTTCATGGATTATTGGAGGATATTTCTACATTTCCGTCAATAATCTCATCACAATATAGCTAAATTATTGGAGGAGCAGAAATTTTCTTTTCTAGGGGAGCTGGGATGAAATATCAAGACAAATTAGTAATTATTGGAGAAAGGAAGAAGTATTAGGACTGGCCGAGTTTTTTTTTTCCGATACTATCAGTGTATTGAAGAAATAGAGACACCTAAAAATGCTCTAACCAAACGTAGCTATTGAAAAGGTGGGTATGTGTGGAATGACACTAGTGTAGCGAGTCTTTTGCTTCAGAACCATCCATTTGACGATCGGAATATAGAACCATCCTTCTCCACATTGCATAAAGTTTTATTTAGTTAGACGCCAAAGTTTATCCAAGCTCGCCAACCTAAAATTTTAGCGACCTTATTTGGTCTCCATGTTCAATTCAGCCAGGTTTGTTTGGCACCAGATTTTGTCTCGCCATATGTTGGCGCCAATCTAGAGCCAACACACGAATGCGCTTGATCGCGCGGTGAGCGACGACACAATTGCAGAGCCGATGCTCAGACCGGTCTGGGTAACCGGTCAGACCGGGTCGCCGGTGCAGAACGGCGAAATCCGACGAACGCTTGCCCGGGAGGGACCCCGTCAGGGCAAGCGCGGGTAGGGTTGTTCTAGGATCGGCAGGCCACCTAGAACGCCTTCAGACGTCGCAGAGACGAAGGAAGAACAACAGAAAAGGGTTGGAAGGAGCTAGGGTTTGGAGATAAAAATAGAAACAATAAACATAAAGAAAAGTAATGTATTGATGTGTTTTTTGATCGATTGGATGTCTCAATCGGACGTGGCCCTTTATATTTATAGGGTGGGTGGACTTGTCCCGCAAGAAATCCTATTACAAGATCCAAATCTATGAAAATCTCTAGTTGTACTCAGACTCTGCTTGGACCGGTCAGACCGGTCGGTCTTCTGCCGGGCAGGCTACAGCGCCCTACCGGTCAGACCGCTCGGATAGCCCGGTCAGACCGGTCGATGCCAATTTTGGCTATCAACATATGCCCCCCTATTTTTTGGTAAAGCTTACTTGCCAAAAAACATTCTTCTGAGCCAAAATTGTCTAAGAACGATGATTAACATCACATCGGCCATTTTTTGTGCTAAGGGCGATAAACAATTATCGGCCATATCTTGCTTAAGTTGATGTTGAACCAACTTGTTTCGACCGCCATACCTTCTTCATGATTGTTGATGTCTTTGGCTCAACCTCTACTTGTTGCTCCATTGTCTCCTTGCGCATACGCTGCAACTTTCTCTTCTGGGTATGAGACAAGCATGAAGGACACCAATTTGGCTGTAAATATTTTGAGTCTCGCTTTGAGCCTTTATCATCCGCTTTGCTGCAATCAATATCCTGTTTGACCAGATCGTTGCTAGAAACATCCGGTCTTTGTGGTAAAGCATAATTTGGATACATAGGATGATATAGAATATGATATGATTGCATATAAATCCTACTATAATTCATAGGCAAATAAGAGTATGGAAACCAGCCATACCACAGAGTAACCGGTTCATTGGATGGCGTATCAACTTGTCTTGGATGAGAATCCGATTGCTCCTGATGTTTTGTTGAGGACTTCATATATTTGACTTTACTTGATCGCCTCTTCTGAGCAGTTCCCTCCTTCTCATATTTGGCCAAGACTTCCTTGAAACTCGGCATTGTCTTGCTTTTGGAGGAATTCCCAGACTTACTAGGCGTACCGGTCAGACCGCATTTTGAACCGGTCAGACCGGTCTACTCGCTATCGGCCCCTTTTTCCTTGTCCTGCCCCCCGAGCGTTGAAGCCTCTGTTGCAACTCGAGGAGTCTTGCTTTGCAGCACCTTTTTCTCATGCCTTTCCTCACCAGCTACCACATTTTTCCCTTTAGTCGATTCGGCTTGATGCGGCCGAATCAATACTTTTGGATTTGACAACTCAAGTGTATGAACGGCAAAAGGATTTTGATCAATTTGCATCGCAGGAATAACCAATCGTTCTTCATTTATAGCCGATTGTATTTGTTTACGAAGAACATTGCAATCATTAGTGGCATGAGAAAAAGTATTGTGTAACTTACAATATGCACGCCGCTTCAATTCCTCCGTTGATGGAATAGTATGAGAGAACTTAATCTTCCCAAGTTTTGCCAATTCATCAAAAATTCAATCACACTTTGTCACATCAAAAGTGAATTTAATCTCATCTTGCCGATTTTTAGAAATCGGCTTTAAAGAAGTACAAGTGCTGGGCTTATCACTAGATGACCATACAAATTCAGCAGCATATACTTCATTACCCTCATTGTCTGAAGATTCTCCTTGTAGCATATGCATACTAAGACAATCGGGTTTAAATTTTGCATCTTTACTTCGGCTTTCTTGATCCAAAGTCCTTTGCAACACTTGATTAACGGTTAGAAACTCATATCCTTCTAATTTTTCTTTAATATGAGATCTCAAACCATTAAGAGCTAATTCGGCAAGATCCTTTTCAGAAATAACCAAACTATAACATCGGTTTTTTGTATCTCTAAATCTTCTAATAAATTCAGCAACAGATTTATCATGTTTTTGCTTAACCGATGTTAAATGACATAGCCTCAATTCATTATCACCATTGAAAAAATACTCATGAAATTTATGTTCTAATTGAGACCATGTTTGGATAGAATTAGGAGCTAATGCCGAAAACCATGAAAAAGCAGTGCCAGATAAAGACAAAGGGAACATTCTAATTTTCAAATGATCAAGACTCCCATAAATTCCCATTTGTGCATTAAACTGATTAACATGCTCCCATGTAGTCCTACTACCATCCCCCAGTGAATTTAATAAATTCAGGCACCTTGAAATTCTGAGGATATGGTATGGAATCAAAACTCTCAGGATATGGTTTTTGACAAATAAGAGTTTTATCCTTAAGTTCTATGCCGAAAGACTCTTTAAATATAACAGCCAAATCTTTCTTATGTTTCTCAAGTATTTGATTAAAATAAGAATCATTTGGCCTCTGAATATTGGCGCTAGAACTATTCGGCATTTGCGGTGCATGATTCGGCTGTGTATTTGGTGTTTGTTGCGAATAACCATGGTTTGGCATTGCACCATATGAATAGCCCGAACTTTGGGGAGGCATAGTATACGGATTATAAGTCATAGTGGCGTATGGAGGAACACCATAACCAGTAAACCCATTTGTTCGGCTAAAATCGGCCTGAACAGGAGGCATACTAGTAATAGGTTCAGGAGACGACTGATACGCCACCGGAGCACCAGGTCCAGTCTGACCGGTCGGGGAACCGGTCTGACCAGTTGGAACCGGTCCACCGAGACCGGTCTGACCGGTTTGTGCAACCGGTCTGACCGTTCCATTCGCGTACTGCTCTGGAGGTTTCTGACCATCATAAAAATTAATCGGCATGCCTTACTGTGGTGCAGGTACCGCCGATGATTCAGGAGGCATAGAGTGATTTTGAAAAGTATCAGCAACACTAGACATAGGAGCACTACTATCATTGGCTAAGGGTTGCTTTCCTAAAGACTTATCAATCATATTTTGAACAGTAGCAATCATCTTTTCTTAACCATCAACCATTAATTGAGTAAATTGCTCTAAAATATCAAGAGATGCTGAAGTACTTATATTATTATTTGTTTTGGCTTGTTCTTCTTCATCCGAAAGAATGACCACATCCTTATCCTTTAAGACTTCACCCTTCCGGTTCCTGGAGAAGTGAGACAAGAACCACTGACGCTTCTCTTCGATTTCTTTCTCTTTGCGCCGTGTGTTCTCCTCTTCGCACTCCTTGATGAAGGCTTCATAAGCTTGACGATCTTCAGCCGACAGTTGATCAGGAGTCGGCCTAACGATGTTGCTGGCATCAACATCACTACTTGACAGCTTCACCACGGTAGTATGTGGAGTAGATTAGATCGGTTTAAATAACCATGATCTTTCTTCCCTAGTGGAGTCGCCAAAATATGTTGGCGCCAATCTAGGGCCAACACACGAATGTGCTTGATCACGTGGTGAGCGACAGCACAATTGCAGCGCCGATACCCAGACCGGTCTGGGTATCCGGTCAGACCGGGTCGCCGGTGCAGAACGGCGAAATCCGACGAACGTTCGCCCGGGAGGGACCCCGTCAGTGCAAGCGCGCGTAGGGTTGTTCTAGAATCGGCAGACCACCTAGAACGCCTTCAGACGTCGCGGAGACGAAGGAAGAACAACAGAAAAGGGTTAGAAGGAGATAGGGTTTGGAGATAAAAATAGAAACAATAAACATAAAGAAAAGTAATGTATTGATGTGTTTTTTGATCGATTGGATGTCTCAATCGGCCGTGGATCTTTATATTTATAGGGTGGGTGGACTTGTCCCGCAAGAAATCCTATTACAAGATCTAAATCTATGAAAATCTCTAGTTGTACTCGGACTCTGCTTGGACCAGTCAGACCGGTCGGTCTCCTGCCGGGCAGGCTACAACGCTCTACTGGTCAGACCGATGCCAATTTTGGCTGTCAACAGCATAATTTGTCTTGGCCGAAGTAGAAAATGAAAAGGCTTCACTTGCATGGGCTAGAAATTCAAAAACAGACTAAATTGTATTCGGTTGAAAAGATGACCCTGAAAAGCCCAAAACCGAAAGCCCACAATCACTCTCCATTACTCACAAATGGGCCTGAACAGCCCACCCACTCCTCTCCCCAGTCCCCAGCGCAACCAAACCCTACACGGGCGCGCACCTATAAAAGCCCTCTTCCACCTTCCCCGCCTCCTCTCGCGCCGCCACTCCCCTCCCGTTCCGCTCGCCCAAAACCCTAGCGCTCCCCACCGCTCGCCGCCGCCGCAGCGAGCGCCTCCTCTCCCTCCGTCAACCATGGCGACCCAGATCAGCAAGAAGAAGAAGGTACGCGAGCTCCTCCCAACCCTATCACCATCCTCCCGTGCGCCCCCGCACCGATGGATCTGACAGCGGTGGTTGTCTTCGCAGTTCGTCAGCGATGGTGTGTTCTACGCGGAGCTGAACGAGATGCTGACGCGGGAGCTCGCGGAGGATGGCTACTCCGGCGTGGAGGTTCGCGTCACCCCGATGCGCACGGAGATCATCATCCGCGCCACGCGCACCCAGAACGTGCTCGGCGAGAAGGGCCGCAGGATCAGGGAGCTCACCTCCGTAGTCCAGAAGCGGTTCAACTTCCCCGAGAACGGCGTCGAGCTCTACGCCGAGAAGGTCGTCAACCGCGGCCTCTGCGCCATCGCCCAGGCCGAGTCCCTCCGCTACAAGCTCCTTGGAGGCCTCGCCGTCCGCAGGTATAGCATGATGAAATCCTCCCTCTTGCTACCTGCTGGTTGTGTTATTTGCTGATTTGTATGCAGTTGGTAGATATGTAATTTGCGTAAGATGGTGCTCCGAATAGTATATGGATGATGCACAGATTTTGTGCTTCTGCTAGCGAGATCTTAGCTGCAGATGCTTAATTTTGGTGAACTGTTAATTGGTTTGTATTATAGTTAAGTGGATTGCTAGTTGTGAAAATTGTGATGAGTTGGATTATTGCACCATCGATTTATGTTCTGCCTTCAGTCCTTGTTGGTGGGATATTGTACTGGTGCACAAAGGAAATGCTGCTCTTTGAAGTGGCGGCGGCCAGACAACCGTTGAGACAGATCCACAGATAAACAACTATTCTCCTGTTGTTTGTCTACTAAATCTGTCTCACATTTCTTCAGTTCCCTTTAGCTAAGAGTTGAGAAGTTGAGGCCATAACTTGTTTGACTTAAATAGTCTGAAGTGTGCTGTAAGTTCATTGTTCATAGTTTGTACCGACCTTGTTACAAAATCAGATGCATCATTTATCATGTTCTGGTAGTAGTGCATGTGGTGCATATATAATAGCGTATAACTTTTCATTTGCACCTGTATTTGTTGTGTCCTGCCTTCTTTTATGATAGTGGGAAGTTATGCTGGTGCACAGAGGAAATGCTTCTCTTGTAGTAGCGGCGGCCAGACAACCATTGAGAGATAGATCCACAGATGAACATTCTTTCTGCTGTTTGTCTACTAATTCTATCTCACATTCCTTGTGATGTGAATGTTAAACCACATGTTTCTTTTGTTACATGAATTGTGCTATATAATATACCGGTTAGTCTGAGTAGCTAGTTCTGTGCTTTTGGATTATGAAATGTTGTTTTTAATGCTATTTATGGTGTCATTCGTAATCCGTGTGTAAAATGTGCCAAGGTTTCTCTCCTGAGTTTATAATGCACTTGGAATTTTGTTTGTACTAACATACTTGTTTACTTGACAGGGCTTGCTATGGTGTTCTTCGCTTTGTTATGGAGAGTGGTGCCAAGGGTTGTGAGGTGAGTTTTCTTGTTTTACCTCAATGTAAATGCATTCATTTTTTTATATTAAGTATGTATCTCTAAAGTTGTATGCATTGTCGTTTAGGTCATTGTGAGTGGAAAGCTCAGGGCCCAAAGAGCCAAGTCCATGAAGTTCAAGGATGGCTACATGATCTCTTCTGGTCAGCCTGTGAACGAGTACATTGACTCTGCTGTCAGACACGTCCTTCTCAGACAGGTTTGTGTGCTGTACCACCTTTGTGCTCTGTTTCTAGTTTCTGGTCAGGCAATTTAGCAGGCTGGAGCTGCATAAATGTTCTGTTGTTTCTCAAAATGTATCATTGATGTGTTGTGCAGGGTGTTCTTGGCATCAAAGTTAAGATCATGCTCGACTGGGACCCGAAGGGCAAGCTTGGCCCGGTCACCCCGCTACCGGACCTGGTCACCATCCACGCCCCCAAGGAGGAGGATGAGCTGCGCCCTCCAGTCCTGGTCCCAGAGCTTTAAGCTCCCAACGTTGTCTGTGAAATGGCAGTTTGAGCAGTCCTAGCTAGGTTTCTATCTTATGATAAGGGCAATCCGAAGACACCTTGGTTACCTAAAGCTTTGTGGACAGAGGCTATGTATTGGTTCTGTGTTACTTTTGTTTAAGCTAAGTTTTGCCGAGACAAGCTACCTTGATATGTACTGGATGCGAAATTATGGTTCCTTATTCTCAGTGCTCAGGTGTGTTTATTCCTTTGTCAATCGCATCATATGCCTTTAGCCCATTACACCTCTGCATCTAAATGTAATATGGGGTGATATATGTTTCAGATGCGAGATTGTTCGTTGTTGACCATTGCTCGGACACAGTGAACAGCATCTTGTTCGTTTGGTAGCAGACATTGGCTGATCGTTCCACATTTGTACATTGCTTTTATCTTCCTTTTTTCCCTGTTGGAGTATCTTTTAGGTCTTGCTCATTTTCTGATTTGTAATACTGTCAAAGCTCTCGCTTTCATTATACGAAACTATTACGCAATTCAGGCGCAACACAGAAACTTTGTATACTGTAGTGCAAAAATGGGGTCAGGCTTGTGCACTCGATCAACGTGGCAGGTCTGCTCGAGGACGAGGAGGCCAAACCAATGGCGAACGATGACGATGAGGGACCGGATCACCATGGAACCTATCTGCATTTTCAAGAGCATGGCATGCTGTGATGCTGTCGGTTCCCAAAAAGGGTTGGCGATCTTCTCCCCCTCCCACCAGATCCAGATCCAGATCCTCATGCCTATCAATAGCATAGGAGAAGTGCAGGGATAAAGGTCAGTCGACAACTGACGACACATCTATCAATAGCATAGGAGAAGTGCAGGGATAAAGGTCAGTCGACAACTGACGACACATCTATATTGAGGAGCTCCGTTTACCAACACTGGCTTTACATCTTCTGCTGATGCCAACATGTTATTCAATAACAGCATGGTGGCAACAGAAAGCAGCATTAGACACGAGATCTGCTTCGGAACTCATCAGTAGATACAACTCGTGAAACCCAGTACATCCCATCCTACAATTGGGAACTACACCTGCAGAGCACGGCACCAGCAAATCAGAACGCGAGCGGGACGGTGTCATCTTCAGCAGCTTCCTGCGAATCAGGCAGATCAGGCAGGTCCCCACTGATGGAGAACCTTAGCCACCGCTTCTTCTCCACGTACACCAGACACGGCTGCAGCACGAACCCGACGATCATTGCCATGATGCTTACTGCCATCACCTTGAAGGATGCGAGGGCCATCACCACCACGATCAGGAGAGCAGGAGGGATGATCATTAGGACAGCACCAATGGTGCCCAGAGGGATCTTGTAGGGCCGAGAGGCATTCAGATGGGTCATCCTCAGCTTGATGAAGGCGATGAACTCCAGGATCATGCCGAAGCAGTAGAGGTAGTTTTCAGCAGCGATGATCTCCTGGAAGCTCATCCAGGACAGCAAGATCACGCCAAAGGCAGAGAACAGGATGCCGATCAGCGGGGTGCCGTGGCGTGATCTCCTGGCGAAGAACTCAGGGAGCATGCCGCGCTCAGCCATCCCAAGGAGCTGGTAAGAATCACTGCTCATTTCAGTGAGAAAGTTTCCCATGTTTGACAATGCAGCAGCTCCTTGAATCCACGAGTGCAACCAGATGCCACCAAGAATTCTTGCAATGTCTGAAAAGTACCCATCTGACCACTGCTCCCGAACAACTGGAATTGCTGCTGTACAGGTGATCAGAGGGTAGAGGTATCCCCCCACCACTAGAACCAGAGCATACGAAAGAGCTCTTGGGAGGGTTCTCTTTGGATTCTCGACTTCTCCCGCCAATGTACTGATCGAATCCCAGTAGTTGAGGTTCCAAAACAGTGTGTTCAGATACAATCCCCAATTCACACTCCCCAAGTCCATTTCAAGCCACCTTGATGGTTCAATCCGGGGAATAGCTATCACTCCCATCACAAAGAATGGAAGGAGAGAGAACACCCCAAGAAAGACTGCCACCCAGCCAACTATGGTCAGACCTCTGTAGTTCATGTATGTAAGTGCAACTGTGAGGATGAGCACCGCCAAGGTCCTTGGGAACCCACCTCCAAGAGCTGGAACACTGGACTTAACATAGTCAAGAAAGAGGACTGGGTATAGAGCATTGTCTATGACACCACTGAGCCACTTCGCCCAGCCTTGCTGAAAACCCCAAAAGGGCCCAAGAGCAGAAGAGACCCAGACAACATAGCCGCCATTCTCTGGGAACATGGTACCCATCTCTGCAGTGATTAGAGCTTCTGGAATGCTCCATATGAGCGCAAACACAAGAAAGCCCACAATTGCTAGCAGTGGCCCAGCAGCCTTGACACTATCCTCAATCCCAAAGGGCCCCCCTGAAACCTCATAGAATATGAGGAAGATGAGGGGAACCATGGAAACCTTGGGAATGCCATGGCCTCCCTTGCGTTCATCGCCTTCATTGACACTGTTGTACTTGAAATCAAGATGATCCCCCATTGGAAGACAGGCTGAATTTGCACGTGTTATTGCTGTGTTCCTCAATTTCTGCAATCGGAAAGCCAGACAATCAGTAATATGCAAGGCATAAAGTTGTTGCTTGTTCCAACATGCAAGATGCACATGATGAACATAAGTAATGATATATGGAAAAAATTGATGCATTTCATTTCTGTATTCGCCATGCGAGTACTTTCTTATTTATACATTATACAATACTCAGAAATATCAGGCTTTTATGGTATGTTCACTGGGAACAACAGGGCACTAGTAGTCTAGTACTAGTCAGACTGTAAGTCCTAAGAAAATCAAAATACCATTTTGGACACTGCAGAAAAATATGCTCACTCACAACATTCCATCAAAGATAAACATTGCTAATAAACATCTAAGTGAAATAATGATCACAAAAAACAAATATTATTTTTGAATTTCTACGAAGTAAAGAGGTTCATTTGGCCTAGTATTAACAGGCTTGGTCGAGATATTATTAAATCGTGTCAATCATATTAGACTCACTGTTGCATAGTTGAGGCGAAGGATCCTAGCAAATTTGATATGTCCTGAAGGCCAAAGGTCAGTTGAAACAATGTGCACGCAGCCACGCACTCAAGAAATTAGCCCGTGATTCTGTTATGGGTTCCATAACTGGAAATAAAAGGCGCTTGATGTGTAAAATTTCTGGGATATAAACAGAATTTCCTGCACACATAAATTAAAGCTACTGTGTATGGGAGTTTCATTCGCATTGTTTATAGTGCCACGTTAGCATTTGTGATGATATGACAAAGAGATAATGCAGAGAGAGGGAGAAGAGATGGGTTTCATCTAGATGAAGCCACATGGGCATTATTTGCAACAACATTTACCATCTTCCAAGTGTTATCCATGAAACAATGCATTCTAGTGAACAATTTCAACAATCAGCCAAATGCATGTATGCCTGTGTGGCACTCTTGGAAACACAAATACGAAACCTCCTGATAGGATTGGCCTAAGGGTCACATCAAAACACTATAATAGAAACTAAGAGTGAGAGAAACCAAGAATCTCTACTACAATACAAGTACAGCAATGAATGCCAAGCTTTACTTCATAATTTCCGCGTGACAGAAGAGAATTTACCGTGCCTACAACTCACTACAACGTGCCACACAGCTTCGCAAACTGAGAGGATGCGAAGAAACACATCCGACCATACTTGGCGCAGAAGGTTTAATTTAGCTGGGATGAAGACTGTTTGACTTTGCGGCAAGCGTGGGGGTTTAGAAGCGTGGAACTGCAACCGCTTCCTCCCCAACGCCAAGCCGGAATCCAGAAGGCGCTCGCTTCTATTCACAAAAGCGAAGTACGTATTGAAGCAAGAAGAAGCACCGCTGCATCTTCCGACCCGACTTTGCGCGGAAGGAAAGAAGCGGCTGCAAGGAAAACGGAAGCCAAAACGGCACTGGATCAGGGGAGCGGCGCCGGCGGCCGGGGCTGGCGGCGCTGGGGTCGACCGGGGAGGTAGGCGCTGTGGATCGACCGGGGAGGGAGGCGCTGGGATCCGAGAGTATTGGACTCGAGGAAGCACGATCTGGGGCGGGAGCCTGGAGCCACTAGGAATTGGGGGCGGGGATTTATTTCAGCAGGTAACAACCACGCAGGAGAAGAAGGCTGCAGCGGAATCGGACGGAGAGAGGGGTCGCTCACGAGTTCGGACATGCTCACCATCTAGCGCCGGGCGGCGGCCTGCATGCTCGGAGAGCGGATCCCCGCCCGCCTCGCCACTCCTCGCCGATGGCGCGAGCGCGAGACCGCGCCTCCCCCTCCTCCCTGGACGGACGCGGAGCGCTGGGGTCTGGAAGAGAGAGAGGGCGGCGAGGTGGTGGCGGAGGCGGAGGCGGAGCCGGGGAGAAGAAGGCAGCACCGCACCAGCAGAGGTAGTAGCCTGGCCCCACGAGTCAGACGGGAACGCGAAGGGAGACGACTTTTTATTTCAGTACTGTAAGTATATTTTATATTTTATTTTGCGCGAAATGTTCGGGCACGGGATCGGCACGCGCACGGCTGGCTGGTGGCTCGCCGCGCCGTCGTCGGGCTTGGGAGTTTTTTTTTTTTTTGAGGAGGTCGGGCTTGGGAGTTGGGATGGCAGCAGGGTTTAACTTTTCGGTGAAATTTCGCCGAAATTTCGATTTTTTTTTCGTTTCCACTAGTTACCGGGATCCGAAATTTCGGTATTTTTCGATATATTTCGTTTCAAAATTCAAAATTCAACAAATTTCGTCCGAAATTCACCAAAATTCCGGAACGGAATTCCGTTTCCGCCGATCACCGGGATTTCACCGGAAAACGAAATGGTGAACCCTGGATGGCAGAGAATGTTGCTGACAAAAAAAAGCCAAGCACACCTGCGCGCGCGCGAGCACACGTGGTTTCGTGCGGCTCCGGCTGGCGACCTGGTGAGCCGTGTGGGTGCCAACGTATCATCTCATGCCGCAGCCCACAGCCCACGGGGGCGGCGGCAATAATAGCCAATAGGTAGGGCAGAGCCCACCAGCAGAGCGGAAATAGGCACACCGCCCAGTGGAGAATCTGGAGTTTTTTTATTTTTATATTTTTTTCGTCGATTTATCAAAAATATATGTGGGTATAAATTTTTTTCAAAAATGTCACCCTGCCGCCGGATCAATTGGCGGTAAGGAGCTACCGCCGTTTGATCCGGCGGTATCTTCTATGGGCCGTGGAAGATACCGCCGGATCAAACGGCGGTAGCTCCTTACCGCCAATTGATCCGGCGGTAAGTACTACCGCCGCGCTGTAGCCCGGCTGCTACAGCCGGCTGTAGCTGGCAGCGCCCTACCGCCGTTTGAAACGGCGGTATGTGTCCCATATTTTTTTTTATTTTTAAATATTTGTATAATTATTTTAAAAACTATCTGAACTGTAATTATTATCTTTACATTTATAGATATTTCAGAAAATAATAGAGATAGCGGAGGTTAGGGAAATATTTTTTAAAAATTTATACAAATTAGATTTAACTCTAATAATCTGTGAAAATATATTTTCATGAGATATTCATGAGTTTCAATTACTATTTCGATGTCTTGTCATCTTGCATCAGATTCTTCTGCACCCCCACTATAATTAAAAATATGGGAGTACTTACCGCCGTTTCAAACGGCGATAGACATGCGTGAATCATGCCTATAGACCAAATAGCTCCATCTATAAATAAAACATCGCCCCATCTCATATGAAGTCAGTAGCCATCTCATACGGAGTCTTTAGCCATCCACGCACGGCCACCATGTCTTCCTCTGGTTCTACCTACATTCCGTGGAACAAAATTAGAGAACCTGTGCCTGAAGGAGTGCAGGTTCCAATGTGCTTCTGCGGTTCGTTGTGCAAGCTGATGGAGTCCAAAGTTTTGGGCGATGACTTCGGCAGGAGGTTCTTCATGTGTGAGAACTACGAGTTCGATCCGCCAAAGCGCTACGGCAAGGACAAAGCGAATGTATCACCTCGCACTATCTAGTTTGCGCCTTCGGAGTTAAGTATGTTAATTCTAACTCGGCTTCGAAATAGAGTCCACCACCTCTTTGTGATTTCATATAGTGGCTGGACACGGAGCAATCGACCGAAGCTAAGGAACACGTTGAGCGCCAAGCAAGGTGGGCTGCGGAAAGGTGGCAGCGAATGCTGCAAGAGGAAAAAATGGAGGAGAAGCGCAAGAAAGATAAAGAAGAGATCGAAAATAGGTTCACAGAAGTTGAACGTCGGCAGGCGGAGGAGCGTGAAGCTGATAGGGAGAGGAAGCGAGAGAGGGCCCGCCGTGCGAAGGAGGCGGGACCCGAGGCTATTAGGAAGGGGAAGTATCCTCGGTGCACTCAGTAGATGACTATCATGTAATGTTCGAATTTCATATTCCCTAAGGCATGTTAGGTCTAGATGGAACACGACGTTACCGTGTTCCATGTACATGCCAGTGCAATTGTTATTGTAATTTCAATCTCAAATTAATCGGCATTGTGTAATTTGTACTAGTTGCAACTAAATTATTCAGAAGCATTGCCCTACAAATAAACTTTTCAGACCGACGCGATAACAACTCCGTTGGCATATATCGGCCAGTACAGACAATAAAAACAATCACCGTTCAAACATTGAACACAAATTAAATAGTGGTCCACACAATTCAACGCACAGAACACATGACATGGCATGTCCGGACCTGTTGCAAACTACGGTAACGAGGTCCAATACTAAACCTAACATGCCTTAGGTAATTCGAACAGACGTTACATTATTTATTCAGACGTAGCAGTACAACATCAATCATTCACGGGCAGTACCCTTATCACGTCCCGCGATGTCTGGTTTTGCACGCTCACCTTTGTGTAAATCTTCATTCACCTTCTTTAACCACTCCATATATCGCTGATCACGATGGGTGATCCACGTGTCAATCCACTCATGGAAATGACACCAATGAGTATGCGTGTCTTCACCAGCGTACTTTTGCAAACAAGAAACGATTCAAAATTAATAAAAATAATAAAAGCATATTTACAAATTAATCTATACATGTGATGTTGCACCTCTTTTTTGGACTTCCTCGATATTCTTGCAACACCAATATCTCTGGCCAAAAGTCTCGTAATCACGAGATATGTTCGGAACACAACGCATTTGGCAATAGCAATCTGGTGGCTCTACACCTTTCGGCCATACCTTGCAATCTGTAATACATCTATTGGGATCGTTAGGAGAGGGTCCTAAATTAGCCTCCATTTCCCGACGGAAAGCTGCCCGGGAGAATGAGGAGCTCATAGCTGTTTGGTTGGGCTAATTAAAAAAAGTGGGAACTGAATTGCAAGTCTGTGCTCTCAGGAACCACAAGGTGCTCTTTTATAGACGCAGGGTTGCTTACATGTCCAAGCACTTTGAACACAGATATTATCTCTCACTGCTCCATAGTCGTCCATGGTTCTGCACTCGCACGCTCCACAGTGCGCACTCATTCCACTAAAAACAACAACAGGACCTCTCACTGCTCGTACCATCAGCACTCGCACGCTCCACAGCGTTCACTGCTACCGCTTTAAACACGGATTATTGCATCGACCTACTCATCGCATCGCCCACTTTAAACTCGTCGTACTGTCACTGCATCGACCTACTCGTGATTATTGCACTGCCCTGACACATCCCATCGCCCGGAACACTACATGGTACCGGCGTAATCGTCACAATGTTAACCATAGGAATTACATCATAATACAACGTTAATGAAACACACAGCAGAAATGCAGTGGCATGGCAGAACCCGTTGCAACTACGGTAAACAGATTTTGATCTAAGCTAACATGCCTTAGGTAATTTAAAAAAACACAACAAATACAACGATGCAACATGTCACTTGGACTAGGTAGTCCTAATAGCCGTACCCCCACGTAGCAAACTGCGTTGAGCCTTCTCCGCAGTATCCACCCATTGCAGGTTGCGCAGGCGGTGGTGCCGGAGGGCCAGGGCCCTTGTTCTTGTGACAAGGGCAGTTGCAGTAAGGATTAGTGCATGGTTCATCTTGTGAAGCGGCAGCATTGCTGTTATCATCATCTTCGCCGTCTTTGTTACCCTCGCTTACTTCCTCGTAATGGTTCACCTTGCACTCCAGATCAAATATCTTAATCTGCAGGTACTCGATGAACTCCTGAACAGAATCAATTGGTGCAGGATCGACCCACCTGGTAAACCCACAGTTTTCTGGAGCATCTGAAGACTGCAAAACAAATTTCATGTAAGATGTCTCAATGAATAAAGAAATAAAACAACCGAGCATTACCCATGCGTGAGGGCATTTGAAGAAACGCCGACCGCCATCCATCCCGTCGGTGCACATATGCACTAAGCAGTCCTCACCATGTCTGCATTTTGGCCACGTTTCTCTACGGTTATCGTATTGTCGAAGAGGAGTTTTATTGGTAAATTCACTCTTCTGTTGTGGCGGAAACTCAAACACTGGTTCTGGAAAGGAATCGGGTCCAAGAGGCCCCTCCCATATTATGGGGTCTCCCTTTCTTCCCCCTTTTCCTTTGCCAAAACCGTAGTAATTCTTCCCGCTAGACCCACCTCCAGACATCGGGTGTACAATGAGCTTTGGTGTTTGAGTGCTGCTGGGAGCTCACAACCTTGTGAGTATTTATAGGCGCAAAAAGGTCTGATACCCGGAGTGTGGAGTGTAAATGCACATGAAAAGCCTACTGTATTCGCACGCTCCACAGCGCTCACTCGTACCACTTTAAACACGGACACGACCTCCCGTTGCTCTTGATTTGTACCCTCGCACGCTCAACACCGCTCACTGCTCCCACTTTAAACAACGACACGACGTCTCACTGCTCATGACTTCAGCACTTTCACGTTCCACAGCGCTCACTCGTGATTATTGCACTGCCCCGACATTTCCAATCGCCCGAAACACTGCACGGCACCGGCCTAATCGTTATAATTTCACTCCACGGACATATACCATCGCCCGAATCATTGCACCGGCCTACTCATCATAATGGTACGCAATGGACACATCGAATCATAGTCTGCACATGCATACATAAGATAGTATGTCGGAACATATTAATTAACAAGCTACAACCTGTAAACTAGATGCGTCCGTGCTTGCCCCCTCTCCTCCTGCCACGTCGCTCTGCAGCCTGGCCCGCCCTAGTGTGGTGCTGTGAGTACGTCAGTGGCTCCGGCGGGATGGTCTGGCGAGTGGACCGACGACCCTGCTCAGGAACAGGCGTCTGTTCCACCTGACTGTAGTCCTGCGTCGCGAGTGGGGCACCCCCCAGCTGTGAAGTGCCGACGACCTCCTGCGTCGGTGCAGAAGAGAAGAACGTGTTCACCCACTCCATCTGCGAGAGGTCGTCTACCTCCTGAATCTCCTCATCGTCGTATGTCCCTCCCACCTGCCGGTACTCTGATTCACAAACTTCAATCCATCAATATTCAATTAAAAATGCACTTGTTACCGCCTATTAACAACTGGTCTTAGACGTACCTAAATCGTGTATTGGACGACGAAGAGACGAAGATCCAGCGCCGTAGGGATCCATCGACGGAAACAGCGACGAGCCGGGCGCTACACGAATAAGAAGTACAAATTAATAAATAAAGTTTTACATGATACGGTATTGTAAGTGACACGAGGTTGGAGTACGATTTACCTGCCGAGTACAAATGTGCCGGTCGCGGCACGTACGTGGGCCGAACTGCAGAACCCGAAGGTGTCGTCATCGTTTCACGTGGCGGTGGCGGTGGCGGTGGACCTGACTGTGCCGCGGGTGCAGACCGTCGTGACGATGGACCGGTCACAGGAACCGGCCCCGAACTGCGAGGTGGGAGGAAGGTGTCGTCGTCACGACAGGTCACGGCTCGTCGGAATCGCTTGCACATATCGACGATCTTCTGCAGTGTGCTCTGGTGCTGGGCGGGCGTCATGTCATGGTACTGGCCCATACTCGACGAAGCCTCGGACTCAATCGCTCGTATGACATCGTACTGTACCAAGAAAGTAGTAACATCATATGCAACCAGTTTTTTTACTGCAAATTCAATCAGAGAAACGTACCGCTATGGCGAAGTTCTGATCTCGAATTACGGGGTACGTCTCCGACACCCTTGCGGCCTCGATCGGAGCCTCTGGTGGAACGTGCACGACACGTGTGCGCGTCCTCGGCAGGTACCACCGTAGGTAGTCCGTGAACGCCTCGTCGCTGTGCGGCCGATCCTCGAAAACGACGTCGTCGAGGGCCGCGGCCCAAGAGTCGACGTAAGGACGGACCTTGTAGGCCCACCGCGAGCCTGGTGGCTGACCCTGCCGTGTCCACCTATAATAGAAAGTTTGAGCGATTCAATGCTAAATGGTAGGTTAAAAATGAATAATTATTAACAAAACTATTTATTCGGTACCTGTGGACATGGGCCTCCACTGAGTGCACAATCGGGACCGGGGTCTGCTGGTAGAGACCGAACTGCCTCATAACCCGATCAACGTGGTACTCCTCGACGTGGATGTCGTAAAGGATCGGCTTCCTCGTCATCCAGTACTCGTGATCTCGCAAGCATAAGGACGAAAGACCGCTCGGTGCCCGGGCGTAAATGTCGGCTGCAGTGTACGGAGTCCACCTCACATCCGTGTCCACAAGAGCGTCAAACTGACCAACGAAGTTGAGGTACGACTTCCTCGTCTGCACGCCGACCCAAGAAGGCTGCACAATGAAAAAAAAGTTAACCAATAAATCGTACATTTGTGCAAGCATGTAACAATAAGTAAAACAAACGATGTTACGTACCCTCCTGAGGCACCACAACGAACCCATCGTAGGTCTGTCGACGTCGTCGTGGTCTGCGGACAGCTGGACGTACGGCTCGAATTTCATCTCTGGCCTACCGACGGGAAAGCGCTCGTAAGACCAGAGCTGTAACAGTAGAGCACACCCAACAAAAATGGGCTCCTCTGCTGAGACCTCTTTGTCGGTCCGTGTGCGTGGTTCGCAGGCAAGGGCCGGTACGGCAACGCTAGCTCGTTGCGCTGAACCCCAGCGAACCGAGCCAAAAGGTCGTCGCGCCACGAGAGTCCCACATCCTCTGCACCCACAGCTCGTCCAGCACACGGCAAGCCTAGAAGCATCGCCACGTCCTGAAGATTAGGGGTCATCTCACCAACCGGGAGGTGAAACGTGTGCGTCTCCGGACGCCAACGGTCAAGAAGTGCCGTGAGGAGGGACATGTCGAACTGGAACCGTGGAGCCCTGTCCCTAGGTCGACGTGCAGGGTCGGCCATATCTCCTTCCACAAGTCGCGCAATCGCGTAACCTGCATCGCGACAATGAAAATCAAGTTAGAACAAACGGTTAAGGAAACAACTAAAATATGTGACAAATGTATTCCGTACCTAGGAACCCAGCGACGGTGTATCGGCATCGTCGACATGGGCACACGAGCCCGAAACGTCCCTAAGCTGATGCCACGGACCGCAGACATGTACGACCGGTGGCGCTTGTCGACGAGAGCATCTAGCAACTCAGGGGTAGCTCTTTCCTCGTGCGCCATACCTGTATAATGAGATTTATTACAAATAATTTCAGAACATAAATAACAATATTAAGCATAATAACATTAACGTAAAAAAAATACTAAATAAAATTTCAGAACATAAATTAAGTAATACAACAAATTTTTAATAAAATACTAAATAAAACATAACGTAATAAACTTATAAATGATGCACAACAAATTACATATTATATAACTTCAAATTCCAATTACAGCAATAAAGTTGAACATATATTTGGGGCACATATTACAACAAATATTCGTACGCCAAGACGAAATCAGTTTACGACATATTAGTTCTTAATATTACATAATTTAACATCGAACATGATTGAATAGCGAATGACACAAATGACAATCGTACTCGATCAAATAAGGCCATCGTTGTTAGGACGGCGGCCACGACGACCCGTTGCCTGCGGTGCCGGATTTGGAGCAGCTTCAGATGGGCCCGCTCCATCTGTGCGGCCACCATAACTCAATGCCGTACAATACTTGTACGTATGACCCGTCTCATGGCACTTCGAGCAGAGGCGGACATCTCGACCAGCCTCCGAGCGATCCATGTTATTTCTAATGCGTTTCTTCTTGCGTCGGCCCACCCCTTGAAACATTTCTGGATCTGGATCTGGAATGTAAGTTGCATTGTGTCCAGGATCAGTTATGAAGTCTCCAAGGATGTGAAACCCATATATCTCGTGCCTCCAAGTCATCCAAATAGTTTCCTTCATGAAGTAATTTGAGACATACACACGAGCCTGTAGTCCACCAGCTTCAAAACAGGCAGCAATGACATGTGTGCACGGCAGGTGCAGCAGCTTTGGCTTATGACATGAGCAAATACAAGCATGAGGACGGAGAACACACTCCTGCACATGCTTCTCACGCCGGCCCCCCATTCGGCCTTTGTCCCTACACATCACCTCGTACCGACGTTCCATAGAGCCAACTGGAGTCACCCGATGTAAACGGGTCTTTTTGAAAGCTTCCTCCATATACTCCGTAACCTTGTATCCGTAAACTTTGCGATTATCGAGCATATCTTTCTGTGCCACAGCGTAACGGTCCCTGAAGTACTCGCAAGTGCGATACAAGAAGAACTCCACGATCCCAACAAGTGGCAATGATCTTACACCACGAAGCACCCAATTGTATACCTCGGCTAGGTTCGTAGTCATTAAACCGTACCTAGCACCTCCTTCATCAAACAGTAAAGCCCATTTGTCTTTTGGTTCGTGCTCAATCCACTCAGAGAATGTCTTAATTGCCTTTCTCCTTTTGCGCCTGACATTCGGACCGTCCAAGCCCACATCTTCAAGCGAGACCTGGTCGTCGTCCTCTGTATTGACAGATCTCGTCGCTAGCTCCGCCGTTTGCTTTTTTGTTAGCTCATCCAATTTTTTCCATAGGAAGTTGAATTTCCTTTCCTGATTCTGGCTGCATAACCGCTTGAATAGCTTCATAAGGATTTTGTTCTTGAACTGGGTATGAAAGTTTGCCCCCATATGCCTCATGCACCACCTACTCTTTAGGTCCGGCCAAAGTGCAGTCCTACTACGCTCAGTAGAACCATTCTGTATGTCATCAATTGCTTGTAATATACCCTTGTGCCGATCATGAATCAAACACACGTTCTCTACATCTTTAACAATCATCTGCTTCACCCTCTGCAAAAACCAATACCAAGTATCCCCTGATTCTTTCTCAACAAAGGCAATTGCCAAAGGCAACAATTGTCTGTTACCATCAGCTGCAACAGCTGTGAGGATTGTGCCTTTATACCTTCCTGTCAAAAATGTCCCATCTATACAAATGACTGGCCGGCAGTGCGGAAACGCCTCAATGCAAGCGCCCAAGGCCAAGAACGACCGTTGGAGTACCTGCTTTCCAGGCTTCTGGGCACATGGATACGTTTTCAAGTCGTAGTAGCTACCAGGATTTCTAAGACATATAGTGTGCAGCAATGCCGGTATATTGTGATACGAAGCTTCATACGTCCCCCACCTCATCTGCAGCGCTTTCTGTTTCGCTCTGTAAGCTTTGTTGTAGCTAATTTTATATTTAAACTCCTCCTCAACAGCACAAATGATTGACTTAGGTTCATAACTAGGATTGTCCACGATCAAAGGGTACATGTAGTTAGCTATGAAACCTGCACTGAGGTTGCGGTGCTGTGGTTCTAATTGATCAAGCAGGCATGTGTGCTCCACAATTTTTTTAACCTCCCAGAAATCCTGCCACTTGCCCATAGAAGCATACACCCTGAAAGGACATTCGCTTCTCACACAACGCACGTCATATGTTCTTGAACTGCTCTTGAGAACTTTGAACAGTCTTTGCAAAGAGAGAGTCGACCAACGTTTTATAGCTTCCTTCATGTTGTCACTGTTAGCATACATCGAACCGATGCATACCTCATTTTGCCTGTACTCCCAAGACAACGCTTCACCTTCATTTACACTTAATTTTGAAAATTCATAACCGGACCAATTGTGTGGGACATGATAATCTTTGTCGTCATCATCATCATCATCCGAAGAGTCATCATTCATTGCATTGTGCTGTTCTTCACTCTCCCTCTGAAACTCTTCAACTATCTCTGGAATGTTTTCCCCTTCATCAGCCTGACCAGTTGCTTGACGAGGTTCGTGTGCACCATGTGTATCATCTTCTAAAATCTCAAGTTCACCATCTTCTTCATGAGATTCATGCATCGTCTCAGTTTCTTCGGAAACTATATCTCCCTGGCCTTCATGATCCCCGCCCGCTTGAGTTCTAAAACTAATCTTCTCGAATGCTTGAACAAACAACACAAGCGGTAAGCCTCGGCTACTACTTATATTGACATAGTTCCTCCAGTTTTGCGTCCCTTCAAGCGGCAATAGCTCCCAAAATACTGGTTCCCTTCGACTAACCACTGCCATGACAGAGATCTCATGTTCATCTCGACTAAGGCCGAAAGCTTTAAATACCCAATTGGATATTGAAATCCAAGTCCTCTCTCTAGCTCGGGGTATTTTTTTGTGATCGAGCTAAACTCTGACAAATCTACCCCTTCAGGACCATATCTAACTTCTCCAGACCCATAGAACACTTGAAAATACAAATCATCTGACATGCCTGTCAATATTTACGACAATAATTACTCATCCTTAGAATTTAATCAACGCTAAAAAATAATTCTGCTATTCTTGCATATATCTTAATTATTTCTTTACAATTTTTAGTACTGACAACAATTTCTATTTTTCTGTAATATAATATTAATTAATATTATTTTTTATGCGACAAATATGTCTGTTTGAATTCATTAATATTTTCAATTCTATTCGTATGTAAACTAATATTTTTAATTACATGTTCTACGATTTTATATCGTAATAATTCCTACATATAAACTAATATTTCTACATATAAAAAAATAATTTCTACACATCAAACTATACTCAAATAATTACACGCTAAAAACTATATTCAAAAACACTAATATTACTAATTCTAATCTAAAAACTATTATTAATAAAATTAAAATTGTACCTGGAGCGGGCGGCGGCGTCGCGGGCGGAGCGCTGCGGGCGGCGGCGCGCGTGCGGGAGCCGCGCGGGGGGCGGGCGGGCGGCGGCGCGGCTGGAGCGGGCGGCGGCGTCACGGGCGGAGCGCTGCGGCGGCGCGGGCGGGCGGCGTGGCGGGCGGAGCGGGCGGGCGGCGTGGCGGGCGGAGCGGGCGGGCGGAGAGCGCGGGCGGCGGCGCTGGGGGAGCGGGGCGCGTGTGGTTTATAAGGGGGGACCTTACCGCCGGTTCAACCGGCGGTAGGTGCTTACCGCCGGATGATCCGGCGGTAGGTTCCACCTACCGCCGGTTGAACCGGCGGTACGGCTCGGCCCACCACGGCCCAGCGGTGATCCACCCTACCGCCGGTTCATCCGGCGGTAACAACCTTCCGCTGGATGAACCGGCGGCTGGGTGACATTTTTGAAAAAAAAACAAGACATATATTTTTGATAAATCGAAAAAAAATAAAAAAAAAATTCGAGAATCTGTCGCACGCGGGCCGCGGTGGAGGCGTGCATGCTCCGCGCTAGCCACGGCCCATGTCCACGTCACTCCCCTAATATTTTCTCCTTGTTTTAGCAATTCATTTTTTCCTCTCTTTTTTTTGAGAAATTCTCTCTCTTTCCATCTCGTTATCATCGAAGAAGCCCAGCTCAGGGTCCATCAAAGGGCGTTTTTTTATTTTTTATTTTTTAAAATCGTTTTTTACAAAAATATATTTTCGGTTTTATAATTTACAGTTTTGTACCCCTACCGCCCGGCTGCGGGCGGGCGGCCCCCTGCCGCCCTCCTGCCGGGCGGTAGGGACCTCAATGTAAATAAAATTTACATTTAATCACATTTTGGCCTCTGGGGGGAGCCTGCCGCCCCCCTGCCGGGCGGCAGGCCCCTCCTCACCGCAAATGAACGTGCAGTGCGGCATTAAATGTGGTTTTAGATATTTTGGATAGAAATAAAAACCGTTAGTAAAGTAGATGAATATAAAAAGTATAACTTAGCAATTCATACACATACGCAACTGAGAACGAAATAGGTGATGCATAAGAACGAAATAAGTATAACATGACGATATGTCCATAACAAAAATACAGAAATAACTAGAAGCACCTCCTAACCACCCCGGTTATGTCGACCTCTTTTACGCTGTGCGTGGACGTGGTCTGTAGGGTAGGTGTGTCGGTCTGGAGGCCCTACGTCTCTACCTGGTCGTCCGGTGGCCACAGGTGTCTGGAAGGTAGGATTGGCCTGCTGGTTACGTGTAGAAAATAACCGACTCCAGTCTTCGAAGTTCGCCTCAAAAGTATCCTGTGTGGCCCCTATGCAGTAGCAATTAAGATATCTTAATCATCGTCTTATAAGTCATCTATTTGGGTATATATTCATCATACACACCTGTTGGTGGTGGATACGAAGAAGTACCCATATCAGGAAGCTGGTGGTGCGATCCTGTAAACCGTTCAAATTATTTAAAATATTCATAGAAATAAGAAGAACATGATAAATTCGGGCTACGGATTAGGTATTTACCTTGCGTTCCTTCTGCTGTCGCCATAGGGTAATACGAAGGTCCCGCATCATATAAGTGTTGTGATCATATATGTAAATACAAAAGGAATTAGACTTCATACCAAAATTAATTGAAATTAAGATATGGACTATATGTTTACCGAAAGGTCGTGGTGGTGCCTGTGTTGGTTGAAATGACATCCCTGCAGCTGGTGCCATGGTACTAAACTGGGTCCCTCCGTGAGGTTGATAAGGTGGGTGTCCATCACCTGTATGGACTGAGAATTAATTGTTGTTATCAAAGTAGGAAGTCAGTAAGTATCCCCACATACCTGGATAATGCTGCTGAGACCAATAAGGTGCTGGGGGAGGCTGCTGCTGTGTGGGACCACAAGGAAACGAGATCAAGGCTTGAGACGAACCGTAGGAGTCATCGTACGATGTCTGGCTACCAAACTCTTCAAGCATGGAATGGGCTCTTTGTGAAACTCGGGTCCAGGCCGACTCTTGCTCATTCCTATCCATCATAGATCCCACTCGAATCCTCATCAAATTCGCCCTGGCATCTACGTCCATCAACCTGCACATTTCAAACTGCATGCAAGAAAAAGAAAGACATTAACACTCTAATCCAAAGTATTTGAAAAGCGATGATAACTTTGACTCACCGCCCCAGCTAATGCCTCATCCCTATGTTGTGCATAGCCATCCTATGGGGCCGCAACATGCGGCTCTGGATGCATGTCAGCATATATCAAGCGGCAACGAGTCTTAGGCTGGTACCAGCTCAGGTACGCCCTATACGAAGCCTCCGTGTGTGTAGGGGTCGGAAGCGCCACGTTCTCCTCTGCCTGGTCCCAGCCATCGACCCAAGGCTGCACCCTTGTCACCCACATGTTCGAGAAGGGTTGACCAGCCCTTGACAAACTAAATATTGATTAGTTAAAGCAGCAATGCATTATCAATGAAATGACATATGAATCGTTACCTGTGGTCATGACATTGGACCCGATCCAATGCTGACAGCACAGGATACAACTGCCTTTGACCGATCTGCCTCCTGACTCTGTCCGGGCAGTGGCCCTCAATGTAAACGTCGTACACCAACGCTGTAGTTGTCATCCACAGGCCCTGGTCCTGAGAGCAAACCGAAGATATCCCGAACGGTGCACGAGTGTTTATAGCTAACTGGGAGTAGGGCTCCCACACAACGTCTTCAGGTGTCAACCAATCAAACTCAGCTACAAACTCTGGATAGGACCGCCGAGACTGTACGTCGGCCCAACTCTTCTGCACGAAATTAATAATATATACCAATAAGAAATACAAAGAGGGTCAAACAAAGCAACAGAATTGCCAACAGAATAGTACGAGTAGCAGTCATTTCCGTACCTAACGAGCGTGCCAGAGAGTCCCCATGGTCGGCCTATCATCCTCGGTGTCACCGTACATATCCGGCTCATACGGTGAGTGGTCGATAATCGGACGACCAATTGCTATCCTCTCGTACGACCAAAGCTGTAGCAGAATCGGACATCCTGTAAGAATTGCATTGTGCTTATTTTGCACCGATGCCTTGCAGAGGCCACGGTACGTGGCTGCAAGTACCGCTGAACCCCAACTGTATTGAGGCATTTCCTCCACAGCTGCATCTGCGATCTCCTGTGCGTAAGGCACAAACACCCTATCCACATAGGTCCCGTGTGAGTTGTTGAACATTATGTATCCAAACAACCACAACAGATATGCCTCAAGGGATCGAGTGACGCTATCCTCATCAGCATCATGTGCCAAATTATCGGACTGCATAGAAAAGATGAACTTTTATGAGTACAAGATCAATTATAAAATAAAACCATAACTGCACTAGTCAAAAGCATAACTCTAACATTACTCATAACAAAACGAGGTATGTACCTGGAACTGCAGAATCCATGACTTGGCAGGCCCTGTTGCTTTTGGGTGCTCCTCTACATCAATCGTGATGTCAATATTTGTAAAACGCTCTTCTAGATCGTCCAACCACGTAGACGGGACAACGCAAGGCCCTACGACATCCCCACTGATAGGAAGACCCAGCAGCATCACAACGTCCTGTAGGTTCGGTGACATCTCCTCACAAGGGGGTGGAAGGTGTGTGTCTCAGGCCTCCATCTATCAACCAGAGCCGTCACTAGGGACCTGTCCAGCTTTGCCAAACCACTCTCAGCAAGACGGCCTATAGTAAGAAGACCAGCCTCACTCAACCTGAAAAGTAGAACGATCAAAGGTAAGTACATTATGTAGGAAACGTATACGAAACAAACGTATTCTCAGAAACATAATACGACGACATATCACCTGGCCACCCATCGTGGGTCAACAGGAATCAACTCCGCTGGTGGACATGTACGCAGCACATTAAGTTTCACGCACTGAACCACTGCAAGGAAGGACCGGTGCGACGAGTCTAAGACTCGGTCAAGTAGAGCTGGCGTATCTTCGGCCATACCTAACACAAAAAATATAATTTTTTTACATTCTCTACAATTTATTTGAAATTTTCATAAACTTTTCTAATATTTTCTACAATTTTTGTACAATAAAATTTTATAAATAAATTTTTTTAACATTTTCTACAATTTATCTGAATTTTTCATATACTTTTCTAGCATTTTCTACAATTTCTGAGCATTTTTTAAATTTTTTCTCGCATTAAACAACTAATCAATAAACCTAAATGGTTTTTCTAAAAACTAATCCTAATTCTACATAAACTATAAAAAAACATTACCTAAATCGCTAAAATATCATTACTGCTGCATACACTAATTATAGAATTAAACATACAAAAAAATTAGAATAAGAAAGTTGAGAAATATTTATTACCTGCGGTTCGGATCCAAAATCCGACAGTGCTTCGCCACTGCAACTCCCTCCCTCACCCCCTCCTCTCTCCCTCCCCCTCTCTGGATGTCGTGGGAAGAAATTGAGGGGGGAGGGGGAGCTCAGCCCTTTTATATAGAGGGGGAGCCTACCGCCCCCTTAGGCGGGTACCTGCCGCCTGGCAGGGGGGCGGCAGGCTCCCCCCAGGGCCGCCGCCCCACAACCGGGCGGTAGGGGTACAAAACTGTAAATTATGAAACAGAAAATATATTTATGTAAAAAACAATTTTCAAAAATATAAAAATAAAAAAACACCCATCAAAGGGGCTAGTTGGGCCGTCTCGCTCACTCTACCACACATGCAGCCCACCAGTCATGCGTCCATGCCACTTGTATGTCATTGGCGGTTTTTTTATTTTTTTATTTTTTATTTCCATTTTTTACAAAAATATATTTTTGATTTGGAAATTTACAGAAATATACCCCGACCGCCCTGCTGCCGGGCGGCCGGGACCTGGCCGCCCGGCAGTCGGGCGTTAGGGGCTTATCTGCAAAAAAAAAACGAAAAAAATTACAGACAGGTCCCTGGAGACCGGTCGCCCGGCAGCCGGCCCCCCGCCCCTATATAAGGTGTTGGCTGCCCCTCCCCCCTCATTTGCCTTACTAAAAATCCAGAAAAAAAGAAAAGAGAGGGAGGGAGGGAGAGGAGGGGTGAGGGAGAGGCAAAGCGGCGAAGCCCTGTCGGATTTTCAAGCCGGCGACTTTAGGTAACTAAAATTTTCCATATTTTATAAATAGATTATGTTGTAATTATTTTTTTGAAACAGTAGATTAGCAATTAGTTCAATTATTGTTAGGAGTGATTAGTGGTACATTTAAGTGCATTTACTTATAGTGATTAGCGTTGATATAGTACATTAAGTGTTAGATTTAGTATTAGAAAATACTAGAAAATTGTTAGAGAAGTATTAGAAAATAAAAAATGTAAGATAATATTAGAAAATTGTATAAAATTATAGAAAATTGTAGAGAATGTTAGAAATTGTAGAAAATTATAGAAAATTGTAGAGAATGTTAGAAAATTGTAGAAAATGCTAGAAAATTATAAAAAATTATAGAAACTATTTTGTTGAAACAGTAGATTAGCAATCATTTTAATTATTATTAGGACTGATTAGTGGTACATTTAGGTGTAGTTACTTGTAGTGATTAGTGTTGATATAGTACATTAGCAATCTAATTAATTAATCTTAAAAATTGCAAGATAATATTAGAAAATTTCTAAAATGTTACAAAATATTAGAAATTATTATTAATGGTTAGAAAATCTTATAAATTATTTAGGAAATATAAGGAAATATTAGAAATATTTAGATGTGTGTGATTGTATTGTATTGTTTTGATCTTACGTGGTAGGTATGGCCGGGGTTACTCCTGCGTTGCTGGACCCAACAATAGACTCGGGTCACCGGTCCTTGCTTGCGAAGGTTCAGCACCAAAAACTAAACGTGCTGCGTCCACGTCCACCTGCAGAGTTGGTTGCTGTAGACCCACGATGGGTGCCCAGGTGATATGTCGTATATTTTCTGTTTTTATCTGTTATACATTTTGTTATATAATGTATTAACATTTCAGCACTGTATGATGCAGGCTGAGCGAGGCAGGTGTTCTCACTATGGCTCGTCTTGCTGAGAGTGTTTTGGTGAAGCTAGACAAGTCTCTACTTTCAGCTCTCGTTGACAGATGGAGACCCGAGACACACACGTTCCACCTCCCCTTGTGGGGAGATGGCACCGACCCTGCAGGACGTTGCGATGCTGCTTGGTCTTTCTACCCCGCGTGGTACCTTCTACGTGGCTGAAGGATCTTGAGGAACGTTTTGCAGGTGTTGCCACCACGATTGATCCTGAAGATTTCAATGAGCACCCACAGTCGAAAGGCCCTTCCAAGTCATGGCTCCTACAGTTTCAGGTACAATTTCGTACACAACGATGTGTTGATGTATTTTATGGCTTTGAAATAAGTCATGTGTTTCTTATGTTTATATGTTCGTACTTCATTGCAGCCAGATCTGTTGGCAGCCGATGCTGATGACTACAGCGTGACTAGATCACTCGAGGCATACCTGCTGTAGTTATTTGGGTACATCATGTTCAACAACTCACACGGGCACTGTGTGGATAGGGTGCTTTTGCCCTACGCACAGGAGATCGTCGATACAGATGAGGATGCCATACCTTTATATAGTTGGGGTTCACCGGCTCTTGCATGCACATATCGTGGATTCTGCAAGGCATCACGGCAGAATGATAGGAATGCTGTCCTAACGGGGTGACCAATTATGCTACAGCTTTGGTCTTACGAGAGGATTGCTATCGGTCGTCCCATGATTGACCAGTCACCGTACACGCCGGATATGTACGGTGACACGGAGGATGACAGACCCACCATGGGGACTCTCTGGTACTCTCGACAGGTATGGACCCGATAAAAATTTATATTCTATGCGTACTATGGTCATACATTGTTCCATCAATACCTTTCTTATGGACACATAATTTTTATTTTTTCAGAAAACATGGGCACATGTACAGACCCGTCGGTCTTATCCTGAGTTTGTTGCCGAATTTGATCGATTGACCCCAGAAGACATTGTGTGGGAGCCATACAGTCCTTCGGCTATAGCCGCACGTGCACCGCTTGGGATATCTTCGGTGTGCACACAGGACCAGGTCCTATGGATGACTACTGCAGCTTTGGTGTACGACGTTGAAGTTGAGGCCCACTGCCCGGATAGAGTCATGAGGCAGTTCGGTCGACGCCAGTCTTTCCCTGTGTCTTCAGCGTTGGATTGTGTTCAGCGCCACGATCATAGGTAACAAAAATATATGAGCACCCATGTACTAATAACGTGAAACTAATTTCTATTTAACATGCAGTTTATCAAGGGCTGGGCATCCTTTCTCGACAATGTGGGTCACTAGATTACAACCATGGGTGGCTGCATGAGATGATGCAGACGAGCAGTTGGCTGAGGATACCGGTCCACACACTGAGCCTTCGTTTCAGGCGTACCTGACCTGGTACGAACCGAAGACTCGTTGCCGTTTGACGTATGTTGACATGCATCCACAGCCGCATGTTGCGACTTCGCAGGATCGCTATGCACGACACAGGGATGAGGCATTAGCTGGGGCGGTGAGTAAATGTTGACGGCATTTTCGATCTTTTAATATTTGTATACTAAGTTTTTTTGGTTGCAGTTCGAGGCATGTAGGCTGCTTGAATTAGATTGCTCACTGAATGTAATGAGGATTCATGGCGGGTCTACGATGAGCGTGCCGGCACAATTCGAGTCCTGGACCACTCAACGTGATAGAGCCCGAGGTATCCTTCAGGCCTTTGGTACGTGGACAGAGTACGAGGATTCCTACGGATCGTTGCAAGTGTCGACGTCGGTTCCTTGTGGTCCCGCATGGCAGCAGCCTCCCTTATACCACCGACAGTACGAAGGTATGGTGTGATATTTACTGATCCGTATGTTTATATGCAGTATTTAAATACGACTCCATACAGGGTACGGGTGCCCCGGTTCTCAGCCCTATGGAGGGCCAGGTGCCTCGCAAGGGCCTCCATTTCAAGGAACCCAGTTTACCTCTATGCCACATGCTGGAGGGACTTTAGGTAAATATGTGCTGCATAATTTTATTTGCTTATGTTTTATGGTCGAAGGCTCATACGTTATTATTTATACTCAGGATCACAACAGTTCACCGGAGCAGGGCCGTCTTCGTATCACCCTATGCCGTCACCAGGAGGATATGAAGGAGCTTCTTCCTATCCACCACCACCACCACCTCCAACACAGGGTACATATAATAATTTGTACGGAATTGCATTCACCTTTTGAATGTTGCTTAATTTTTTTTTTGTGATCTGTAGGGTGGTCTGAAGACAACGCCGCGGCCTCCTTGGACGAGTTTACACGGTTGTTTGCTACGCCTGCCCAGGACGATGATCCCAGTTTGCATACACCTCTGGCTCAGTTACGCCATCCTGTCAGAAACGTGGGGCCACCGGAACGTCATAGCTACCCTACAGATCACGTACACGCACAACATAAGAGAGGTCGGAATGGTAGGGGTGGTTAGTTGTTTGCACTTGTTTCTCCGGCGGCATTATGGATGGTTTCGACTGTTCGGATTCTGGTTGTTTATGATTGTGGTAGTTTAATTGTCATTTGTTTCTATAGATATTATTGATGTAAACTTGTTATATTTGTGGGTTCCATAATGCTCGTGAAATAAGGGAAGTTCTTGCGAATTTTTTCCGTGATTTAATGAAGGACAAGTTAGTTGCGGGAGGAGTTAGCGGCCGAGATCCCGCCGACGATGATGACGACTACCGCATACAGAGTAAACTTCGTGACACGCTCGTATAGCTCAAAATAGGGACCATAGTGTATCTAGCTGCGAGTACGAGATCACAGGTTGCCACTGCTCAGCACGGCGATCACGGGTTTCGCATATGTCGCATTGTTTGCCCAGACAAACGTGACAAAAGACGACAGCCCAATAGTAGTGCCCTTTCACCATTTCAAAAAGATGTGACAACATGGCAACCACACAAGCTCACATTCAAAGCAGTCTCTCGGGTGAGGACGACGGAACTGTCATTCTACAGCGAAGGTCTGTGGTGTGTAGTGGGGAAGGCGGCATCTAGGCACGATCGACCGAGCGGCAGCGATGCAGTGCTGTGAGTCTGCATGCACTTAGATGCTCTGCATGCACAGAGATGCATCGAGTAGTCAGTTCGATAATTGAATCTAGCATTTTCAGTGTTCGGTCAGCTAACCTCTTCATTGTGTTGTCATGTAGGCTTTTCAGGTCCATTTACACTCCACACTCCGGGTATCAGACCGTTGTGCACCTATAAATACTCCGAAGTTTGTGAACTCCCAGCAGCACTCAAACAACAAAGCTCATTGTATACCCAATGTCTGGAGGTGGGTCTAGCGGGAAGAATTACTACGGTTTTGGGAAAGAAAAAGGGGGAAGAAAGGGAGACCCCATAATATGGGAGGGGCCTCTTGGACCTGATTCCTTTCCGGAACCAGTGTTTGAGTTTCCGCCACAGCACAAGAGTGAATTTACCAATGAAACTCCTCTACGACAATACGATAACCGTAGAGAACCGTGGCCAAAATGTAGACATGGTGAGGACTGCTTAGTGCAGATGTGCACCGACAGGATGGATGGCGGTCGGCGTTTCTTCAAATGCCCACACGCATGGGTAATACTCGGTTGTTTTATTTCTTTATCTTCGTTGAGATACCTTACATGAAATTTATTTTGCAGTCTTCAGATACTCCAAAAAACTGTGGTTTTACCAGGTGGGTCGATCCTGCACCAATTTATTCAGTTCAGGAGTTCATCGAGTACCTCCAGATAAAGATCTTTGATCTGGAATGCAAGGTAAACCATTACGAGGAATTGAGCGAGGGTAACAAAGACGACGAAGATGATGATACCAGCAATGCTGCCGCTTCACAGGATGAACCATGCACTATTCCTTACTGCAACTGCCCTTGTCAAAAGAAGAAGGGCCCTGCCCCTCCAGCACCACCGCCTGCACCACCTGCAATGGGTGGATACTGCGGAGAAGTCTCAACGCAGTTTGCTACGTGGGGGTATGGCTACTAGGACTACCTAGTGCTAGTCACATGCTGCATCGTTGTGTTTTTTTAAATTACCTAAGGCATGTTAGCTTAGTTCAGAATATGTTTACCGTAGTTGCAACGGGTTCTGCCATGCCACTGCATGTCTGATGTGTGTTTCATTAACGTTGTATTATGATGTAATTCCTATGGTTTATATTGTGTAATGCAGTTTTTAGTTCTTAATTCTTACCGTTATATTTGATGTGTGGTTGACAGTATTCTAGTCTCGTGAAAATGTCCGAAAATATTAAAGGCAAGTTCGAAGATTCACTAGATTGCTTGTGCGTGGGTGACACCTCGGCGCCGTGATCTGTGGCTCCAAGACGTGTTATCTCGGCGCCACATATTACAGCGCCGACCCCCATGGTCTATTTCTGCAAAAAATTACAAAAATGCACATATGTGAAATTATTTCGCGAAAAAGGCTAAATTGCAAAAAAAAGGCAGGCCGCCCCGCAGCCGGGCGGCCTGGGAGGCCGCCAACCCAGCTGCCGGGCGACCGGTCCCCAGGGACCTGTCTGCAATTTTTTTTCGTCTTTTTTTTTTGCAGGTAAGCCCCTGCCGCCCGGCAGCCGGGCGTCCAGGTCCCGGCCGCCCGGCAGCGGGGCGGCCGGGGTATATTTCTGTAAATTTTCAAATCGAAAATATATTTTTTGTAAAAAATGGAAATAAAAAATATAAAAATAAAAAAACCGCTGTCATATTGCACTGTGATGGGCCAGCAAGATTGAAAAGGAAACCCAAAACAACCATCACTAGGCCCAAGTTCATATCAAACTACTACAAAATGAAATTTCAACTTTCATCAATATCGCTCTGTTTATACCTAGACAACTGTCTAAGCAGATAATCTGGTTTGTCACTAATCAATACACTGTCAATGTCAAATAATTAACACACTGGTCAAAAGAAAACTGCTACCCAAACTTATCTCTCCAGCAATAGTAGTGTTCAAACCAAGTAAAACCAAACAAACTTTCTACTCCCTCCGTTTCAAATTGTAGGTCGTTTTGACAAATCAAGATGCATAATTTTTGTTATACATCTAGATAACCACTATGTCTAGATACATAAAAAAATTATGTATCTAGATTTGCCAAAACAATCAACAATTTGGAACGGAGGGAGTAGCATGGAAATAGACAGTTCAACACGGACCGAGGTCTAACTTGCTTCGGTTTTGTGATGCCTCCTGCTTGGTGTTTCTCTTGTTGCTGGGTTTCTAGTTTGTACAGTTCACTTGTTTAGCTGGTGGCTCTGCTGTACCGTTCAGTTGATATTTTCTACTGCTGTTACTGGTTTTGTACTGTTCAATTTAGTATACAACAATGGATAGCTCTAGTCTACGGTAATAAGGGGAAAAAAAAGATCGGCTCTCTTCTGTCGCTGCCTCGCTGGACTGGGGAAGAAGCGGACTTCCCAGAGGGTCGTTGTGAAAAAGGACAACGGATCTTAAATCCTGTACCTCGAATCGTGATCCGACGGCTCCCTCGCACATCCTTATCGTTTCTCCCTCCCTTGCGCTGCTGGCCCAGCGCCGCCGAACCCCAAGCTCCTGCTCCGGGACCGGGAGCAATGCGAGGCTCCCGGCCGGGCGGGGCCGCTCCGGCGTCCTTGGCCCGGAGCTCCAGCTGCGGCTTCCACGCCATGATCTGGTATGACCTGCTCAAATTCCACCCCGTTTTTCCCCCTTCTCCCCACGGTTTCCCTCCGTTCAAAGCACGAGATCTCGCAGGCCGGCGACAGCGAATAATCCGAGTCGGATCGGCCTCTCCTCCGTCCGAGCAGCCCGGCGGCGGCTGTCCCGCGCCGGCGACAGGGCCACGGGAGGTGATTGATTGATTGAATTGCCCGCGCGCGCGAGAGGATCCGTCAGCTACGCGGCCGTTTCCCTTTGACAATTTCCTTCGTTTCCGCTTCCCAGGAGTCTGCTACGCGAGCCAGGCGGTCGAGCTGCTGCCGGCCCTGTGCCCCGAGATCGTCGTCCGGGACGCGCGGCTCGAGGACTGCTGGGAAGTGGCCGACACCCACTGCGGCTCGTTCTTTCCCGGCTACAAGTTCCCGCTGGACCTCGTCCTGCGGATCGACCGTTACATTGCGCTGCTGTCCGGATTCACAGTCCCGCCCGGGTGCATGAGGACGTGCCTGGTCGCGGTCAATTCTAATTCTGTAAATAATACCTTCGACGTCGATTGTGGAGATGCTGGGGATGCCGATTTTCAGAAGTACAATCTCAGCAGAGGCTCCATAGCTGGCATCCTAACGATTGATACCGTGGCGGACTATCTTCCGAGGAGGGGATCCCTCAAGCAAAGAAGGTATATATTTAGTTACTGAAACATATCAATTGAAATTTCCTAAACTGTCAAGATAGAAGGATGCAAAAGCCATAAATTTTTCTGTAGGGCTCACCTCCTCAATAGCGTACTTACTTTTTGAAGCTTGTCTATTTATCATTGCTGGTTATACGCATTCTCCTTGCTTGACCTGCTCAAAGAAAATCAATCACTCCATTTATGGTTTCTGAATGTATACTTAGTATAATTGGCAAGTAATGAAGTGTCGGCACGAAATATGATGATTGAATGTCAGAAAGCAGTCATAATACCGCCATGACAACCGATAAGGTGATTAGTCGAGGTTAGTTGTCGATCGGGCCGATTAGTCGAGCCTAGTCGTCTGTATAGTCATCCTATCATACCAGGACCGATACGATATGTATATTATACATTACATAGTATATATCAAGCATGAACACCACAATGATGGTCAGTTGGTCACTTGTGAGATTTGATGAGTGAGCTGTCCAGAACTCCATGTTCCTATCCCATTCCTATACTCCGTAACCTTGCTGATTTGCTGCTGAAAAACAGAATTTTATCGATTTCCTAAAACCTAATGGGCCTAATGCCAGCCCAGTAGCCCAACCGCACAGTGGACGTGGTCCGCTGCTGCAAATTTGATCGTTTTCCTGCCTAGTCGGACGACTAATCACGCTTAATCTACTACTAATCGGACGACTAGAATTCTAGTCGCCCAGACATAGCCATTGCTCCTTATCGGTGCCAAGGGAACGATAAGCCCGACTAATCGTGACGACTGTAAAACTAGAATCTAGAGAAGGAAACATTTATAACTCGATCTGTTCATGGAAGAGAGGAAACCAACAATATGTGCTAATCATGAACTTAACTTCATAGGGCAATTGGGCAGTAACTTAGATTGCATTCTGCTCTCGATCTTCATCCAAGGCCAGAAAACAAAATTAGTTATGATCAACCAATTGCAAAATCTGGGAATGCTTGAATGCACCATTGGATTTTCAGAAGTTGAAAATACTTCACAAACTAAAGATACAATAGTACTGTACTATACTATAGCCTTTGTACTTGCATGCATCAAGGACAAAAATATGCTCTGTCAAACTAGTTTTACATTCGACTTGCCAAACTAGTTTAGGACAACATAGATGGGTTTTGCAAATTTTGCTCTAACTAGAAAAAGGCCGAGAGTCCGTTCTGTTTTACTAAACAAACACAATGTGCTTCTTTACGTGATATAATGAGTGATGGTTGAAGGAGTTTTCTTGACCCACCATAGGCAATGATAACACTCCCATAGTATTCTACTAAGACCCTGTTGCAATTTCATCTACAAAGCAAGCTCTAGAAATGGTACAGCTCTTTTTGAAAAATTGAACTACTTAAATCAAGATATGAATTGTTCTTGATCCTAATCTGACTATGAATGCAATCTCCGTCATTCTTCAGTGCTAATTTACATTATATTTATTGAAGACTACTCCATGGAACAAAAGTGTAGAGTGTAGACTACTCCATGGAACTTAAGTGTAGCTTCACATGTCAATTGCATGGATTGGGAAACATGAGGCGACATTGCTAGTGCATGCTACTGTAATCTTCTTCTGCTCATCTGAGTAGTCTGGTAGCTCATCTGTTGAGCTCCCAGGTGACATAGACTTACATTGCCATGGCACGCATGCATTACCCTATTAGATATTTAGGTAGACTTACATTGCCACGCACGCATGCATTACCCTGTTAGATATTTAGGTGGATTACGATGGCAAACTTATGATTTAAGCATGATCTGGTGTCCAATGTATTTCTTGATTAGATTGGTAGCTAATTAAGTCAATTCTGTAAGATAGTATGATTAACACTTAGTTGCTCTAAAAGAAAGCTGTATCATGATTTCAACCATGATACTTTGTAACTGTGCACCAATCTTTTCCATCAGTCTGGTTATGACATTCTCACCTACCCTACCCATTTCATTATTGGGGAAACCATAGTTGTTTAAGCTTGTTAAGATGCTTATAAATGTCATCTTTTTTATGGATATTGGGTTGGACTTTTCTTATCCTTTTATGGACTATGGTTGCTTGACTCCTCCCTTTCTTGTTTGACTGACTCAAGGTAGACAAAGGCAACTCTGTCCAGCATTCCTGCCAACAACACAAGTTTCCAGATATAGTGGCGTACCGCAGATGCCTCCTTCCTTTATTGGAAATAAATGGCATGGCTCAGCTGCAACTTGAACCAGTGGACCATATCTAGTTAATATATAATTTGAGAAAAACTTGACCACCTAGCTTCCTAAAGAAAGTGTAACACCTGACCAATTTAGTGGCAAATAAAACGGCACATTTCAGGTACTGCTGCTTATCTTAAGAAAGTCTTCTGATTTTTTTCCTCTCGAACATTAAGGAGAGCTCCATACCAGGAGTAGCTAGGTACAAGGGCGGATCAAAAGCCGCACACCATCACACACAAGTACACTAAAACAAAACAAAAAAAAAAAGCAAACATGCAAAACAGCATGGGCTCCAGAGTAGGTGGCAATTCAATTGTGAATGGTGAATTGTTCTTCATTTTTTATTTGATTAGGTTTAGAGGCAAAACCATTTGTTTTTTTCACCTTTAAAATATAAAAATTTTCTTGGTGAATTAAGGGTAAGGGTATGTAATTCGATAACTTATGTGGAAACAAAAAGGAAGATCTGATTTGGTCATTGAAACTAACATAGTTCGAGGAAACACTTCCCAACTGAAGCAAGAACAGAAAACTTGTAAAGTGCCTGTACTGTAGTCTTTAGTCCATCTTGAAGTCTGTCAAGTTTCAACACAATAGAAAATTTATTTAATTTTGACAGATTGTTGATTTTGTTAGATATTACCCTAATTAAATTGTATGGCATAATCGAGTGCTGAAAGCTCTGATAAAAGGTGGAAACTGGGGAAGGGAATTTCTAGCAGCCTTGCCTTGCTTATTTTGCAAGGAGGCTGATTCGAACCTAGGACCTCCCACATTTAGTTTGTAGCTACAGGAAGAAGTATAACATCATGAGATTCTTGGTTCGGCATATGTGTTGCTCATATCTTCTACTCCTTTGTCTACTTTTGGCTAGTATGTTTTGTCTACTCTGATAAATCAGATTAGGAAGTTTGAGGGCATGAAATAACCACAATTACTCAAGTCACTTCACGTTCTGAAACAACCTGTGTCTACTTTTGGCTATAGTATGCAGTGAACAAGTTATAATAACTTGGTTACAAGTCAGCCCATACCATTGTTTGTGCTATGCCTATGCTTCAGTCTCTGTGGGATTTCAAAAGATGTTCCATTTTCCCTTTTTCAATGATATTGTTTTAAACGTGTGGGCACAATTATTCTCCCCTTAAAAGCTTCTCAACGTCAATTCCAACTTTTGCAGAACAGGTATTGCATATATAGCAAACGTCGCGGTGCGAAAGGAGGAACGGCGGAAAGGAATCGCTAAAATGTTGGTCCAAGAAGCAGAGGCACGGGCAAGGAGTTGGGGATGCCGGTCCATGGCATTGCACTGTGATGTAAACAACATAGCTGCCCTACGCCTGTACAAAAAACAAGGCTTCAAATGCATCCGTGTACCGGAAGGGGCTAGATGGCCCGAACCCAAGATAGCTGAAGGAGTGCGATACAGCTTCATGATGAAGCTAGTGCCCAAGACTTGAGCCGTGTAAGTTCTGATCAGGAATTGAAAAAGTTCATGTTTGTAGATTCTGCACAGATGATAGATGCATCATTCACATGTACAGCAGTTGGTATGCAGTCGTGGCTACTTTGTAGGGGTGCAAATTGGTGACTATTAGGTGCACCTCCAACCCTTTTTAGTTCAAAGTTTTGTACTAATTTTTTAAAATGAGATCTGATTTTGGAGAAGTAGTACAAAATTTTGAACTAAAGAGGGTTGGAGGTGCATATAAGGATCACTAATTAACACCCTTACTACTTTGTAAATGGTATATATCAGCTACGTGCTGTTCCAAAGTGGGAAGGGTGGACTAAAAACATGTTCTCCTGCTCATGATTAGTAAAGAGGGATTGGATTACCATATTAATTTGGGGTATCCTAAAAGTCCTCTTTTTTTTAATGCTTGTGCTGTTTCATGGTTGATTTTATTTTCCCTGCCTGTTCAAGAAAAAAATTTCCCAGCCTGTTTTTTATGCACACTACATTGTGTATTTGTGCTATATACGTACTATATATTTGCTTCGACTATTTTTAGCCTGGCTGGAAGAAGGGACAAGATCACAATCCCAGGCAAGGGTAATGAGCAGCCAAACCAGGATCCATGCTTGGTAGGATGGGGACGCGGGCATCTGATCTGGTCATCACAAAGAGAAGTGATCGATGATATTGAATCTATGCCCACTATCACTGCACCACTAGCTCGCAGCGGCTTATTTTTGCGGCAGCCACTTTCAAAAGGTGGATGCATTTGGTGCCGTTCTTTTCGTCCTCTGACCGGTGCCATTTGGGTATAGTATGCCAAAGTCTTTCAGATCACTACGGCTACCCTTTCGGTCAAGATAGTATATTACACGTCTACGAACATATTGTTAGTTTAAAATTGATTGCAATAATAATATGATAACATTCTTAAAGGCTTATTGCCTCCAGCCATGTACTCATATTAAACACTCCAGGAGGTCTAAGTAATACTTAACCCCCCCAAAGGCCTAAAGCCCAAATCTCAAACTGTAGTTGAGTAAGATGGTCATAGCTTGAATTGAGGGGGGGAAAAAAAAACTCCCCAAAGGCTAAACCCAAATCCATAACTCCGATCTCACCGAACCATTTGGACCCCAAAATAACTGGCCTAGGTTTGGCATACAAAAAAAGTTTCTCAAGAATTTGTGTTAGGGATCCCTAAAACACACGCATTTCCATTCAAATATAAGCGGCTTAAACTATACTATATTGTTTATATATCGATATTTTTCCACAGGAGCACATGCCCCCCCCCCCTCCTTAACGTCTTTACACGTAGCCAATAGCCATCCAATGTATAGTTATCGTATACTCCCTCCATACTCCAAATACATGTCGTTTCAGACCAGAACTTTGAACTAAAATGAACTAAAAAATTTTGTCGGAATGTGTGCAAACCCACAGCCGGGTGGCGTAGTGCACCCGCCTAAACCCAGAGGGTGAGTACTCGGGGGTTAGCTAGGATTAGCCCAATCTCGATGGAAGAACGCGATGAACACAGAGTGTTTAGAGTGGTTCGGGCTGCCGGAGCGTAATACCCTACGTCCACTGTGTGTTGTATTGCTTGTGCTCTCAAGAGGTTGAGAACGGGATTGCTCGGAGTGAATCCGAGCTTGTGTTGTGTGAGTGTCTAGGGTCTGCCTTCCCTTTTCCTGGCCTTTGAGAGTCTCGGCCTGTGTGTATCTGTGTTCTAGCGGGCGTGCTCTCCATTTTATATGTTCAAGGGGAGCACGTACACTGAGCGGGGCCCCGACATGTGGACCCGGCGATGTATTATAAACTACACTTTGGCCTTCAATGCCTCAGATCCGGAGATCTTGTCGTCGGCTTCTGTGCGTAGCTTCTGACTAGGGATGGTCTTGAGTTGTCCTGTCAGAGTAGAGTCTAGCCTCTGCAGCCGCGCGTCGAGGTCATGATGAAGCGTCGAACTACTGACTCAGTCACTGTAGCAGCGTGCACTGTTGCTCCAGTCAGTAGCTAGTAATCATGACTCGTCGCCCATGCGTGCGGAGCTGAGTCTTTAATGCTTGTCTTGGTAACTAACGAGCCGCCTCGGTAACTGGCGATCCACAGTGTGGACTGATAAAAGCTGCCCCGTGCCCAGAGGCAGCAGAGCCCGCCTCAACCACTCGCACTTAATGCGGGTGGGTGAGGGAGCTTCCAGAGGAATGTTTGCGCCCGCGTCTGTGTGACACGTGGCGGCTCCGGACCCCTCCCGAGCAGCTAGCTGAGCCGAGAGCTCACGGGGGTCCGGATAGGCACGTGGAGGTCCCAGACCCATCTGCGGAAGTCCGGATGGCACGTGGAGGTCTCGGACCCACCTGCGGGGGTCCGGGTCCGCGGCCACAGGTGCTGAGCATTTCCACCTCTGGGACACGTGGTGACACCGGACCTGTGGCAGAACCGCCTAAATTATCCCGGCTCAAGTGCGTAAACCATCACCATAAAGGCAACATTAGCTTAAACGCACTTCAAACGGAATAATTTTTGGTCTGTCGGGTAACGTCCCGATACAACCACCGATTCTCGGATCGAACAAGCATACCCCGCATGAAGGCGAGTTCAGAGATATTACAACCACAATTTTTCAACACAGGCATATTAAAGATTACAAACCAGTTCAAAAGATTATTACAAAACCAACTTAAGTAATACAGTTATACAAAAACATAAGTGTAGAATCAGAGTTTAAAACAGCGGAAGATAAAACACGACGGCTACAACACGTCGCAAAAAGGATACCAGGCTAGCCCAGGCATGGTATCACTCGTCATAGTCATTGTCGGCCGAAGACGTATCCCACTCTACGGACCAGCCAGGAGGCAACGAGCAAGGATAGGTTAAGCTAGCGATCTGATCCTCAAAACTCATACCTGAAAAAGGGTTTCAACAGCAAGGCTGAGTATTCTAATACTCAGCAAGACTTAACCGACAACGAGTATAAGTAGCCCACCTTAGCTAGACTATGCAAGGCTTTGTAAGGCTCTGGTTTTTCCTTTGCTGAAAAGCAATAAAGAGTAGGTCCTTACTTTCAAGTTTTAGCTTCAAGATTCTAGTTGATTAACCATTCTATGTATGCATCTACTAACCAAACATGGTGGAACTTCTAAGCAAACATCAAGATTAATAAGAATATTGTTGCTCTTATTACTCTGTGTGGCAAAGAGATCAAGCAGTCTCATTTCATCGTGAGAGGCGGACGATTCTGAATCGAAATTCAACCTTGCAAGGGTAACCTAGCACACACGTCTGGAATACCGTCGGGTCATTCCCAAACAACCGTTGACCTTTCTTTCCGGCTTGTGGATAGGGTCACTCTCCCCGACTACAGGGCTCCAAGGCCGAACCTTGTCCCTTGAAGTCGTAGTGTTGCGCAACATAATAATAAAACCTATCCCTACTGAGAGAGTGAAAGGTATATCCACTCCCCGGTCCAATCGGCTACTAGGCTTGCCGCGTACCATATTTACGGCATGTGACTAGTACTTTCAAAAACTTAACCAGCACTACCACACACCGCGACCTTAGCAAGTTCATCAACACAGACGGGGTCTCACATAGGACATGATATCGAGCACAACCCCGTCCGTCGTCCTTATATTGATAACAGAAAGTAAACAGGCAATTCCTATAAAGCTCGCGAGTGACAGGCAATCACTCGACTTTTACCGGTCCTATAAGCTTAGCAATTATTCGAACTCAAGTCTAGTGTTCAGTACAGGGGTTCCTAGGATCATGCATCTAGAGTTTCAATTCAACTCCTATGAACTGTAAATGCACAAGTAAAATAATACAGTAAAAGAAATTAATTTGAAGTATAGGTTATGTCCGGGGCTTGCCTTCTCGGTAGTTGCTAACTATTTCAGCCCTAGGCTCTTCCGAACTTTGGTCCGGGGCTTCAGTTAGTTCCGCAGTGTTTACTTGAGCTTCGAGATCACCTCCGTCAGATTCCGGGATCAACTCGTACGTCCCGTCTGACAAAGTAGTCGTATCTATATGTAATGCAAGAACAACATTATAAACAAACATGGGCAATCGTTTATAGAGTAGTTAAATAACAAATTTAACTACACAAGGCATCATGATCAACAGCACAAAAGAAGTTAACTAACTTCATAAAATGAGTGGTGGTGATTTACTATACCACTAAGTCATGGTTTGTAAATAAATCAACAAATCAGAGTACAAATAGTAATAAAATCTACCAAAATTACACTAAACAGAACATGAACAAAGTAATCTACCCTACAAAAATAATGCCAAGATATGTAACCATTTAATCACAACAAATCATTTATGCAGGCAACACCTAGTACAAGCTTGAATTATACAGATCAAAATAGATCAAAACAGAAGCTCAAAATTTAACAGGAGATCTACACAGGTGTGATATATCTACTGTGAATTTTTCATGCTTTTATCTACACCGAAATAAATCTGAGAAAATAAATAAAACAGACATCAGTTTAGAAAGATTCAATTTTATCTCCTGTTCTAGCCATTAACTGATGCTCAAACTTCCTGGACAAGTTAAGATATTCTAGATGAACACTCAGGAATATTTTCAGGATTTAACAAGAACAGAAACTATTTATCATAAATAAAGTATACTAAACAGGGATTAAATCAAATAAAAAGCTACAACAAAGAACTGATCATGAAATTTTTATAGGAAAGCTAGTGTAACAAGAGTAAACTACCACCAAATTTCAGAGCAATATCAGCTTTCAAGCATCAGATAAGAAAAAGATTAAATAACTAGTATTTATATACCTATTAACATAAAACCAATTATACAGCAAAAGTTTGCAACTAAAGCCTAACATATTATGGTTCTACTGCATAGAGCTCTTCAAGAGGATTCCAAAACATCCAGATTTGCTATTTTACGAATTTTCTACGAATTTATACTGAATTTCAAATTTTACAGCAAATCCTAGCAAACAAGTCCCTGAAGGCACTATTCATATGTGTCTTGGGTTTGCAGACAGCCCCCTGGGCTTTTCCAAATTCAAACACGCGGTCCTTGGGTCGGGTCAGAGAGGGGAGGCGAGGTTTGACCGGCCGTTTCCCGGCGAGGGGCTCACCGGCGGTGAGGGTGGAGGGGTGCGTGAGCCTCACGGGTTCAAGGCGCACCTCTGGGTGCTTGGAATCGAGGCTAGGGCAGTCGGAGAGGGGGTGTCGACGGCGAGCGGCGGCTTGCGGGCTCGGAGCACGGCGGCGGGGTGGCTCCGGTGGTGTTCGGGTGAGGGGAAATGGCCTAGGAGCTGCGCGAGGTCGAGGCGGTGCTAATGGTGGGGGATGTAGGGGTGGAGCGGGTCTGGGTTGGCGGCTCCGCGGTGGGGTGGAGCTCGCCGGCGTTCAAGCGGGGCGGCGGCGGTGTTCTGCAGCGTGGGAGCGAGGAGAGAGCAAAGGAGCGAGTGAAATCGAATCCTGGGGTTCTTGTAGTGCTCAGGCGCGCGAAAGATCGAGAGCTGGGCCTCTGGTTTGGGCTCTCCATGGCGGCGTCGCGGTGGCGGCCGCCGGGGAGGTTCTGGGCGCGGCGGGGGTGCGTGGCGAGGGGTGGGGGCTCCAGCGCGAGGCAATAGGAGGGGGAGGAGCTCGCCGGCGACGCGTGGGAGCCAGCGCACGGCGAAGTAATGGCCGGGAAAGCCAGGAAGGTGCTCCACGGCGGCGCTGTCGGTGGCCGGCGGCGAGAAGCAGAGCAGGGAGGTTGAGGTGGAAGAAAAGGTTCGTTTTGCAATTACCAAAAGTTCCAGGGACCCCACTGTAAAACAGCGATAACTTTTAAACCAAAGCTCAAATGAAAAAGTGCCCAACATGAAAGTTGTTCAATTTTTCAAGAGCTACAACTTTGATGTTGTGCAAAAATTTATTTGACCAAAGGATAGAGAGCTAAATTTGAAAACACAAGAGGGATTTTAAACTCTAGGAATTTTGTCTTTTTCAATGCAAAATCACTTCAAATGTAGACTTACAAGCAAAATGACTACCATGCATTAAATGCACTGAAATTTTGCACAAACACCCTCCACTAAAACTATAATTACACAACCCATTCAACACAACTGCAAAAAGGACCTTGCATAGAATCATAATTACACATATAACCTTTCATAATTACAAAAAGATCCTTTTTACGCATTTCAAGCACAAGATGCATAGCAACAAACACAATTACTGTGCAGACACCTATTTAATTACTGTGTAAACACCCGGGGTGTTACAGCCTTCCCCCCTAAAAGGAATCTCGTCCCGAGATTACGGTAAGAAAAGGGTGCAAAGACTTGGTACCTGGACTGGTTCTAAGAAAGTCGGGAAAGTTTCTTTGGAGAAAATTTTCAGTTTCCCAAGTAGCTTCTTCTACAGTATGCTGATTCCACTGGATTTTGTACATTTTAACTTTCTCCCTTCTAGTACTTCTTTCTTTTGTGTCAAGAATCTTGATTGGATACTCCGTATAAGATAGATCGGATTCAATCTCGATATCCTGTGGTTCAAGGATTTCAGTAGGTACCCTGGTGCACTTCCGAAGTTGTGATACATGGAAGACATCATGAACGGCGGCCAACTGAGAAGGAAGACGAAGTCGGTAGGCAACGGGTCCACAAGTTTCGATAATTTCAAATGGTCCGATGTATCGGGGTGCTAATTTCCCTTTTAAGCCAAAGTGTTGAACACCTTTAGTAGGAGATACTCGCAAATATACAAAGCCTCCTACCTCGAATTGTAAAGGATCTCTTCTTTTGTCTGCATAACTTTTCTGTCTTGATTGGGCTGCTTTAAGATTAACCTGGATAACTCTGACTTGCTCTTCTGCCTCAGAGACTAAATCTGGCCCAAAAATTTTGCGTTCCCCTGCTTGGGACCAATTCAAAGGGGTTCGACACCTTCGACCGTATAATGCTTCAAATGGTGCCATTTGCAAGCTGGATTGATAGCTATTATTGTAGGAAAACTCTGCCAGTGCTAGGCACTTAACCCAATTCTTGCCATATTGAATAACACATGCCCTCAACATGTCTTCAAGGATTTGATTGATTCGTTCAGTTTGCCCATCTGTTTGTGGATGATAAGCTGAACTACGAATCAATTTTGTTCCAAGGGATTCCTGCATTTGCTCCCAGAAACGTGCTATAAACTGAGGCCCACGATCAGAAATAATCGTCTTTGGAATACCATGTAAACGAACAATCTGATCGAGATAAATCTCTGCGTACTTCTTGGCAGAATAAGTGGTGTGTACTGGAATAAAATGAGCGGTCTTGGTGAGTCTATCAACGATTACCCAAACAGAATCATGCTTATGAGGAGTAGTGGGTAAACCAACGATAAAATCCATACTGATGTCCTCCCATTTCCAGGATGGAATAGATAAAGGTTGGAGAGTACCAGCTACTTTCAAATGACTAGCTTTAACTCTTTGACAGACATCACACTCAGAAACATATCTGGCGATCTCTCTTTTCATTCGAGTCCACCAGAAATTTTGTTTGAGATCATGGTACATCTTGGTACCACCGGGATGAATCGAAAATTTCGAAAGATGTGCTTCATCAAGGATTTGCTTTCTAAGCTCATGATTCTTGGGTACAACTAGTCGAGATTCAAACCATAAAACTCCTCTATGATCCACTCTGAAACATTTATACTTTGCTTCACCTTGTGATAACTTTTCCTTGATGACCTTGATACCCTCATCATGTAATTGCCCCATGATGATGCTATCATGAAGTGTAGGCTCAAGGGATATATGGTTCAAACTTCCTTGAGGTACCATTTCTAGGTTTAACTTCATCATTTCCTGGCATAGAGTTTCATTGAATGGTTCTACAGATAGACAATGGCATTGTGACTTGCGGCTGAGTGCATCCGCAACCACATTAGCCTTTCCTGGATGATAGTGCACTTCTAGATCATAATCCTTTATTAACTCTAGCCAGCGTCTCTGCCTCATGTTGAGATCAGCTTGAGTAAAGATATATTTGAGGCTCTTATGGTCAGTGTAAATATTACAGTGAGTTCCCATAAGATGATGTCTCCAAATCTTAAGAGCGTGAATAACAGCTGCTAACTCCAGATCATGGGTTGGATAATTCTTCTCATGATCCCGGAGAGCTCTTGATGCATAAGAGATAACCCGGTTGTCCTGCATAAGCACACAACCAAGTCCCGTACCCGACGCATCACAATAGACATCAAAAGGTTTAGTACTGTCCGGTGTAGACAATACTGGAGCGGTAGTTAATCTTGCTTTGAGAGTTTGGAAAGCTTCTTCACACTTATCATTCCAAACAAACTTCACTCCCTTCTTCAATAACTCCGTCATAGGCTTGGCTATTCTGGAGAAATCAGTAATGAATCGACGATAATATCCAGCTAAACCAAGAAAACTGCGAATTTGATGAACTGAAATAGGAGATTCCCAATCCATCACTTCTTGTACTTTAGTTGGATCAACAGATATACCATCACTGGAGATAGTGTGACCTAAGAATTTCACACTGTCCAACCAAAATTCACACTTGGAGAATTTGGCATAAAGATGATGATCTCGTAATCGTTGGAGAACGATACGCAAATGTTCAGCATGATCTTCTTCATTCTTGGAGTAGATCAAGATATCGTCAATGAAAACCACGACGAATTTATCCAGCTCCGGCATGAAGACTGAATTCATCAAGTACATAAAATATGCTGGGGCGTTGGTAAGACCAAAAGACATAACCAAATATTCATATAGTCCATATCTGGTAGAGAAAGCAGTCTTTGGAATATCACAAGGCTTGATCTTTATTTGATGGTAGCCAGAACGAAGATCAATTTTAGAGAAAACCTTAGCTCCAGCTAACTGATCAAACAGAATATCAATGCGGGGAAGAGGATACTTGTTTTTAATAGTGACCGCATTGAGTGGTCGATAATCAACACATAGCCTCAAACTATTGTCTTTCTTCTTCACAAACAGGGCTGGACATCCCCAGGGTGAAGAACTTGGACGTATAAAACCTTTGTCAAGAAGGTCTTGGAGTTGGACTTTCAATTATGCTAATTCATTTGGAGGCATTCGGTACGACCTCTTAGAAATAGGGGCGGTACCGGGTTGAAGTTCGATAACAAACTCGATGTCTCTGTCAGGAGGCATTCCAGGTAAATCATCTGGAAATACATCCGCATACTCCCACACAATAGGGATATCTTCAAGTTTAATTTCTTTTGCGGCATAAGCACAAGAGTTAATGTATTCTCGTTGTGATAGATAGAGTATGGTGACTCCTTGATGTGGTGAATCTATCTCGACAGCTCGGGAAGAGATATCTAATAGTACTTTATGTTTAGTCATCCAATCCATGCCCAGAATAACATCCATGCCTTCTAAATTCATTAAGATTAAATCTGTCTTGATCAATTTGCTACCCAGATTAATTGGCACATGTCTAGTGATTTGATTGGAAGCTATCTTCCCACCAGGAGTTGTTATCATAAAATATCCCTTAGTATGACAAAAGTCCAATCCTACTCTTGCTCCAAATTTTGCACTTATAAAACTATGAGTTGCACCAGAATCAAATAATATGACTGCGGGTTTATTGTGGATAGAGAAAGTACCCGTCATAACTGGTGCTCCTGCTGGAAGGTCTGCAAGAGTAGTAAAATTAACTCGCCCTTGCCGGACTTGCACCATTTGCCTCTTGCCCTTGCCCTTGTTGTTGTTGTTGTTGTTCTGATTAGAGTTTTGCCCTGGATTATTCCTTCTGGGTTGTGGACAATTCTTGGCAAAATGAGAAGCACTGCCGCAGTTGAAGCATCGATTATTACTATTCCCACTATTGAACTGTGGGGCATTCGGCCTTGGGCTAAACTGCTGCTGTTGCTGAGGCACTGGAGGTCTGAATCCTTCTTGTTGCTGAGGCGGCCTAAAGACAAACCTACCCACTGGGGCATTTCTTTGTGGAGGCCTAGGTGGAGTATTTTGCACCAGGCGATACCTCGGTGGCTGGGCACTCGAGGGTCCCGTTGGTGCCTTCCGCTTTTTCTCAGCACGATGTGCAGCAATACAATCTTCCTGTGTAATGGCCATATTAACCAGCTCATTATAGGTATTGGGCTGAACCAAGTTTAAACGTTCTTTGAGCTTAGTATTGAGGCCACGACGGAAACGATCACGTTTCTTGGCATCAGTATCAGCATGATGGCCCGCATATTGGCACAGATGATTGAAGGTCTGTGCATATTGAAGAACAGTGCGGGTTCCCTGATCTAGAGTCAAGAATTCATTCAACTTTCTTTCAATTAGTCCTTCCGGAATATGATGTGATCTGAATGCAGTTCTGAATTCCTCCCAAGATATGATATGTTCAGCAGGCTGCATTTCACAATAATTATCCCACCATATACGTGCAGGACCGCGAAGCTATTGGGCGGCAAAGGGGGCCTTGTTCGCATCAATACATGGTACCGCTAACAAAGCAAACTTGGAATTGATTGTACGAAGCCAAGCATCGGCATCCAATGGGTCATCAGCTTTGCTGAAAAGTGGAGGTTGGGTACCAAAGAATTCCTGGTAACCCGCTGGTTGTGCCTCCCTTCCTCCATACTGTTGGCGTGGCTGATTTTGTTGCCCATGGACTAGCTGGCGAAGCAGCTCTATTTGCATGGCCATTAACTCGGCCAGATTCGACGGGGGTGGCGGTGGTTGCTGAGATCCACTGCCATTTTCACAACCGAAGCCATCAGGAGTTCCACGTGTATGACCAACCATCTGTAATCATGGAAGACATCCATTAGATACATATTTCTCGCTTCCAAAATCAATGGTACGTATAATGATCATACATTTGGATAAAACAAAATCAGCAAAAATGTATCTAGATGCGGTGTAGCACAATATGCACAACACATAAATGTGCAACCCACAAAAATCAAAACTGGTCAGCTGCTAGATAGCTTCATGCTCCATCGTATAGAGACTCATTGCTGAGAGCAAAGGGTAAAGAAAATAATCTATCAATTCGCTCTTCATCGCTATGTGCTATGTTGCTAAACAACAGAGATCATAGAAGGGGTTGGACTAAAATTTAGTCTCACCGATTCAACATGCTAACATTTGATGAGCACATATGCCACAAAAATTTGCAACCTCTTGTATTCATCAAACGGCGTGAAAATGCACAAATAAAGAGATTTGCTAAGTAGAAAGATTATGATTTCCAAACTGGTAGTCGCTACTTATATTACATCCAAGGCAGCCTTGTTCTTACAACCTAACATCGCTCACCCATACCACATATAATACAACAAGTGGTACTCCTACCTAGGGCTATCTTACAACAACATCTTCCCTATATACATATGCTACAACAAGAGAATACAGCTATCTAGGACAAGTCTAAGACGCCTAGAAGTCGTCGAGGTTGCCCACAGAAGAGGCACTGCCGGAAGAAGAGTCGTCCGGCTGAGGGTTAGGCTCAGCAAGTGCGTGCTCGGAATCTAAGTCAGATACTCCCTCAATCTCCTCTGGGTCCTCCTCTGCTGCTGCCGGCTCAGCTGGGGCATCTAGTTGCTCCTGGAGCATACCAACATGTGCTAAAGCATCAGCCCAATCTGCTTGCAGCTCATTCACCTGCGCCTGAAGAAAACCGATAACTGTGTTGCGCTGCTCTATCTCAGCACCATACTCCATAGCCTGATGCTCAAACTGTGCAATAGCAGTGTCCCTCCCAACAACGGCATCCTGAAGTCCCCCAATCTGAATATCCTTCAGACGAAGGCCTCGCTGAAAACTCTGGGCCAAGTCTATCACCTGGTCCATGTGTCGCTGCTGAAGTATCTGGTAGTGAGACTGGGCATTCATATATCTGACTACTGCCTCGATAGTCTCATCCGCTACATCACCAATCAAGTGCCCAAAGTGTGTGACCCTGAACAGCCACTCTGCATTGCCAGCACTGACTGCTGGAAACAAACCAATAGGATATGCTGCTACCTCCTCGGGATGGTGCTCACAAAAAGTGGTGATAGCGTTGAGAGCTGCTTTCTCAAACGCATCCACAAGACGATACCCAATCACCTCAATCTCAATTGGTGGCCACTCCAAGGTGGGGTGCTGAGGAATGATCATCTTAACTCTGTTCTTCTTAATTCCATCCTCCGAAAACTGGCGTCCCGTGTACTGGGGTGGATCTGGGTAGTGGAAGATACGAAGTGAATCCCAAAGAATCCTCGGAAAACCCTCCCAGTACAGACAATCGGTATGAGCATTTCCCTCCTCATCCCAAAAGATCTGGGAACAAGTCGCCATCTGAATCAAAAAGGATTCAAATGTGAGTAATACAATTATCTCAAGACTTCTCAAATAAAGCTTTAAGAAGACTGCGGTAAAACAAATGTGATTCTAATTCACAAGATGATATGATTCCAAACTCAAAGAATAATAAACCACAATCGGTACTGGTTCATCATTTGAGATTCTAAGGAATAAAAAGATCCTTATAACAACAAGATGGGGCTTAGGAGGAAGGCATGACTCGAAACCATATTTTTCATCTAAGGAAACCTAAGCATTTTACTAATATGCTACTAACATCAGAGTTTCACTCACTCATGTTTTAAGCACACTAACACTTATCTTATAAGGATTCATACTAGAAATTCCTTAACAAGCTCATGTAGCAACTTCAAGTACTAGGAACAAATCAAACATCAACTAGATATGCATGCACGTCCTGTTCGTTCCTCACAAGATAAACAATTGCCAACTATCGTTGGGCTTACGTGGTTAGCACGGTGGCATACATAAATACGGCTCTCCCTATATAGCTAGTCGATACATTCTAACCGTTCTTATCTTATCGAATCGTGGTTAGCGTACCTGCATAAGATTGACATAACATAAATATATAACCCCAATGAACCTTTCATGCCAGCACTCATGAAAGCGTTCCCAGCCATTACCGCTCACTATAGAAGCGGCAGCCATACAATGTCCGCCGTATGGCCAACGTTAACATACGCTACTTAGTGGCGTATTCACGAGTTCCTTTACTCCCAATATAGTCGACCGAGATCGGTATATTGGCAGCAGCTCAAGTAAGTCACTGCTTGAGCGCAGCGTTCGGTTCGCATCGCCGACGGGAAGGTCAGACTCCCTCAGCTGACTGAGTACACTTTACTCCCAATATAGTCAACTAATAGTCGGTATATTGGAAGCACCTCAAGTAAGCCACTGCTTGAGGGCAGCGTTCGGCTCGCATCACCGACGGGAAGGTCAGACTCCCTCAGCTGACTGAGGATCCTTACCATCTTACCTCACGTAGGTGCGTCGTTACAAGAATTAAGAGTTGCTTGTGAGTATGGTTTGACAAAATATAAAGTGCTGGAAGTCAGATAACATAAACCATACAAAAATAACCACCTAGTAATTCCCATAAATTCCCTAGGACTTTACGTTCTAAACACAACTCTTAACGAATCCAACGTAGTTTTCCGAAATTCTTTATGGTTCCAATTTTATATGAAACGATTTTTAAGGTTCCAACACCTCTGGTATATGCTTGTAGCTCTGATGCCAGCTGTGGCAGAACCGCCTAAATTATCCCGGCTCAAGTGCGTAAACCATCACCATAAAGGCAACATTAGCTTAAACGCACTTCAAACGGAACAATTTTTGGTCTGTCGGGTAACGTCCCGATACAACCACCGATTCTCGGATCGAACAAGCATACCCCGCACGAAGGCGAGTTCAGAGATATTACAACCACAATTTTTCAACACAGGCATATTAAAGATTACAAACCAGTTCAAAAGATTATTACAAAACCAACTTAAGTAATACAGTTATACAAAAACATAAGTGTAGAATCAGAGTTTAAAACAGCGGAAGATAAAACACGACGGCTACAACACGTCGCAAAAAGGATACCAGGCTAGCCCAGGCATGGTATCACTCGTCATAGTCATTGCCGGCCGAAGACGTATCCCACTCTACGGACCAGCCAGGAGGCAACGAGCAAGGATAGGTTAAGCTAGCGATCTGATCCTCAAAACTCATACCTGAAAAAGGGTTTCAACAGCAAGGCTGAGTATTCTAATACTCAGCAAGACTTAACCGACAACGGGTATAAGTAGCCCACCTTAGCTAGACTATGCAAGGCTTTGTAAGGCTCTGGTTTTTCCTTTGCTGAAAAGCAATAAAGAGTAGGTCCTTACTTTCAAGTTTTAGCTTCAAGATTCTAGTTGATTAACCATTCTATGTATGCATCTACTAACCAAACATGGTGGAACTTCTAAGCAAACATCAAGATTAATAAGAATATTGTTGCTCTTATTACTCTGTGTGGCAAAGAGATCAAGCAGTCTCATTTCATCGTGAGAGGCGGACGATTCTGAATCGAAATTCAACCTTGCAAGGGTAACCTAGCACACACGTCTGGAATACCGTCGGGTCATTCCCAAACAACCGTTGACCTTTCTTTCCGGCTTGTGGATAGGGTCACTCTCCCCGACTACAGGGCTCCAAGGCCGAACCTTGTCCCTTGAAGTCGTAGTGTTGCGCAACATAATAATAAAACCTATCCCTACTGAGAGAGTGAAAGGTATATCCACTCCCCGGTCCAATCGGCTACTAGGCTTGCCGCGTACCATATTTACGGCATGTGACTAGTACTTTCAAAAACTTAACCAGCACTACCACACACCGCGACCTTAGCAAGTTCATCAACACAGACGGGGTCTCACATAGGACATGATATCGAGCACAACCCCGTCCGTCGTCCTTATATTGATAACAGAAAGTAAACAGGCAATTCCTATAAAGCTCGCGAGTGACAGGCAATCACTCGACTTTTACCGGTCCTATAAGCTTAGCAATTATTCGAACTCAAGTCTAGTGTTCAGTACAGGGGTTCCTAGGATCATGCATCTAGAGTTTCAATTCAACTCCTATGAACTGTAAATGCACAAGTAAAATAATACAGTAAAAGAAATTAATTTGAAGTATAGGTTATGTCCGGGGCTTGCCTTCTCGGTAGTTGCTAACTATTTCAGCCCTAGGCTCTTCCGAACTTTGGTCCGGGGCTTCAGTTAGTTCCGCAGTGTTTACTTGAGCTTCGAGATCACCTCCGTCAGATTCCGGGATCAACTCGTACGTCCCGTCTGACAAAGTAGTCGTATCTATATGTAATGCAAGAACAACATTATAAACAAACATGGGCAATCGTTTATAGAGTAGTTAAATAACAAATTTAACTACACAAGGCATCATGATCAACAGCACAAAAGAAGTTAACTAACTTCATAAAATGAGTGGTGGTGATTTACTATACCACTAAGTCATGGTTTGTAAATAAATCAACAAATCAGAGTACAAATAGTAATAAAATCTACCAAAATTACACTAAACAGAACATGAACAAAGTAATCTACACTACAAAAATCATGCCAAGATATGTAACCATTTAATCACAACAAATCATTTATGTAGGCAACACCTAGTACAAGCTTGAATTATACAGATCAAAATAGATCAAAACAGAAGCTCAAAATTTAACAGGAGATCTACACAGGTATGATATATTTACTGTGATTTTTTCATGATTTTATCTACACCGAAATAAATCTGAGAAAATAAATAAAACAGACATCAGTTTAGAAAGATTCAATTTTAGCTCCTGTTCTAGCCATTAACTGATTCTCAAACTTCCTGGACAAGTTAAGATATTCTAGATGAACACTCAGGAATATTTTCAGGATTTAACAAGAACAGAAACTATTTATCATAAATAAAGTATACTAAACAAGGATTAAATCAAATAAAAAGCTACAACAAAGAACTGATCATGAAATTTTTATAGCAAAGCTAGTGTAACAAGAGTAAACTACCACCAAAATTTCAGAGCAATATCAGCTTTCAAGCATCAGATAAGAAAAAGATTAAATAACTAGTATTTATATACCTATTAACATAAAACCAATTATACAGCAAAAGTTTGCAACTAAAGCCTAACATATTATGGTTCTACTGCATAGAGCTCTTCAAGAGGATTCCAAAACATCCAGATTTGCTATTTTACGAATTTTCTACGAATTTATACTGAATTTCAAATTTTACAGCAAATCCTAGCAAACAAGTCCCTGAAGGCACTATTCATATGTGTCTTGGGTTTGCAGACAGCCCCCTGGGCTTTTCCAAATTCAAACACGCGGTCCTTGGGTCGGGTCAGAGAGGGGAGGCGAGGTTTGACCGGCCGTTTCCCGGCGAGGGGCTCACCGGCGGCGAGGGTGGAGGGGTGCGTGAGCCTCACGGGTTCAAGGCGCACCTCTGGGTGCTTGGAATCGAGGCTAGGGCGGTCGGAGAGGGGGTGTCGACGGCGAGCGGCGGCTTGCGGGCTCGGAGCACGGCGGCGGGGTGGCTCCGGTGGTGTTCGGGTGAGGGGAAATGGCCTAGGAGCTGCGCGAGGTCGAGGCGGTGCTAATGGTGGGGGATGTAGGGGTGGAGCGGGTCTGGGTTGGCGGCTCCGCGGTGGGGTGGAGCTCGCCGGCGTTCAAGCGGGGCGGCGGCGGTGTTCTGCAGCGTGGGAGCGAGGAGAGAGCAAAGGAGCGAGTGAAATCGAATCCTGGGGTTCTTGTAGTGCTCAGGCGCGCGAAAGATCGAGAGCTGGGCCTCTGGTTTGGGCTCTCCACGGCGGCGTCGCGGTGGCGGCCGCCGGGGAGGTTCTGGGCGCGGCGGGGGTGCGTGGCGTGGGGTGGGGGCTCCAGCGCGAGGCAACAGGAGGGGGAGGAGCTCGCCGGCGACGCGTGGGAGCCAGCGCACGGCGAAGTAATGGCCGGGAAAGCCGGGAAGGTGCTCCACGGCGGCGCTGTCGGTGGCCGGCGGCGAGAAGCAGAGCAGGGAGGTTGAGGTGGAAGAAAAGGTTCGTTTTGCAATTACCAAAAGTTCCAGGGACCCCACTGTAAAACAGCGATAACTTTTAAACCAAAGCTCAAATGAAAAAGTGCCCAACATGAAAGTTGTTCAATTTTTCAAGAGCTACAACTTTGATGTTGTGCAAAAATTTATTTGACCAAAGGATAGAGAGCTAAATTTGAAAACACAAGAGGGATTTTAAACTCTAGGAATTTTGTCTTTTTCAATGCAAAATCACTTCAAATGTAGACTTACAAGCAAAATGACTACCATGCATTAAATGCACTGAAATTTTGCACAAACACCCTCCACTAAAACTATAATTACACAACCCATTCAACACAACTGCAAAAAGGACCTTGCATAGAATCATAATTACACATATAACCTTTCATAATTACAAAAAGATCCTTTTTACGCATTTCAAGCACAAGATGCATAGCAACAAACACAATTCAATTACTGTGCAGACACCTATTTAATTACTGTGTAAACACCCGGGGTGTTACAGGACCCGTCCCCGAGCGGGAAGCGGGTCCGGGACCGTTGGTCCGGTGAGATGGAGTCGGACCCCAGGGGTCCGGCTGCTCAGCTCCTTAGGGCATAGTTACGGATAACTACGCGAGTCTGGGCACAGTAGGAGTGGGTACCCCAGCTGCAGGGTACCGACAGAACGTCATCTATTGATGACCAGAGGGAGTATTCATTAATTTGAACGTTTAAAGCCTCAAAGTTTGTTCAGAGAAAAAAAAAGATCCCATGGCTATTTTTTAGCCCTCTTTAGCCCCAAATAACTCAAGAGGAGCCAAATATAGGAACTATTTCAGGGCTATTTGCAACTAGCCCAGCCCAAAAAATTATTGTAACACCCCTGTGTTAATCGTGCTCGCTAATCACGTGTCTAATCGCTAATCATGGCTTAAGCACGTCATTAGCGTTAACCGAGTCCGCGCGTTAAACATTGCTTAGCCGTGTTCGATCTCATTTTTCTCCTTGATCCGAGCTCCAAATCAACTTCCGCCGAAAACAAAAGTTGTAGCTCTTCTTTTCCTCTACAACTTTTATTTTGGTCAAATTCCAAGTTTCTATATGAAATTTGGTGTTTCAGCGGGTCAAATTCGAGTCAAAATCGTCAAACGAAGAAACAGTGGTTTTCCTGTGCTCGTCACGGTGTAGCTCGTCGGCCATACTGGCGACTGTGGCCGGCGGTGAGCTTCCACGCGTCGGCAATCGCGCCCGACGCCGCTCTTCTCCTCTCGCGAACGCCTCAAAGCTTCCCGTCCCATCCTAATCCTCCCTTCTCCTTCCTCAGTGCACGCCGAGCCAAAGCGAGCAGAGCTCGTCGCGCCGGCCGTCGTTCGTCGCTCCGCCGCCGTTCCTCGCGCCTCGACCCTCCCGAACCCCGATCCACCTTGCCCTCCACCTCCACCGCCCCTCTCTGAGCCCGTTTGTACCGTTCGCCGGCCGAACTCAGGGCCCAGACCGCCGCCGCCATCACCGTCCGCCGCCGGAGCTTCGCCTCTCCGTCGAGCCCCTCTTCCGGACCTCCTCCGCTCGAAATCGAGCCACAGTGAGCTCGGCCGCACCCTACTCGCCCTCCCCGACCCTCTCCCCACGCGAACCCGCTGCCATCGCCGCCGATTAGACTCCGCGCCGCTGCGAATGCGCTGCTCGCCGCACGCGCCCGCCACGGGGCAGCTCTGCTCCAGCCCGCGGGCCACCACCACGCGCCCCTAGGCCGCTTGGCCTCCCTGTAGCTCGCGCCGCCCCATCCCTCCGTCGCCTTGCGCCGCCGTAGACGGAACGGCTCGGCGTCGCCGCAAGCCGCCGCCGCCCCGGCCTGGTTGTGTCGCCGCGCTGCCGCGGGGTTGTTCGGTGCGTGCGTGTGGGCCCCACCGCGGGCCCGGGCCGTCTGCCCGTCCCGGCCGTGGGCCCCGCCGCAGCGCCGCCGGTCGGCCCCCGCCGGCGGGGAGCGCCGCCGCGGGCGGCCCGGCCGCGCCCCGCGCATGCGGGCGCGAAGCAGAGGAGGGGGCGAGCTGGGCCGGCGCCCACTGGCAAGTGGGGCCCGGCTGTCAGCCCCCCCTTTTATCTTTTATGTTTTCTTTTTCTTTATTCGGCTGAAAGTTCTTAAATGCATAGAAATTCACAGAAAAATCCTAAAAATGCAAACCCAATTTTGTTAGGTTTCTAAAATCAAAAGCTTCTGAGGAAAAATACTTGTGCCTGTGAATTGTCACTTTTGCCCCTGATGAAAATTCAGTTTGTGTTTAAGCTAGTTTAATTATTTACCGGTTGTTCCGTTGCTCAAAAATTTATGAAATTTATTCAGTATGTTACTCCTTGCATGTGTAGTCCACTGTAAAAGTTTCAGATGCATGGCCTATGTGCTTGGTTGTGGATCTGTTAGTGTTTGTTTTCCTTTTCTAGGGCTAAAAGAAATGATTTTCTATATCAGTAAATGTTGGAAAAATGTGTGAGGCATGCTTTATTGCATTCACGTTGATCTGGTAAATTTTAGTTGCTTGATCATGTATGTAAGTTAGGTTTTTACTTATAATTTGCGCCTAGCTTTACTCTTTTCTTTATATAAATGTTGTTAGTTGTTTGTTTCATGCATGCAAAACAAACTCCTGTTTCAATCCATGCTACCCTAAGCCGTTTTAGTAGTTGTTGTTTTGAAGGAAACACTTCAGGCTAAAACGAGTTGAACTTCTGAACCGCATTGCATTGTATCATTTTGAAATGCATCTAATCGTAAGCACTCATGCGTTGCACCGTATCCTAACTGTTGCATGGCATATTTTATTCGTGTAGACGCCGCGAACGAAGTCGCCTACGAGTTGATCGCTGAGCCGGTCCAGGAGCCATGAACAGAAGAGCCGCAGAAGGACGCCGTTGATCCAGAAGATCTCGTTAACCCCGCTGACCTGCAAGGCAAGCCCCGGACCATAACCTCTATTTTCAGTATTCAATGTTATTATTTAAGTATTTGTGCATTTATGTTCTAGGAGTTGTATGGAACCATAGTATGCATGTTTTCCCTAGGTACCGTGGGTCTATACTAGTATACATGTGTCGATAGAAATGCTCTGCTAAGTAGGATTTCGGTAGAAGTCGAGTGATTAATGTCACTCGTGAGTTTTAGGATCTTGATTCCTTAGCTATGGCTTTGAAATGCGCTGATGAGTAAAATGAATTGGAGACCGGGCGGGAATGAGTTGGAGTATTGCTATGGAATAGATGAGAAAATGAACTCCCGCCTGTGTCGATTGAGGACCGTACCGTTGTTGGCCCTGATGACCGAGTTTGAACAGTACTAACCACATGCCGGAAGTAGGAGGTAGTCGAAACCGGTAAGCTAATTACCTGAATTGCAACGATACTTTGAATCGCGACCTGCTATTCTGGGAGTGGGATGATGGCGGGTGTTGGATTATATGTCGCCTCCGGGTTCTCTGGGAGTTCGCCGTGAGGGACCCTTCACCCGGGTTTTGGCAGGCGTGATTCAGACGTCGGGGTGATGATGGGAACAGTTGACGTGTGTGGCCCGACGGGGTTTTCACGTGTCGTGTGAGTTAGGTCCACCTTGCAATGTTAAATCGGATCGATTCGCCGTCTCTCTCGGTTAAGAGAACCTTGGTCACTGCGTCACATCGTAGTAAGAAGTGGAATAAGTATTGAAAGGTAACAATGGAATGTTGTACCTGTTGTTTTGAAGAATTAATCTGATCTACCATGTGTGCTCTAGATGTTAGGCGAATATAGTTAATACTCGCTGTACTAAATGGAGCTAAAATATTGAAAGGTAACAATGGAATGTTGTACTTGTTGTATTTAAGACTTTTATGTAAAACTTGTATTGTAAATTAATTTGAAGATTTCTGTATGCTGGTATCACCTGTGCTCGTCGTCGTACGGGTCTAAGTGCAATTGTGATCCTGGAGTACAGTAGTTTAATCGGGATTTTACCCGACAGCCTATCAGATTACAGCGTTTTAAGTCCACAGTAATTTGATTAAGTATTAAGATGATGGTTAGTACATTTAAGCCGGTTTAATTTGGACGGTGCTGCTACAATTATTCCCGCAAAGGTTGCAATTTGGGGCTATTTGGGGTGGGGCCCATTGAAAAGTAACTTCTCTCTCTGATCGCATTCACCACATGGGATCCCCACCCGGTCGCGCTACTCCCTCACCTGCGCCACTGCCGGGCTTGACTCTCTTCGCCGCCTCACCCCACCAGCGCCGTCTCACCCACCCTCAGAATGTGCTTGCTGTTTGTGATTTCAACATGAGATTTACCTTTGTGCTGTCGGCATAGTCTGGTTCAGTACATGATATGAGAGTATTAAAAGATGCAATGATCACTCATGTTCATAAATTTCCACATCCATCACCAGGTGAACTACTGCAACTGTCATACAAGTATTTCTGTGATTTTCACTATATAGATGTACAAGGTACTATGTGGAGCAATGGTAAAACGGCCTCCACCACAAGGTATGAAAGAAACCTTTAACCATGCACATTCCCAAGTTAGGAATGTCATATGATAATTATTGTTTGCATGGCTCTTCATAATTTCATTCTGGATAGCAGAATTGCGGATAGGGAATTTGCTATGTGCGATGCGGATGCAAATTATTTACCAATGCCTATATCCACTCAATTTGAATGCCCAGAAGATGAACCTCTTGTTGAAGATAGCAACATGAATGGTTCCGTGATGAGTTGGCACATGCTTTGTTTTATGGCTTGTAATGTTTCTTTTGTTTCGGTTCATTAAGAACTTGTGTGTTTCTGTGAGACATCTCATGTGTATGGACAAATTATATTTTTGTGTTTGAATAATATATGCACATGTTTGAATTATATGTGTATGGATTTATATGCTTGATGGAGGGTGGCGGAGCAGAGTAGGGCGCCCACAGCCGTGGCCACACCAAGGGCAACGGCGCAGCATAGCATCTCGGATCCAGCGGCAAAAAAAGGTAAGAGGGCTAGTTTGTGCTCAAATGATTGGGAAAATATATTAAAGGTCAAATAGCTCTTGAATACAAACAGTATAAGAACTATTTTATTGGAGGGCTATTTTCTTAAACTAAATTTTAGCCCTCAAAATAGCCCTTGGCTAATTCTCCAAACAGACCCTGTACATTGGAAGTGGTGAGATTCTAATTCTATGCCCACTGTCATAGCACCAGTAGCTAGCAGCAGCATATTTTGTAGCCACTTGGCTGGTGCCATTTGAGCATATGCTAGTTCTGTTCCGTCTGCTTCTGCTGGCACGCATCCTGATCATTGCTGCGAGATGCTCGTCATCTGATTTTTTTGGGCAACGTACTCAACCATGATAATGACAGAAGCAGCTCAATATGTGTGGTACTTTTATAGCAGTTATTTGTTTTGATTTCAAACACTCAGCATGCAAATATGCTTGAACAGGGCAGTAATTCGTGCACAAATCCATGTCGCAATTGAGAAAACTGTTTTGAGTAGAAACTGTACTGTACTGCTTTGTCGACGGGAAAAGTGAAAACAGTTGCATGTTTGCAAGCTACTGCTTGTGATGAATGCCGCATTGCATGTGCTGCATGGCCTACCATGTGCAATGTCTTGACTCCCTTTCAGTTAATAGTGTCAGTTGGGGGTTAGTTGATGCCTTCAATGCCTCCATGGCCAAGCAGTTACATTGCTGTGTTAAGAAAAATGATTCACACTGAGGTACCAATGCTTCCTCCTGTTTTTATCACTTCCTTCAGTGAACCTTTATAGTTCAAAAAATTCCATTGCTGCGTTCAGAAAAATGGCAAGTTTTCTGAATAAGGAAAAGCAAGAACTATTCTGAATAATAAAAGAAGGCTTCAATACCTTTGTTAATAAATGGCTCATCCATGATGAGCAAATATTCTTTAGCAATTTGCGTTCTTTTCTTGACCTTATTTTTTTGTTAAAAGTATCGAAATTAGTATGAGGGCCTCTCTGCAAAACTTTGCCCAATTTCAGGGGGGGCTTCATAATTAAAATTTGAAACAGGGGGTCTGTCCTACGTAGTAATTCCAGCATTGCGCTATATAAAGCAGATCCGATCTGGTCGCCAGTCATCGTTAAAATCGAGAAGAGACCAGGCCAAAGGAAAATCCATCTAAAACCTCGAAGCCATGGGTCTGCAGGTACACGCCTCACTCCATTATCTGTTACTGTTTTGTTATCCATCTAATCATCTCCATGATGTGTTCTTATCATCAGGTTCTGAATTCCCAGTTCCGTTTGTATTCTTGCACTGTAACTCACAGTGTCGGTAGGAGCTCCGTTAGATTATCCTGTGAACCGATCTAGACTTAGGAATCCGGTGCCGCATGGTCTTAATTTCTGTCCAGATTTATATGCGCAGCCAAGATCTGGTGGATTCAGACAGTGGATTCTGCAGCACTTGGAATTGTAGATGTTTTTCCCTTTGATGTGTTCATGCTAAGAGGTTCAGCCTTTGGATGTAAGATGTGAAATTCCCTGTTAGTTTACATATAGTGGGATCGCTGCGTTTTCTATAATTCCGTCGAAAAGTAGTGAGGAAGCATGTGGGCTAAAGAGTTCTTAAAGCGATTGACATGAAAGATTAACTTGTCAAATAATTTTAGCCTCTATTGTAAGCGTAGCGTAGTCCCGCATAAACATGACTCGAGAGCTGTACCTCTGTTGCAGGAGGAATTTGAGGAGTATGCTGAAAAGGCGAAGACCTTGCCCGATAACACGAGCAATGAGAACAAGCTGATCCTCTACGCACTTTACAAGCAGGCCACTGTCGGAAATGTGAATACCTGTAAGTATATAATCAGACAGCTATTTTTGTTTTTCTTTTTCCAGTTCTCATTGTAAGTTTGTAGTGTGGATGAAATTCTTTGTTTGCACAAACCCAATTTATTATAATGCCATGGTTCAATACTATTCCCAGCATGGATAGTGTGTAACTTTGTGGCATCATAATTCCATAGAAGTTTGACCATTTAAAGATCCAAATATTGGTGATAGTGCAATTTTGAGACTGTACCTAAGAGTATAAAAATAAGGGAAAACTCCTATAACAAGCAAACGGAACAATAAACAATAAAATGAATTATTTAATATAATCTCTTTTTATTGTCCCTAGGTTTAGAATTTAAATTTCAACGACAGTAGTATTGGGATGTGTTAAGTAGGACATAGAAACAAAAAAGTTATGCAAGCTAGTGGATCACCCAAGCCTGCAGTTCCTTATTTGTATTCTTGAATCCAATAGTGTTGAATGGGAGTACCAAATGGTGAGGATGCAATGCCCTCATAAAAAATGGTGGGGATGTAATAGATGCTAACGCAATCAACTAATATTGAAGCACAGTTTTCTAAGCCCTATCCTGCACCAGCAAGAATAGATGTGCCCTATTATTCAGAGATGAAATTTTGCTGCACTGAGCTGCTGATGAATGATAAATTCATGTTCATAGTGCTAGTCAGAGTAACTGAGTAATGTAATTAAAGAATTTGTATTGTTCGTAGCATTATATGCTTCAATTCATATATATGCATATTTTTGGCTTTCTGTGCAAAAGAAGTGTACCCAATAGTCTAGATCTTATTTATACAGACTCATGGCCATGTTTCACTTGTAAGTAAGTCACAATTATGCTCCGCCTGTGTTGTAATAAATGAAGTTCTAGTCAGTTCTATATCTGAATTTAATCCACTGCTATTAACACCTTACAGGATGGTGACATTGTCTCGCAGCTCATAGTCTGTTATTGTCATTGTGTTCTTTGTATATCTTTTGTGTTTACGGTAATACTTATTCATCACAACTGTGCTTACATGTTTGTTTGTTAATAAATTTCTGAAGCTCGTCCTGGCATATTACACCAGAGGGACAGGGCCAAGTGGGATGCATGGAAGGCTGTTGAAGGTTCGTATACTTATCTGGGAAACTTAAATTTTTACCACAATACTAGTGTTTTACAAGGGCACATATTCTAGTAATAGCATAAGATCGCATATAGTAATTGCTAAAACTTTGCGATGTTTGCAGGAAAACCCAAGGAAGAGGCAATGAGCGACTACATCACCAAGGTGAAGCAGCTCCAGGAGGAGGCTGCAAGCTCTTAAGTCTCTGAACTGTTGAATGAAACAGCTGCTGTCAGATGAGCTCCTATGCCATCTGATGATGAAAGCTAGATCATTTGATCCACTGGGGATGTGAAACATGTACCTATTTATGTATTGTTTACCTAAGTTTTCCATCCATATCCATCTATCTATCTGCGAAGACTTTAATCTTCTATTTTATGATATCTGCCTGTGTGATATTGAGTTGCATAGTTCACTGATTTGCAAACCAGTTTGTTTCTGAGACAAATCTAAGCAGGCAAAATAACAGTACGTAAGTATGCCGATGTTATATTATAAGAGCAAAACTACTGATTAGAAAGAAAAATAATTAGCTTAATCTAACGATATATTAGGCTTGTAGCACTGTAAAGATTATATACTCTTGGGGATATGTTCCTTCTACACATGCTTTTTTTTTTCTTATCTGGCATACTGAAATCCAAGAAACAAGACACTGCCCTGAAAAGCATGACATGTTCAGAAGTATTCATATCCCCAAACTTTCCCGCCGGAGAAGACGTTCAGGCAGAGCACGCACGCAGCCAGCAGCACAGCTGGGATCCACCAGCTGCCGCCGCCGCCGTCGGAGAACATGGCGCACAGCACCAGGCACAGAAGCAGCAGTATGTAGAACCCCAGTCCGGTGCCGCCGCCACCGCCGCCGGCACCACCCCACTCGCCGCCGAAACCGCCGCCGTACCCTCTCTCCGGACGGTAGTAGTATATGCCGGCGAAGTAGGCCGCCACCAGCAGCAGGAGCGCGGTGAGCATGATGTTCTGGATCAGGAACATGACCACCACCAGCGCCACGGGCACCAGCACCACCTCGCTCTGGCTGCCGGCGACGGCCAGGGCGAGCAGCAGCAGCCCGGCGCCGAGGACCAGGAGCACGGCGTTGTCCGTCACCGTCTCCTGCATCTCGGTCACCTGCTCGTACCACTCCATCAGGGTCTCCTGGCAGATGACCCACCCCAGGGCTACCACGATGAGGAGCGGCACCACCGGCGACGGCCCCCGGCCTGCCGCCCACGCCGGCGACCCGCCCGGGCTTCCCCAGTAGCTCATGATCACTACCTCCACTGTTCTACTGATGTATCTGAAGATGTTCTTTTGCTGTTTTGTGCAACAGCAGATTACTTGTTGCCAATTGCAAGGCAGGCCTGATCAGTTCCTGGTATATATGGATGCATGCTCATCCTGTTCCAACTAATTTTAACCACCTGCTTTTTGTATATCTAAAGCTGATGTGTATCTGTCTGGATTGTAGTTAGGACAGGAGCCAACTTTGATCTGGTTGATGAGCTGATCTCAGAGAAAGATGACACAGAAGACAAGGACTTGCAGGTCAGGTCATTCTCATGCTTAAGTCACAATCAAAAACTAAACTAGGGTTTAGCTAGGAAAATATTCTTTTTGTCAACTCCATTAAGATGTAAAAGCCGATTGAGTAGCTGAAAACGATGGCTGATATCATAAGCCGACCCATGGATCACTTCAACCACAAAAACTGTCAAACCATAGTGGGAGTAGTTATGAGCCTCAGTACAATCACCTTTATTGAAATGTAAGGTAGTGATGAAGCTCCCGTTATCGATCACGAGTACGGCTTGTTCAGATTGTCCGCAGAGTACAGTGAATTATAGCGCGTCATTTTCTATAGGTCATAAAAAAAAAGATGATTCTGCTGTAGGTTCTAGAATTTGTGTATGACGATGTATATATAGATCGGAAGTTTGGATTAGACTTGAATAGCAGAAACCTTTTGCAAAAAATCTCTATGCTGATGAGAGCAGCATGACAATGGGAGCATTTCTGAAAAGTGGGCTGTCTTTTGGTAACTAAATTGATTAACTGTCTAAAGAACAGTGAGTGAAGATTAGACTAGCCCATAACCCCAATCATAGTATATTTACTTTCCCTTTGATATATGGTATCACTCAGTGTTTCATGAGATGGAGTACAGTAGCAGTCAGCTGAGCTTCATGTGCACAGCAAAAATTTTGGTTCTGAAGAATGAACAGCCTATTGCAGGCCATACACAAGAAGAGCCCCTACTCCGGCGATGCCGATTACCAAACTTACGATCACCGCAATAGGCGGCAGCGCACCACCGATGGGCTTCCCCGTGGCCGCATCATACCTGGCAAATCGCTTCTTTGGCGCATTGCATTGTGGGCAACCGTAGTCATCAGGCTGGAAACATACAGAACATGGTTAAAATTCATCAGAAGAGAACTAAAATACTGTCAATTAGACAAAGGGAAAGCAAAGTAAACACTAATTATGTTATTGATTTAGGGAGAGCTATGCATTTGTTACCTGTTCTTCAAAAGGCTTGGGTAGGAAGTATATGTATCCACAATCAAGGCAGATGTGTGTTGCTCTCTCCTGGAAGAAAAAGGGGTATTTGCAGTTTATAACACGCATCCTGAGGCTTCAAGCTGAAGGAGTAAAAAAAAAAGTAGATAGGCTATCTTGATCTTGCCTTTTGTGACTCAGTCAACTTCCGTCCAAACCGGGGCGGTGCCGGCCTCTTCGGTAGACGCTTCACATCAACATCGGCACCTCCCCTAAGATCACTCAAAATGAGATTTTGGGGAGCATATATACATACAAGAAGAGTCCAAAGTAAACTCCAGGACAATCATTTCACTCAGCTTTAGTAATATCAGAAGTCGCATCGCAACCATACGGTCATATGCCAACCTGCTCACTACAAAGTAGACGGAGTCTGGCTTTGCTTGGATGGCTGTCTTGGTGAACCCCAGCTTGTCTGCAGGCCACAGCTCATCTCCGAAGAAGCTGCTTGTGTACAGCACCTGGTCACCGACTTTCAGACCGGCTCTTGCTGCATTCCCTCCAGACTCCACAGACTAACCCAAGGCCAAAACCAATAGTCATTAGTCAGTAGCTGCAACACCTATTTGAATTTGCAATTTCAGTAAATCATACTGAATGTTACAAATGAGCAACTCAAGATCTATTGCCATGCCCAATGGGGCAGATAAGGTCATGTACAATGTGCAAAGAGCACCCTAGACTAGTGACTAAATACATGAGAGCTTATACATCTAACACTGAAAATGTTGTTTACACTAGATCTTCAGCTTAAAATCATTTCCGAAAAATTTGATCACATAGTTTCTCTCTGAAGCATTTTTTTCCTCTCAAGCATATATAATGACTCTAATCCATATCCTTGAAAACATCAATTCAGTGCCGAAACTGAAATTTCCAATGGAGGATCATGAGCTATTCGTGTAATTAAACAAGGAAAACGCAAGAGAAGAGAGGACTGACAGTGATGACGACGCCACCGCCGGGCTTCTGGCCCAGGGCCAGTCCGAGTGGCTTGTCGACCTCCACCTCGATGTTCTTGGCGGCGGTCGACCTCGCGTTCACCTGCAGCAGCCTCCTCCGCCCGCTGCTTCTCCGGTGGCCGGCCGCCCACCTCGTGTCCACCAGCGACACCCCATGGAAGCCGCTTTTCTGCACCATAACCCATAAGAACATCAACAATGGCTACGATCACAGGAAACAAACCAAACGGCAAGAACTGATGCATTCCTACTCACAGTTGAAGCCGAGATGACGGAAGGAGGTGCCTGCCGCTGAGCTCTGACAATGGAGCCGCGGTTGGGGAGGGACGGGGCAGCCACGGAGGAGAGCGTGGCTGCCATGGTGTGGGGCTGCGAGGATGGTGGGAGGTGGTGGTGGTGGTGGTGGTGAGCCGGAGGAAGGGGATGGCTGCCATTTGGTTGGATTGGTGTCTATGGCTAAGGCCAGAGTGGTGCTCGTGGCATCTGGTCGTGTGGAAACAGTGAGACTTACACTGACATGTGGGGACCCGATGCACTCCACCTTGATTGGCACGAGATGGCATTACAAGTAGGCTACCAAAGAGCACAAGTCACATGGTGGATTGAAAAGTCTGAATGCAGATTGCAGGAACTGAAGTGATGCAAAAGTGATACGTCATGTAAGCGAAACAACTACAGGATCTAAGGTTCATTTCCAAAACACAACTGTGTTCTCTAAAAAACACATCTGTGTTCGTTACAATTCTTGAATCATCAAATAGCATCCTGGCTGATTCCTGAAACACTTATCATCCCATCTATAATTAACATCTACCACACCCCTATACAGAAGATTCCATTGAGAGTGATCCTCAGACAGGCTCAACCATCATTGTTCACGCTCCCAATGCAGAATTCAGTTGGGTCAGCTGTAAAAAACGTGCAAGAAATCAAACGAAAAGTAAGAACCATAATAGAACGAAACAGATGATACAATTGAGGGGAGAAAAAGGGAGAACAAACCTTATTGAGGGCATCTCTTGATGCAGTTGAATCCTCTCCTTTCTTCAGTAGTTCGATTTGAGCTCTCATGATATTGTTTCCTTCTTCAACCTATGTCATTAACAGGATAAATCTCACTCAAACTATTCAAGATTTTTACCTAAAATCGAAATGCTAGCACAATGATACTAAATCTGACTGCACCTTGTAACATATTTTAGCAACAGAAATTAACATCTGGGGGGTAACTTCCGTAAACATTACTATAGTCTGACAGCAGCCATCTTGCCAGTTGAATTGTGGTGAAACGAACCAAAAATCTTCTTAGTGTCTTTTTCAAGAAAACAATACTGGAACCTTAGTTTGATAATAAACTAAGTTTATCACAGCCATAGTCCGTAAAACCAATACAATACCTTTTTCAGTAAACCTGTCAAACGTTCAATTTCATCTTTCTTTGCCCTTGATACCTTTTCTTCGACTTCTTCAATGCTGGTCCTGCAATTGAATGAACTATCATCTGAATAAACTATATTGGGTAACTTTGAACATAGAGCAAAACAAGGAATGATACATTAAATTTGCCAAAGGAATATCTTCATGTACTTATTAACTAGTCCCTCGTTCTCAAATTATTAGTCGTTTTTAGCTTTTCTAGATGCATAATTTTTGCTATGCACCTAGATATATATCATGTCTAGGTGCATAGTAAAATTAATAATTTAATATATCTAGAAAAGTCAAAACGACTACTAATTTGGGACGGAGCAGTTCGCAAGCATAAAAGAGAGGGCACTGGATGGGTCATAACACAGACCCCACCCCAAAAAAAAAAGGAAAAAAAAGAAAAAGGACTCCAAGGTAAAGGATATGTCGCTTACTTCTCTGAAGCTAATACATCCAGATTTTGCTCTTCATCAAAGTCATCTATCATGTCAAGGGCAGCAACGACCTAAAAGAATAAAAGTGATGATGTCAGCACATCAGAAAACAGAGTACCCTACCATGCAGCGTGCACACTCCAAGGTACCAAGGAGTATTACTTAGAACTGGCCTCCTAATATACCAGGGTTATGACTGTTAGAATTTAAATACCTATTTTCTAGAAACAATACATGGATTTTGTTTTAATCCCAAGTGTCCCTAACAGCCTAGCTTTCCTGAAAGCATATCATTGGGAACCAATGGCTATTAACTAGCAGCACATGGTCATAGTCACCTTAAAATTGTCCGCCCCATTTTCTCTATTGCTGTCCCAGAGACTAAAATGCTTAAAATTCACTTTCATGTCCAATTTGTGAGAAGCTACCAAGTACACAGTGTTTGCACTTCACCTTGCTTAGGAATCAATCTACTGCATTTGCCTCTCTGTTAAATTGAAAATGGGCCAATGGGGTTATGTGCTAGCCTAATGCCATTAGGAGCAAGAAAAATGCCTTGTTAAAAGAAATGGAGCAAGAATATGTCAAAATAAATGAAATGATGGGAAGGAAAAAAAATAGACAAGAATGCAGGGGCACTGGCTAACCTAATACATGATGTGGGACCATTAGTTTATGAATGCTGGATCGATTAAACCAGTTGCTGAGGCTGAACATCTGAATGGTAACCTTTGTCATTCTAACACGGAAGGCAGCCGATAAGATGCATTTGAAATTTTGAATTAAGGATTTAACAACAGATAGTACAGGTTTACCCCTTTGTAAATGATACAACCGTACAGGTTTACCCCTTTGTAAATGATACAACCATATACTTTGTGGTGCAAAACCAAATCCTAACCAGCCCACCCCATTGAATTTAAAAGAATTCCCACAGTAAATGGTAGGTGAGAGCTCCTTTTACATTTGTAGTGCTGTTATAAGCGTAAGCACGCAGAAATGGTAAATGTCCCACAAACTCTTAATAAACTAGAAAATTTTTTTTGTTGAAAATCCACAAACTGTGCTAAATATGCTGTTAACATGGCTGGGACACATTGATTTCAAAACTACCTGTCTTTCTTGGCAGACTTCGTCAAACTCCTCCTGCAGTATGAAGAACAAAATATGGTAGACATACTGGATTCAATACAATGTTCGCACATGCAAGAAAGGAAGAAAAATATATACGGCCCTGTTTAGTTCCCAAAATTTTTTGCAAACTACCCGTCACATCGAATCTTCAGACACATGCATGGAGCATTAAATGTAGTTGACAAAAAAACTAATTACACAGTCTAACTGATTAGCACGAGCTGAATCTTTTAAGTCTAATTAGTCCATAATTGGACATTATTTGTCAAATAACAACGAAATGTGCTACAGTACCAAAACCCAAACTTTTTCACCAACTAAACACACCCTAACAGCAACAGGCTTGGCAAACATAACAGAAGCAATATCTGTATTGTAATTCAAAAATGCATGCTTATATGCAAGATACAATTTGTTAACTGTGCAAATCAGGCAGCAGAAAACATTGTGACGGACAGCAAGCAGTGACAGAGAGACAGAAAGGTTATAGAGGAAGGCAGCCATTAGCAAGTCAGCTCAAAACATCGAGGCACTGCATAATAAATAGTTAACATAACATAACCATTAGCTCAGATTATGTTTTTAATCACTGGAGTGTCCTTGTTAGTTGTTAGTAGCACTATGAACTATGAAAGGGAGGTGTACATAAAAAAACCAATGGTGCAAAGGCAGCAAAGTAGTGTGGGAAAAAAATCTGCATTGTAGAGTTACATGTATTTGAAACAAAATTTGACTGTTAATCTGATATTGTTCAGGAAGGGGACCCTTGAGGAATTGAGGGAGTGATGAAAAATAGGGCTGATACGAGTTGAAAGAAACATTTATTGCTCAAGGTAAAGCTAGATCCTCCCTAATTGCCACCGTATGCGATTGCAGATACCCAAAATTCAATAAGAAAGTTAGTGTGCAATTCTATCTTCAATATTTAACTCATATTTTTAAAAAGAAAACTCAATCTTTCCTCCTTTATAACAGGGGAACAGAAAGCAGCCTGGCACAAAAAGGGTACCTCTATGTTGGCATGCATAGCCTTCATCACCTGAAAAAACACAAAAAAAAAATGAATAACTCTACAGGAAACACACTAGCTGGAAACGAAAACCGAACTTTGCACGCGATTGAAAATAGTAGGCATTATCAGGATTAACTGATTTGCAATCTATTTGTAAGCCCTAACTAGTGGGTTGGGAATACTATTCTGGAGAAGATGTGGAGACTCACGCGGGCGAGCATTCGGTACAGGCGCTCCCTCTCGGCATCCGTGAACGACGGGAAAGCCCTGTTGACAACCTGAAACGCCGCAATAGCACGATTCAATCAACTAATGCACCACGGGAAACTGAAATGGTGGAGTCCCTATCCAGGATCCGAGAAGAAATGGACGGGGGAGCGCACGAGCGAAACCGTTAATTTACCTCGCGGGAGCATGCCGTGAGGAGGCACCTGGAAGCGCTCTTGAATGACTTTTGGAGGGTTTCGAACCTCCCCGGCGCCGCGGGATCCATCGGTGGCGGGGTCCGGCGAGGAGGAGACGGTGGGAGGAAGCCGCTGGGGAGTGGGCGAGAGGGGGGGGGGGAGGGTTGACGCGACGGAGGAGCGCCGCAGCAATGGCGGCTTGGCTCGCCGCGAAGGGAGGACGAAGAGAGTCGGCGACGGCGAGGCTTTCGAAATCGGAGGGCGGCGAAATGGTTTGCTAGCTTTGGAATCGGACGTGTGGAAATAGGGATGGCGATGGGTACTCGAAATTCGATGGATTTTTTTAATAGGATATGGGTTTGAGTTAAATTTTAGATTCGTAGGTTTATTAATAAGCACAAAGTCTTATCCGTTGGGTTTATAAATACGGGTTTATTTTTACAATACTCGAACCCGTGAACCCATGGGTTTTATAAACCCGATCTAATATAGAGCATTTGTCATTTTATTTGTGAGTTTATAACAAATTTAACATCTCTTTTTTAAATTCTTATTTTAGTGAACTCTTAAGTTTGTCGTGTTTATATATGCATATGATGGATTTGTGACTTTATATGGTGCCATGATCATTTTAATATAGAGCTTGTTATTTATATTTATATTTTTTTTTGTAATTTATAGTGAACATAGATTTCTTACTCATAATACGCTACAAATGATGTTTACTATGTTAAATTTATTGATCTTGAGAAAAAATTGTATAGTAAAGTGTAGACCCACGAGTAACCTATGGGTACCCGTTAACCCGATGGGTTTGGATTTGGACAAAATTCTAAACCCATCACAAGTATGAATTTTTTAATAGATTCAAATATTTTTCATAGTTTTGGGTTTGGGATGGCAATCGGGTTTTGCCATCCCTATGTGGAAGGGGTGAATGGGCTAGTAGCTGGGCTGTACCGAGATGGGCCCAAGTAGTATTTGGCCCAAATGAACAAACTCGGCACGAAAATACAGTCACAATGTTTCAAGTCTTCCACAGGCCACATTGGACAGGGATCAGAAAAGCTAGCTCATGAGCTAGAACCAAACAAGACCAGGCATCTATATGGAGGAGCATTGACATGTCCTGCAATTCTGGATTAACTGATTAAGTCATTTAGGCAAGAAAGAATCTACCAAGATGTACAAAGTCTTTTGCTCAGGCCATAAAGAAGTATTTGTCGCAAAATGTTGCTCCAGCAAAAGTTCAAAGTAAATGGCCCATGGTGATGGCATCATATGTGCAGATCAACATCATCTATATATATGCTACAACACATTTTGGGGTGTACACTCCATATACAGATCATTCAGGACAAAAGCAAAGGCATTCATTCAACCCTTGTTTATCTCTGCTACCTCTGTGCCGACCAGGCAAACATGTCTCTATTCCTGAGCATCTGAAGGTTGATGTATGATAGCCTGCAAGCAATGCATTGAAAGTTTGCTTCAGGAACTGGAGACTACTGACAGCAATGGTGCCAAAGCTTAAAAGATTTATTTACCTCAAAAAGTTACATATCCTATTTTAAATATATTTCATCCCAGCAATTCTTATCCGCCTTGATATCAGGTACTGGGCAAGAGAGTACATAGCTCCTAGCAATCCTAACACCCGAATAGTAAGTATGTCTGTCATTATAATTGAGGGCAAGTTGAGAGGTAGCGTCAACAGTAGCTTTGCATCTGTCTGTCTGACATAATCCCACATGAAGCGGTTGAAGAGAATGTGATTGGGTAATGTCAGAACAAGAAGAGCAACATTTTTCACAGCGAATAGCCAGCCTGGGCCCCCAATATCAAGAGCCCATCCTCCATTGCCAGGCCAAGTCTCCTCCCATATCCTATACAATGCTGTCAATAGCAAATACCCGGAAATAGAAATTGTTACAGGGAAATAGCGCTGCCTGTCACCAAATCCTGCAAAGATATCTGAATCCTGGTTCAAAAGCAGAAGGATGGGTGCTAGGAAGAAGATGGCACGGTTCGAGCCACCAGTAAGTGTTATATTGAGAACAAGGCAGATGATGAAGCACAGCACAGTAGAAACATTCCCAATCGCAGGCATCCAAGCTGCCTCAGCTGCCAATCTCTTGATGGTGAATGTTGGTGCAGCATGAGCTCTTCGTTGCTGGAGCAGCCTTGCTTTGGGTGGGAAGGCAGAGCTCCGACTAGATGGACCATGTGTTACGCCTCTGTCTGCAGCCTTGTCACGCAGTAGCAAAGCCAGTTCAAACTTTATCTCCAATGCAATGATCATGAAAATAGCAGCATATAGACCCAAAAGTGACGTTCTTGCCCCTTCTATAGCCAACATGTTGGTGAACTTCTCTGCTTCATCCTCATCTGCAAAAGTTTTGGCTCTTAATTGTCCTTCAAGCAGATAGGTGACTGGGAACAAAGCTACCAAGAAAGAGAACACCCATGGCAACACCCTTGTGCTGGATTCAGAAGGGAGATGGGTGAATACAACGAAGACAGCCGCAGAGACAATTGTTGCAACAAGAAGAGGATACAGAACAACTGCCTGGAAGAAGTACTGAACAGATATGTAGATGCCTAGTGTGACCCCAACCGTCACTCCATACAAAGCCCTCAACTCAACAACATACTTCACTGGGATGATGGATGTAACTGCTGCTAGTGTAAGTACCACAGTTGCGATGAGCAGCCATGATGGCCACGTGGGCTTCAATGCTACAAACCCATATATTGAAGTGTCATCATCAGTTAAATGTGCTGCAGTGATTAAATCTGACCGGTATACCCATGATAGCTTAATAGGAGGCTGCATAATAACAAAGAGAAGGCCGGTAGCCACAACAAGGACCAGGAATCTCTTTGCTGACTGCAAGGAAATATTGAAATATGATCAATTAGTGCAGCACCACAAAAGAATTTGTAAGATGAAGACTGGTACAGAACAGACAGTAACATAAGAGAGGGAAAACACAATGTATTAGACGAGATGAATGGTCAATCATTAACTTGAGGATGCTTTGTGTAAGGAGGAATTACATTCAGTTACAAAAAAAAAGGAGAAAATATTGCTTTTCACAGACTGGTCATAAAAATACATGGGAAATAACTTGATAACACCATCTAGATAAAATCAGAAGTTATGACGACCATTTCTGATGTTTGGTTAAGATAGCAAAACTAACTGGTGAGAATTACATGATTAAAATTCCAGAGATAACCCTAGAAGTTCAAATTTTAAATTATGGAGTCAAATCCATAATTATTTGTTGTGCCAGCATTACAGCCGTTTCAGGTGACTGATATCTTTTAACATCATGAAAGTCACTTGCTTATCATTTGAATTGAACTGTTAAGTAAAAGATAAGTCTGAAGGATTTGGATGTTCATTCTCTTTTAAGGAAACAAATAATGTCAGCTATTCAGATTATACCTAATCTTTAAAACCTTAGATGCTTGAGTTCAAAGTTCAGAATGCGCATCCCATAAATGAACTAATTTTTTTCTATAACTTTGCTAAGTTCATAGAATTGCCAGGAAAGCAAGATAGATTTAAACTTCCAGATTGCAGGTATTGCCTGACCTTGCATCTATGAATTTAGCTATGTGGGCCTAAACAAGTGCTCATTCTGACAGTCTGACACTAAATATGGCCGTAAGTACGATATCACGTCTAAACACATTTATAACTTTTTTTTAGGAATAGCTTCTATTTCTAGCATTAAGAATGGGTGAATTATCCATGGCGAAAACTCCTAACATCATGCTATAGCTCTGAAAATGAACAGACCTTCACAAGATTGTTAAGAATACAAACAATAACAGCAGGGCACAGAAATATCACAAGGTGCTCTAAGAAGATGGTCAGCCTTTTTAACTAGAACAAAGAGGTACCAACCAACTACCTGAACATGAGGAAAGTGGAGAATGACTATCGGAATGCAAGCGACTCCTGTCAACAGAATATATGAACCCAGTAACAGACCATCCGGAGGAGGTCTTCCATTCCACCACTGTAAAGCTTCAAAAATTGTTTCCCGACAGAGCCAGGCAGAAAATGCTATGACAGATGCATGGAAATAAGCTTGCCAGACCTTCATCCTAGCAGCTCCTTTGGAGTTGTCTCTGAAAGAGACGAGCAAGAAGATTTTATCAACTTATAAAATTGGCAGCAGTTTAATCGATACAGCATATGGATGATCCAATAAGAACACTAGAGTTGCAGTGAATACCTGTAAAGAAGTAAAGGGGGGGTAACCGCAAGTAGCAAAACAGCTGAAACCCATATAACTGATCTTGATGTCATAAACAACATCGATAGTTTTGATGAATATAGACAAGTCAAGATCCAAGCTGCTTTGGGCCCAATCCTCTGATCAGCATATAATCTCCTCACAAGAGCCAAGCCCAAAAAAGTTGTAATCAAAACCATATAACTAGGGTAGATGATATCCTCTTCAAATCCAAAGTAATACATGGAGGCATAGTTGAATAATCGGTTCTCGATGTAGCATAGCAACAATGTATGACCAATAAGACCAAGTTCCAGAAGAAAGCGAAGTTTTGTTGGGAGAAGTGCCAAACCAGGAACAGCCATTGCCATGATAACCGCTGCAACAACATACTTAGTGAAGGACTTCAGTGGCATGCCAGCAATCCAAATATTCAGATCCCAATAATTGTGCACCACGAACCAAAGCACCATCAGGCTTGCAATTGCCACAAAGGTGAAGTATGATGACAAGCTTTTCTTAGTAAAGAACCTTGCAACATAATAGCCAGAAATCATCGGCAATGGAAGGAACTGCAAAAGAATTAACCAAAAAAATAAAACTTAGCATGGTCAAAAAGCAAAGACATCAAGGATTTGTTTTAAGTCTATACTAGAAAACTCATTTAGATTTAGGCACTGGTAATGTTGGTGAAACTTTTCACAATTGCAGATACCAGTTGCTATAGAGGAGGCTGCAACATACCATCATAGGGAATCCAATGACTACAGCTCCTGCACCACTGACTAGCACTGCCAACACTGTAAAAGCCGCTGAGCTAGCCGCATCCCCAACCTTGCCGGCGGCATGTGCTGCGAGGCCCAAAGCGCTACCAAGCATTGTGACCATGACAAGCAGGTAATTCAGTGGTGGTGGAGCATGAATGTACCTTCCAAACGAGTAGAACACAACTCGCACCTCAAGGCACAGCACCACCACGACCAGTGCAACAAATCCATTCGCAATTCTTATCTGATCCATTGTGTGGGCATCCCTTGTGATCCACCACAATGCACCCCGAGTTGACGCATAGAGCTGGAACAAGAACGGTATGAAGAACAGCAGCAGCAGTTCACACACACTGCCCCACGACGTGAAGAGCGTGGCATGATGGGATGCAGCATGGAACAACACTGGCACGAACAGCAGATACAACGAATGCACACAGCTTTCCAAGGGGCCCAGAATGCCATCACTGTCCTGCACGGAGGCGTCCAGCTTACGGTTATTGAAGCTGGACGGCCGAGGTATGGAGAAGAGCCAGTAGAACACCATGCAGAACGCGGTGAAGTAGTAGGACGCGTTGGCCATTCCGACTGCGGACACGAGAGCCCAGGTGAAGAGGGCAGGCGCGGCAATGGGCACGCACGCGAAGAGCAGGCGCTCGAGCGCGGCCACGATGGTGGGGTTCTCGAGCTGGATCCATCGGAACTGCAGCGACGCCCAGATCCCGATGAGGAAGGAGGTCTCGGCGCAGAGGAGCAGCGCGAGGACGGTCAGAGGCAGCGAGGCGGCGGCTGCGGAGGAGAGGGAGGCGGAGAAGAAGAAGGCGACGTCGGCCGCGAGCAGCGCCGCCCAAACGGTGAAGAAGGCGCCCTGCCGAAGCTGGAGCGCGTCGAGCAGGTAGGCCGCCGCGAGGCCGACGGCGAGGACGGCGAAGACTGGGAGCCCGCCGAGGTCGAGGAGGAAGGCCGCGGCGGGCACCAGCGCCGCGGCGAGGCGCGCGTTGTGGGCGAACGCGGCGCCCGAGGCGGACGAGGCCGGCGCCGCGGCGCCGCCGATGGAGGAGCGGGGCCTGTAGGCGCCGGAGGAGGGGAATGAGACGAGGGGCTTCGGGGAGGAAGTGGAGTTGCGGCGCTCGTGGTGGTGGTGCGGCGCGGGGGACGGCGACGGGGAGCGGGTGGAGAAGGTCGGGGTGGAGAGCGACGGCGAGATGAGGAGGCGCCCGTGGCGGGACGCGGATCCGGAGGACATGCCGGCCGGCGGCAGCGAGATCTAGGTTTTGCGGCGGGCTGACCTGGTGTTTTTTTTTTTGAGGTAGACCTGGTGTTGATCAGGCCAGTCGGCGACGGCGAGGGGTGCAGGGGAGGGAGACAGACACACGGAGAGTGTCTGACCGGTGGCCCCGGATCGGGCTGCATTTTAATGGGCCGGGCTGGGTTTGGACGTGATGTACGAGGCTTGGCAGCCCACTTTCCTGGTGCACGAGGCTTGGCGGCCTTGCCCGACGTGGGCTACCGAGGTTTGTATAGAACTAGAAAAGGTCCGCGGCGTGAGCTATCCTGCTCGTATTAATTAGGGCTGGTCGATCGGTTCGGTTACTCGGTTTTTTTGAAAATTCGGTTCCTAAAAAATTAAAACCGATCGGTTCTTTTTATATGTAGGAACCGATGAATTTCGGTTTCGGTTCCTTTGGTTCAGTTCCGGTTTTGACCGAAAGAACCAAGATTTACCAGGGCAAAGGAAAAAGAAGGAAAAAATGAAAAAAAAGAAAAAATCATCCGCCGCATGCACTCGCAGGTGGAGGTCGCCGTCGATCCGCGCCCTCACGCAGGTCGTGGCCGCCGAGAGGAAGGGATGGAGATGGTAGCCGGGCGTGGCGCCGCCGCACCGGGAGGGAGGGAGGGAGGAGGGAGACGGCGGCCGCCGGCCGGGCATGGCGCCGCCGCACTGGGAGGGACTGAGGGAGGGAGGGAGGGAGACGGGGGTAGGGCGCCGGGCGTCGAGTGGGAGGGAGGGAGCCGGGGGGCGCCGTGCGCCGGGAGGGAGAAAGAGCCGCGCCGCCATTCGTCCATCCCCCGCTCGCCCCGGTGGCCGCGCCACTGCCCCCGCACGGCCACACCTCCAGCAGCGGTAGAGGTGGAGGATGGAGCGGTGGTGCGCGCCAGGGAGGGGAGGAGGGCGCTGCCGGGGGGCAACGGCGGGCGCTCGGCGACGGAGGCGGGATCGGCGGCGGACGGCGGGGCGGATGGCGGGGGCGGCGGTGCCTGGGAGTGTGAGGTGGGGACAGGGAGTGGCCGTGCGGGGGTGGCCGAGGTGGGTTCAACCCTAGGGTTGGTGTGGGCGACTGGGCGTGTGGCCAGTTGTGCTGGGCCTTGCTCTATTGGGCTTAATGGGTTAATGGGCTGAAAATCTCGGTTCTCTCGGTTAACCGAGAACCGAACCGAATGAACCGAGTAATTTCGGTTCCTGAGAAACAAGAACCGAACAAGAACCGAATTTCTCGGTTTCGGTTCGGTTCGGTTCCGGTTCTCGGTTTTTTTGGTTCGGTCCTCGGTTCTTGGTTTTTCGTGCCCAGGGCTACGTATTATGGTAGTTCATGCGGATTTTTTTATTTATGCATGTTATGGACATGCAAATGTCTAATTTTTCTAAAGCAATGTAGTTAAGTTTAATCCATTGTTTCATCATTTTCATATAGACGTTAGGGTCTGCAGCCCGCTGTTGTACTTGGTATAATTTGAGCATTCTATTGTCGTGACGCTATTATTTAAGTAGTAATATTAGTTAGGGTATCGAAATGGAGACAGAACATTTGTTGTTGTATTTATTATGATGGAACAATGGGTAAAATAATTTATTAGAGAAGGCGGTGGCGCATAGCACAATTAGTCGGATACTTAATGTAGTTGCGAAATCATGAGATAATTAATAGACATGATGGGTTTTTTAATAAAGTTGTTGATATATTAAAATATATCACATTATTCTGGAGGTCGCATGAGGATCCATAGAAAAATGGTCGTATAATATTATATTTTCTAAAAATTAAAATGCTACGTTGAACGAATTACGAAAAATAATTGTGGTGATAGAAAGGTTAAGATAATTTATTAAGGAGGGTGGAGCACAATTAGTCAGATACTTAATGTATTTACGAAATCATATTGCAATTAATAGCGTATTAATTTTATAAGGGGACGGTGATTATATTAAAATATGACATGTTATTGTGGAGGTAGCATGAGAAGCTATAGACAAATGTTGGTACGATATTATATTTTTAGCAAATCAAAATTTTATGTTGAACGGATTATGAAAACACTTTGAATTTTCACAAACTTTGTTATATAGTAAAATTGTAAATTCTAAAATTCTAGGCAACTTTTGTATTGATCATTTTTTTATTTGAAGACGTTTTAGTGTCCAAATTGTAGGTACAACGGTCGCATGCAAACGTTTGTTCAAATGAACTGCGAAAGCATTTGAATTTAAAATTTGCTCTATAATAAAGTTGTAGTTTTTGAACTCTTGATCAAATTCTATGTTGAGCATCTTTTGATTCCAAAGTGTTTTGGTGTTCAAACTGTATGTATAATGTTGCTCATGTGGAAGTAATAGATGAAACGGGTTGTGTTTTGATTTAATTAAAATTTAAGGGGTTTTGTGAAAAAGTTTCTGAGATAGGACCAGAACAGCAGATTATTTATAAAAACTTAAGGTTTTATTTGCAAATTTCTTTGAACATGGACTATTGGACTTGGGGTTGATTTCACGAAAAGTTGAGGGCACTTTCGCAAAATCTCCAAAGCGAAGGCTGAATTGGGGGTTGATTTCTATCAAATCCAAGGGCTTTTTAAAAAATAATTGGGAAACACAAAATCTGAACCGTCCGACCGACCGATCCGACAACCGGAAATTGCCCGCGACGTTGCCACATTGGGAGGCTGTCTTTTGGTGCGTGAATCATATATATATATAGAGAGAGATAAGATACACATCTCTATTTGATAATACATGTACATCGGTTCTTTGGTTGCTTGAGCTACACCTCATCTGGATAGGGTTAACGGCAGTGTTAAATTATTTTGGCTAACTATTTAATTTTTTTTCAAAAACTAAAATTAGCTTTTGATACTTTTGACTAACAATTTAATTAAAAGTGGCGTGTAACAAGAGCGGCAAGGAATCATGACCCTAGTGCTTTTACAATCTAATTTAGTTATTATTTATTTTCAACTTAAAATTATACAAAATTAGAATTGATTTTTACTGAGCTCGGCTTTTAAATTGTGTAGACTAAAATTTGAAATCCTTTTTATCACCCCTATACGTAACATGAGGTGATACCCAACACCAACAACGTAGAGCGTTCAATGGGTGATCTATTCGTTCGTGTTCATGATGCCTTGATTAGGCACGACACAGCTTCATGCAGCAGTCATAGAGAATAGTAGTGGCGAATTATGAAGTAAATTGCAGAAGGGACCAATTGCTAGCATATGCGTTCGATGGACTTAGCTACTAGCTAGTTAGCTTCTTTGTTTCGACGTGGAGCAAGTATTATGAGCTAGCAAGAGGGCGGGGAGTACAGTTAATGTTGAAAACGGGATGGGAAAATCTCGCCCCGATGGGCATCGAATCCCGTAAAAACCGACCGTATACCGTTTCGACAAAAAAAAACAGGAACAGGAAAAAATTGGTAGGAATAGGAACGGAAGCAGGAGGGATAGTTTCCCAACCGTTTTCGCGGTAATTCCCGTCAGTTGTTCCCATTTTCGGCCTGCATACCAATTCAGAGCCCTGTGCCTTCTGCTTTTCCCCCAATTCCTTCTCGGCCCGGCCCAACAATTCCCTCTCTTTGCCGCAAACCAAGCCTGCCTAAGGTTGTCTGTAGCGGGACACTGAAAAGCTCCCTTCAGTAAATTTTAGAGGAAAAAGGAGCTGCAGTGGGACACTGAAAAGCTCCCGCTGCCGTCCCGGACTCGCCAAATCTAGCGCGATACCGGACGCGCACTACCGGCCACCGTGGCGCGGGACCCACCTCCCACCGTCGCGCCCATCACCGGTCAGCCTCCGCTCACGCACGCGCCCTCGCCTCTGCTCCCCTCCACCACCGCGCGGACCTCTGGTTCGCACCCGCCGCCGGAGATCCACCGTTGAGGCCGCCCCGCCGCGGGAGGGAGGAGGCGGCGAGGACGTGCTGGAGAGGGAGGGAGAGGAGCCGCCGGTGGGAGCTCGGGATGGAGGGGGAGGAGGGAGGGAGGAAGGAGGGGGCGGCGCCCCGGAGGAGCCGCAGGCATGGGGATGGCGCAGCTCGCCGCCGTAGAGGAGGGAGAGCGATGGGAGGACGGGCCGGCGAGGGAGCCGCGAGATCGGCCCGGCGAGGGAGGAGGGAGGACGGCGCGGCGCGGCTCGGTCCCTTGGTCGCCGGCCTCGTGGTCGCGTGTGGTCGCGCGCCAGTCCCCACCGCCGCCCATCCTGGCCGCTCGCCTCGCCGGACCCCCGCGCCCCGCCCGCCCTGGCTGCTCGCCGTGCCGCCATGGGAGCCGATACCGGAGGCCGGCGAGACGGCGGCGAGCGCGTCAACTCTGCCTCAACTCGCGCGCGCACTGCGTCACCTCCCCAGCTGCTCGCCGCCGCCATGGCCCCGAGCAGGCCTTCATGGCCGCCGCCGACACAGGCCCTGGGCTGATCCGGCTGCTGCCGTTGTGGAGCGCGGAGCTCGGATCCAGCCACGCTGGGAGGGAGGAGCTGTCGGACCCGGGGCAGCGGGACTGCTTATAGACATAGAATGTTCTAGAGTAAGGGATAGCTCATGGATGTACCTTACCTCTTTTGTAACTACTCGAATAGGCGTAGTACAAAGAAAACTACCCGATTGTGTTGTAGTAGGACTCCAACTGTACTCGGCTAGAACTTTCCATGTAACCATGTCCCCCCGGATATATAAGGGCGGGCAGGGACCCCCTCCAAATAATCATCAACACCTAAGACAATACAAACCATATAGGACGTAGGGTATTACGCAAACTCGCGGCCCGAACCTGTCTAAATCTTTGTGTTCCTTGTACCATCGAGTTCTAGAGCAGTCAATCCCTACCTACAAACCCTACTGCTAAGGGTATCCCTGAGCAGGCTTGGCTGTAAACACCGACAGCTAGTGCGCCAGGTAGGGGTTTCGGCGAGTTCACCAACGAATTCGATGGCCGGATCAAGCAACGCCAACAGCGTGCCAGAAGGCACGACTTTCGTTTTCGGTTCCTGGGCCTGCACGGTTGATGGAACGGGAGGCTTTTCCAGCCACCTTGTCACGCCTAACTCGCCTAAATCGAAAACTCGCTCCCAACTCGCCGGCATCTGCGAGTCCGCGTGTCGGTGTCCTGACCCGACGGTCCGGACCCAACCAGTGATGATGCTGCGTGTTCCTCGTCCCAGATGTTGATGCAAGAGGCAACGCAGTAATGCACGGGTTTATCCTGGTTCCGGGCGTGGGGCCGTACGTCCAGCAAAGGGGCGTGCGAGAGCACTGTACTGTCTTGCACCGGGGGTGCCTGTAGTAGGGGGTACAAGCGAGGCGAGAGAGGGAGGGAAGCTCCCAAGTCTCTGCTAGAGGGGGAGTTGATTGAGGCGAGTGCCAATATCGAGGCTTAGAAGAGCGTATGTGCTCTGTGAGTAGTGCTAAGCGTTGTGTTCTACCGAATGGGCTGACGCCCTTAAGGGAAAGCCCGCCTCCTCCTTTTATAGACACAAGGAGGGATGGTGTACATTCACAGGGGATCGTGGAAGTCGTCGTCTTCTCCCCGAATCGCGGAGGTGCAGTGGTCAAGCACTGTGGGAAGTACACTGTGGGGTATGGCGCCAGGCGAGGCAGTCGTTCTGGGCATCGTCCTTGGTCTTGTGGAGATTGCGCCGGCGTCCTGGCGGCTCCAGCGGGCGGCGTGGTCGTTGCTGTGGGGGGTACCGTCCTCCAGGCGTGGCGTGGCGGCGTTCCGACGGTCCTACAGGCTAGGGTCTTGTCCTGGTCGAGGCCAGAGGCACTTCCGAGGGTCGTGCCCATGCCGTTCGAGGGCTCCGCGAAATGGAAAGTATGAAGGAGGTATGGGGAGTTGGCAGTATAGTAGCTGGAGCAGTGCCGAGCATGTCTTGCACTATGTCGCAGGTTCCTACAATGTCGTCACAGCGTCCGGAATGGCGGAGCAGTGACCAGAGTTGGCGGACGAGACTCCGGTCCCAGCCACTGTGGGGAATGGCGGCCTGACGCTGACGGACCCGGGCGCTGTGGAGGAGTGGTTGGCATTAATACCTCCGTACGGCGGGCGGGTGAGTGGAAGGGCCGTTTGTCCCTTCCATCGAGGGGTGGCCTCGAGCAAGGTGGAGACGTTCTGCTTTCTCGAGGGCAGGCTCGCTACCCTCGAGCGAGGCGGAGACAATCCACCTCCCCGAGGGTGGGCTCGCTACCCTCGAGCGAGGCGGAGGCGCGGGGCGCGGTCGAGGGCTTCGGCGGGGAGCCCTCGAGCGAGGCGGAGATCACCCCGCGAGTCCGAGGGGGTGCGGATGGGCCGCACTGCGTATGTGGGCCGCGTGTTGGGCATCTTTGAGTCTTTTCCTTTCTTCCAAATTGAAAGGAGGCTGTAGGACTTCGTGGGCCCGGTTGCCCAGCATGTGTTTGCCTTTTTAGGATGATTTTAGTCCCCTGATTAGGGTGCCCCTAATCATGGTACCCAACAGTTGCCCCCGAGCCTTTGGTCGAGTCAAGGGATTCGTCTAGAGGGTATTTTGGCGATTTTCCCCCCCTTGATGTGATCGATCGGCGTTGTGCTCCCGCCAGGCGCATCCGGGTGCTGGCCTGGCGGACGCGACAACTCGTCGGTCGGGGCAGTGCGCCTGCGGAAAAAGTACTCCGAGGCGCGCGCCCCTTCTTGTTTTGTTCCAGGGACGAGACGCGTCATCGTGCTGAGCAGGCCAGGGCCATGATGGCGCCTGCTGCTCTGCAGCTGGTGCTATTGTCGCGCTGTCTCGCGTTCAGGGTCTCAGCCCTGCTTTCCCTGGTTGCCTTGCGGCGTGCCGTTCGAGGGCAGTCGGCCAGCGCCGATGCTGCGCTGCTCAGCGTGCTGGGGCTCGGCTTTGCCCTGTCCAGTCACATGTCGACATGGTAACCGAGGGCATCTTTCGCTCGCGAGGTGCCGCACCATCTCGGGCGGTCCAAGCCTTCCCCTTGTGACAGACTTAAAGCTTGGCGCCCGACGCAGCTATAAATAAGGGTCATGGGACTCCTTTTCCTCTCCAACTTCTCTGCTCTTACTTCTAGCATCGCCTAAGTCTAGTAATGTTTCCCTTTGCCTTTCACGGTCGTCCCCCAGATGGGGTGGCCTGGCTTCTTTAGGCTTTGATGCTAGAAGAATGCTTGCGAGCGGCGGGGGAAAGCTGGAGAGGGCGTGCTCACCGTCGCTCGGTTTCAGTGGGATTAGTAGAAGAACATTGGGCCTGTGGGGCCCTGCCTTTGCGATGTCCCTCAGCCTGAAGGGGCGTTGAGATGCTTGACCATGGCGTCGGCGCTAGGTTTGGTGGCCGTTGTTCGCATCGTACCTTTTGGCGACAATGTTGCTCTCGGGGAGATGGTGTAGAGGGTGCTGTCCGCCAGCTTGACCCCCCGCAAGGTCTTCGGTGGAGGATACGCTAGAAGAAAGCTTGCGAGGAGGGCATCTCGCCAGACCCGTGCGGTCTGGGGGCTACTCCTTGCAATCCCAAGCAGCCTGGTAGTGATGTCGGCCAAGGACTCGGTGCTCTTCATCGGCGCTCGCTCCTCCCCAAGACAGGGAAAATTTCCATGCAGGTGGCAATGCATTTGTACCTTTCGACGGCTTTGAGCTGGTGACCCTTTGTAATCTTTGTTTGCAAAGAGCAATGAAGTCTCCTTCTTCCTCGCGGAGAGGATGACTGAGGGTGTAAGGGTGAGCATCAGCCCTGCAGAGGCTTAACCCTTCGAGGGTGTGACTCGGGTACTGACCGCGGTGGCCTTGGTTTGCCCGGCGGGGGCGCAACGGCGCTCCGGGGAGCATTGTTGGAGGAGTTTGATTCAGAGTTGGGGTTTGTTGCTGGAGAAGCAGTGAGGTGGCCACTCCGAGTTGCCCATGCAGATCATAGTTGCCTCGAGTAACATGGTGCCGCCGCTGGGCATGTCGACGTCGTGCTGCTGAGGGCGTTCGAGCAAGCCTGCAGAGGATTTTGGTCCTCGAATGTGTGAAGTTTCCTCCGTGGGGACGCGCCAGCGCACCCGCGGGTGTAGCCCCCGAGGCCTTGGAGGAGTGTTTGCACTCGACCAAGGGCTATAAACGTCGCCCTGCTTGGTTGCTTTACTGGGGTGGCCGTCCAGCGACTTTTTCAGCCGGCATTGGCATTCCTTTCAGCCGGCCTCGGCATTTTTTTGTGCTGGCGTAGTGACTCGGGGTCCTGCTGAACCATCTGGGAAGCGCGCGTTAAGAGTGGGGGTTTTGGTTAAACACGTGGAACTTCATAATCGATGGTTGTCGATCCATTCGAGGGTGCGGCCTGAGCCGCGGTGTGCGAGGAGCCCCCAAGCCCTGGCCCACGTGAAGGCATTCAGGGGACCCTCGACTTTTTATTACAACCCTCGTCGCCCTTCCGCAGGGAGGAGGGGTGAAGCGCACCATGCTACCCATGCCCGGGCCGCGAGCTATGGCTGCTTCAGTGAGCTGTTATCGGGTGGTTCAAGTGGACGTCCGTGCCCCGTTCGATAAGGGTCGGCTCATGGTCCATGGACATGTCACATAAAGCGCTCGCAAAGGTTCGCTAGATGGGGTTCGGACACGTTCGATAGGGTCCGAGGGCTCGATGCTCTCCCTCGATGGGATCCCCCTGCTAGGCACCCTCGACTGGCCTTGAACACTACATAGGATGTCTCGAACTCCACGTTCGAGGGTAGCTTGTACGGCATATATGTGCAGTCCCTGACTCTGGTGATCTAGGGCGCCTGTCGAACCCTCGACGGGCCAGGCTTCGAACCCCTGATCAGTAAGGCCTCGGAATAAGGTTCCTTCGACGGTGAAGAGCCCCCGAAGGGAATATTCCGTCACGGTTTGCAGACGGCGTGGAGTCGTAGGTCGTGCGCACGGGTCTTCTGCTGGTCGTGGGCGATGTGGCCCGGTACGTGCGGTGCAATGCGGGCACGCCTTTTCAGGAGGCTGCCTCGAGTAGGCGAAGAGGCGTGGGCTGTGGCTGACGGATGGAACAGTGCTACAGTTGCGCCGCGCCCGTTGGTTAACGTGCCGTAATTATTGCCAAGTGCGCGTGTGGGAGACTCCGCGGTCGTTGGGCCCAGCCGTCAGCGACAGCAAAATCTACCGCATTCAAAGCGGTGGATTCGGGCTGTGGCGGCAAATCCGCCCGTCTTGATGGATAAAAACAGGGAAGGGGGATTGTTTGGGCTCACCTGGCCACTTTGCCTTCGTCTCCCATGCCTTCTTCGCCGCCCCTGCATCCTGAGCCCATAGCCGAGAGCGAGAGGAGGAAGAAGGAGAGAGCGAGAGCGCACCTTAGCCACCGTAGAGCTTGCCTTCCCGCATCCCTCAGCGGTTCGAAGCGATGTCGGATGTCCTGGAACCATTGTCGTGGGGGAAGTCCACTGCCACCGCGGCGGTTTTGGAGCAGCTGGTCGCCGATAGGCTGCTGCCGGTGAACATCAACTCGGAGCGGCCGGCCGGAGGAGACCAAACCGAATCCCCCCGAGGGCTACGTCGTGAGCCTCGTGCGACTCCACGAGCGGGGATTCGGCGTCCCCGTCGGCAGATTCATGCGGGCGCTATGCGAGTACTATGGGGTGGAGCTGCACAACTTCGGCCCCAATTCCATCTCGCAGGCGGCGGTCTTCGTCGCTGTCTGCGAGGGGTATCTGGGGATCGAGCCGCACTGGGATCTATGGATCCATTTGTTCCGCGGCGAGCTCTTCATCGAGAACGTGCAGGGCCAGCCAAAGAGGTTCGCCCACACCGGCGGTCTGATGCTCCACTTGCGCCCAACCCAGAGGAATTTGTACATCCTCAACAAGATGACGACGAACAACGCCGGGTGGACCCGAGGGCGGTTTTACCTGCGCAACTTCGGCAACCGGCTCCTGGCATTCACCAACAAGGTGCTCCGAGAGAGGCCGGAGAAGTGGGACTGGGGGGTATCACCCCCACCGCATCAGGCCAGGTTCGAGGTGCTCACCAATGCGTTGTGACATCTGGCGAGGAGGGGGTTGACGGCGGCAGCCGTCATTGCGAACTTTCACCGGCAGAGGGAGATTCCTCTCACGGAGAGGAGCCTGCCGATTTTCGACCTCACCCCCGAGGCCTCGAGCGCGGGCTCGAGGATGTCGTACGTGCTGCTCCCCCATGACATCGCTACCCGGAGGGCGAAGAACGCAGTGGCGGAGTTCCCCAACAACCCGAACGATCTCTGGGAGATCAAGATGTGCCCCGAGACGGGGTACCTTTCTGTGGTAAGTTCCAGTTTCAATTCGTTGCCGATTTGTGCTTCTCCTCTCCCCACTCCTTGATTTTGACTTGGTTACGTTTCGAAGAGGGTGAGCCGCAGAGGCTACACCTCGAGGCCTCCGGTCCCGGAGGAACACGAAGTCAACTGCCTGCACGCAGAGGCGGTGAAGAAGCAGAAGGACGCGGCGGAGGCGGCCGCCGCCAGGAAGAGGAAGAGGAAGGAAAAGCACGATAAGGCGTGCAAAATTGCACACGCGGAGGGAAAGCCGCGGCCCGCCACGCCCGAGTCCACCGAGGAGGAGGAGGGCTCCTCGGATGCTGAGATCAACTTCTCAGACAACGACGAGCCGGCGACTGGCGCAGGTTCCCCACCGGCTTATCGAGGGGCTGGCAACGAGGATGTGCCCGTGACGCTGGGTGAGGCGAGGCTCACGTCGGGGTCGTTGGTGGATCCGCCCCTCATAGGGGCGGGGCGGAGGTCGCCCACGCCAGAGGCGGGACGAAGGTCTCCACGCTGGCAGCGGGCGGGAGATCGTCTACACCCGTGACAGGACAGAGGTCGTCTCCCGTGTCGACGGGTGGCGGCGGGTCCGCAGCGAGTGCGGAGACGCCCACGCAGACAGCTTCGAGGCTCCAGGCCAATCCGAGGATGACGCCCTCGGGTCAGTCGACGAGAGGCGTCAGTGTGCCACGGGCCCGAAGGAGCGGCTCGGGCAAGCATAGCATGAGCGCCCGGTCAGGGTAAGTGATTTTGATTTTATTCTTCGTGTTCGTTTAATCGACCCCCCCAATCCTGCTGACTTCAGCGCTTCTTCCCCGATTACCAGCTCCGGGGCCATCGCCAGGGATGCAGCCCAGCTTGCGCCGACCATGGCCCTCAAGACCGGGGCGCGCGCCACGCCGCACATGGCACCGCAGCCCCTACCCGTCGTGGACATTGTGGCGGAGGCCGCGAAGCTCCAGGAGGCGATGGATCGAGGGGCCCAGAAGGCCCAACAGGTTCGAGCGCCGGAGAATAGGGACGATGCCGGCCAGGGCGGCGCTGTAACGGCCGCTCAGGCTGACGCCGAGGGGGAGGTCGACCGGGGCGGCGCAAATGACGCCACCCAGCCGGACGTCGAAGTCGAGGCCGGTCGGAGCGACGCGGATAGCGCCGCCCGCCCGATCGCAGGAGAAGGAGCTAGTGGGGATGCCTCGGAGTGCCCCGGCAGCCAAATAGAGGTGGAGACCCTCGTCCTCGAGCCCCCGAGGGCTGGGGTCGAGGGCGTCACGGAGGAGGAGTCGGCGCCAAGGACGCCAGCAGTGGAGGAAACCTGCGTCCTGGAGCCTGCGGGGGCCCAGGACGACGGTGTTGTTGCAGCGGTGACGGCGCAAATCGTGCCGGAGAACGTGGTGCCGGTGGTGCAGCTGCCGGAGAGCAGCGAGGAGTTCGGGGACTTGAGGGAAATTGACCCTGCTGTTGTGGCCAGCGTCGCCGACCGGATTGCCGAGTTCACGTCGGCCTCCGAGGAGGTACTCAACGCGGGGACGTCCGAGGGACCTCGTCACGGGGCGATCATCCAGTCCGGGGTCCCCTTGGAGTTTCTCCGCGATGAGCAGGAGGAGGAAGCCGTCTGGAAGGCGCAGTTCGAGGCCGGCTCTCAGATTCTGGGCCACCTCGACCGCGCCTTAGAGCTCCATAGAATGATGAATTTCCAGATCAGCCAGGTAGGTGGCTCTCTCCTCGGAATCATTTGTATTTGGCCTTGATTTTGTGTGTTTCATTCACGCTCTTCCACTTGCAGCGGCTGAGGGACATTTCGCGCAAAAAGTGCGACGAGCTGACCCGGCTGTACTCCCAAATGCGCTGGCTTGGGCAGCACAATGCCGACTTGGTGCTCAAGAACATCGACGCCAACACCAAGATGACAGATCTGGGGGCACGTCAGCAGGTGCTCGAGGAAGAGCTGGCGCGGATCGCCGGCGAGTACGACGTCGAGAGGGCCGCGGCGGAGCAGAAGGCTCAGGAGGCCGAGGCGCAGACTGCCGAGCTGCAGCGTGTTAGGACGGCGCTCGAGCAGAAGGAGGCCGAGCTCCAAGGCAAGGAGGCCAAGCTCCTGTGCGAGAAGGCGACCGTCGCCACGCTCTCCGGGACCCTCGAGCAAAAGGGCAAAGCCCTCGAGGAAAAGGAGGTGGCCATCCGGAACGCAGAGGCCGCCCTCAAGAAGAAGGAGGACTTCTTGTCCTCGCTCGAAGAGGTCGCCCGAGTCCAGCAGGAGGAAGCGCAGAAGAATATCGTGGGTGAGTGCTCGAGATGTCGCTGTTGTTGGATTCTAATTTATCGCAGCTTATCTTGGTTCCTTTAATCAGAGCTGAGGCAGAGAATGGCGGATGAGACTGCGGCGAAGGAGGTGGTCAACACCGCGCTCATGGCGGCGCAGGCTGAATACACTGACCTAGAGCGGACCACTGTGAGCGTGTGCCAGGAGCTCGAGGGGGAGGGCGCCGTGTCTGATAGCTCGGTGATCAGCCGCCTGCGAGCGCTAGGTGGCCGGATCGCCGAGCACGCCAAGAGCACCTTCCGCCTTGGTGTCCTGCGAGCCCTCGCCGTGGCCTCGACGCACTACATCATGGACCTCCAGAGAGTGTCGTCGGGGTACGTGGTCCCCAACGATGCCAGCCCGGACAATGCGTCGGCCATCATGGACGATACCGACGCCACCGTCGAGGGGTTCGCCACCGTCCTGGCCGCGAAGCTGGAAGCTGACATCCCCCCATAGCCGAATTCGAAGCTGTAGAAGACCCGCAAGGGGGGATGATAACCTGTAGGTAGTCTGGGCCTCGGAGCACATGTAATAAGTTAGTACTTTATCGTAATAGTACTTGTGGATGTAAGAAATTGGTTGTTGTAAATCGACAGTGTGACCCATCGAGGCCTTGTGCGTTCGAGCCCTCGTTTTCTTTAGTCCATTTCCGTGTTCTCGTATGCGACTTTGGTAAACTTCTGTGAGGAATTTCGCATTCATAAGCGACTTAGGCATGAGGTGGTGAGGGGGTGCCGTATCCCGGAGGCGTAGGCGGCCCCACGGCTCGATCGGCCCCGTACCGTAGTTGCTCATACCTCGCGTCCATTTTTTCCAAGTATACGAGAAACTTAGATACGAAAATTTTTCAAAAAAACGTTGGCGATTTTTTGGGGACGTTCAGGGGTTCCCCCCATAGTAGCCCCTGAGGGAGGCTTGGCTTTTCCGAGGGTAAAGCCAGGCGTACCTCAGTGTTTGTGCGCCTCCGAGCCCCCGAGGGTCCATATAGTTCCCAAAAAAATAAACAAGTAAAGTATACTCCTTTATTGTTTCGGGAAATCGTAAATGCGAGTACAAACGATGTACAAACAGCTTGGAACTCTAAGGATAGAAGCGACGTAGATGCTGTATGTTCCCAGCATTGGTGAGGGCTTTGCCGTTTTCGTTCGCCATCTTGTATGTGCCGGGCTTGAGCACCTCAGCGATGATGTAAGGGCCTTCCAATGGTGGTGAGAACTTGTGGCGGCCCCTGTTGTCCTGTCGAAGCCTTAGCACCAAGTCCCCTTTGTTGAGGTCTCGGAGCCGAACTCTCTGCGCTTCACGGCGGGCAAGTGCTCGAGCCACGTTCGTGTGGCGTCAGCAAGGTGAAGGGGAAGGTTGCAGATGAGGACCGCGTCGTCCGTCGCACCGCCCAGCTGGCATGCTAGGCGGTAGTCGTTGAGCCAGACTGCGGGATCGGTCTCGCCCGAGCATTTGACGAGGGTGGTGGGCTGTCGAAAGCGTGGGGGAAAAGGAGCTGTATGAATCTCCCGGCTGAACACACGGGTGCCCGGAGGCTCCGGTGACTCGCCCCTGTCATGTTTGGGGTTGAAACATCCACCCCGTCGAGGGGTGTACTTCCTGCCATTGATGATGTTGCTGGCGTCACCGTTGCCTCATGTCCGCGTGTGTCGTGGAGGCGCTCCCTTGCAGGAGTCTTTCCGATGCGGTCGTGCACCGAGGGTGCCTTCGCACCGTGCGCTGCGGCTGCCTTTCCCTTCCCTCCTGGTGGAGTGGGCACCGAAACCTTGTGGTCCTACCGTGCAGTCCCACCGGGCTGCTTCGGGACTATCGAGCGCATGCGAGATGCAGAGCTCTCAGCCTGCTGCACAGCAGCTTGCTCGATGAGCGCCTGTGCCCCACGGCGCAGGTTGCGACCCGAAGTCGTCGACGGCTCAGGCATTGCTTGGAGTAGGTAGGCCGCAGCGACGAGTTTTTCGCTGGCCGTTTTCAGTTCCAGAGGTTTGTCGACGTTGTCATCAGTTAGGATCCGCTCCCGGGCAACGCGTGCCGCCGCCTGGGCATGTGTGCCACGCGCGGTGCGCTGCTGCTCGAGTGTAGTGCGCGGCTCTTATGTCTGCCGATGCTGCTCGTCGAGCTTGGCTTGAAGCTCCTTGAGATGCGCCAGCTGTGCCTGCCGCGCCGCCGAGCTTGACGAAGAAGAAGGGGTCGCGGCCGGCACCACTGGTTGGTTTGCCTGCGCGTCTGCCCCGCCGTTCCCGTCACTGCCCGGAGCATTGTCGTTCGCGAGCTCGGCCATGAAGCAGTCCCGAGTGGAATCGTAATCCCCCTAACTGGAGTCCTCGGAGCAGGTGAGGCAGTAAGCCGCCGCGAGCTGGAACGAGCGGAAAGCGTCGGGGTCGCGGACCCCAGAGTAGTCCTCGGCCTCCTCGGCCGTGAAGTTGTCCATGAAGAAGCTGATGTCGTCGGCGATTGAGCTCAACGTCTCGGGGTAGGAGTCTTCAGGGGATGATGCGATGAGGTTGCGGATCGACAGGAGGTGATGACCCGGCAGATCCTCATACTCGGCGAAGTTGGTGCTAGACGAAGAGGCGTAGGTGGCAACGTTGCGCATCCTGAAGGGAAAGGGCGACGGCGCAGTCGCGCCCCCTGGGAGGCACTGGGGCTGCAGTTGATGATTGTGCCGACGTAGATGACGCCGAGGCACGTGATGTCGAAGCGGTGGCAACGTCGGCCGCGACACTGAGCTGCGACATGGCAACCTCAACCCACGTGGGGGAGCTGAGGCGTGCCGCCTGGCGCCGCTCCATGCGTGCTTGTCGCGAGTGCTGGCCCGAGCGCCTGTTGCGCCGGGTTGGTAAAGTCGGAGTGTCAGGGTTGCGTCTGGGCGAGAGGAGCTCCATGAGGAAACCGTTGCCGGTAGCTCTGAACTCAAGACTCCTGAACCAAATCACGTATCCCGCTGGGAGCGGATCCGAGGCGCCCATAGGGAATGGGTTGGATCTGCTCGCCATCCCTGGAGATCAAATGGGAACAAAAGAGAAATGTCACGCAGCTTCCCCTACCTGGCGTGCCAACTATCGGTGTCCTGACCCGGCGGTCTGCACCCAACCAGTGATGATGCTGCGTGTTCCTCGTCCCAGATGTTGATGCAAGAGACAACGCAGTAACGCACGGGTTTATCCTGGTTCCGACCGTGGGGCCGTACGTCCAGCAAAGGGGCGTGCGAGAGCACTGTATTGTCTTGCACCGGGGGTGCCTGTAGTAGGGGGTACAAGCGAGGCGAGAAAGGGAGGGAAGCTCCCAAGTCTCTGCTAGAGGGGGAGTTGATTGAGGCGAGTGCCAATATCGAGGCTCAAAAGAGCATATGTGCTCTGTGAGTAGTGCTAAGCGTTGTGTTCTACCGAATGGGCCGACCCCCTTAAGGGAAAGCCCACCTCCTCCTTTTATAGACACAAGGAGGGACGGTGTACATGCACAGGGGATCGTGGAAGTCGTTGTCTTCTCCCCGAATCACGGGGGTGCAGTGGTCGAGCACTGCGGGAAGTACACTGTGGGGTATGGCGCCAGGCGTGGCAGTCGTCCTGGGCATCGTCTTTGGTCTTGCGGAGATCACGCTGGCGTCCTGGCGGCTCCAGCGCGCGGCGTGGTCGTTGCTGTGGGGGGGGGTACCGTCCTCCAGGCGTGGCGTGTCGGCGTTCCGAGGGTCCTACAGGCCAGGGTCTTGTCCTAGTCGAGGCCGGAGCCGCTTTCGAGGATCATGCCCATGCCGTTCGAGGGCTCCGCGGAAGGGAAAGTATGAAGGAGGTATGGGGAGTTGACAGTATAGTAGCCGGAGCAGTGCCGAGCACGTCTTGCACTGCGTCGTAGGTTCCCACAGTGTCGTCACAGCGTCCGGAATGGCGGAGCAGTGACCGGAGTTGGCGGACGAGACTCCGGTCCCAGCTACTGTGGGGAATGGCGGCCTGACGCTGTCTGACCCGGGCGCTGTGGAGGAGTGGTTGGCATTAATACCTCCGTACGGCGGGCGGGTGAGTGGAAGGGCCGTTTGTCCCTTCCATCGAGGGGTGGCCTCGAGTGAGGCGGAGACGTTCTGCTTTCTCGAGGGCAGGCTCGCTACACTCGAGCGAGGCAGAGACAATCCAGTACCAAGCTTTCCTGAATCTCTAAAGATTTGGCACAAGCTGTGTACTCGATAGAAAGAAAATCTTATAAACACTAAGTAGATCTACTAGTCAAGTGCATATTAAATGCCAAAGACTAACCTTTTTTAGATTGGGAAAGCTTCCTCAGCTTCCCCTCAAGAGCAGTCTTCTCAGACGAGAGTGTTTTAACCCTCTCTTTGAGAGCATTTATCTCTATCTCATCTGGAGACTGGACACTCATTCGTCCCAGTGCTTCCTGCAAAATAAAAAGATCAAAATACTACTCGATCTACTCCAAAAGTACTCGAAGTATTCGACTACTTACTTCTAGCAGCTTGACAGCTAGCTCCACATTCTCTCTTGGCAAATTGCTTCCCAATGTGACCTGGGAAACACTCGCCACCACCTCTGTAACAGCCCTCTTGGGCACTTCTTCAATTTTTCCTATAGTACTCCCTGTGACTTGGGAATCTAAAGGAAGAGCATGCTACTTAAATTACAATAAGGGCAAATAAAATGATACTTTTCCTACAAGGCACTACAAGCTTACCTGCAGGGGTCTCCGCAGGCTGTTTATAATCGCCTCCCTCAGGAAGCTTCTCGTCTTCTCCTTCTTTCGGAAGCTTGCCGCTTCCACCACCTTCCGGGGTCTCCTCGTTGGCCCTCTCAGAATGGGGTAAAGGAGAATCCAGAAGCATGGACTCGACCATAGCCTCCGCATCACGAGCACTCATATCGGGAGTACTCGGGGGGCTTCCCCAGCTCCAGCTGAGAAGCCGAGTGGCTCTCAGCCCACACGTCCTCTCCCAGAACCGCATCTCTACAAAGACAAAGTAGTTACAAACTACTAGATTCAAAACAAATCCTACATAAACAAGTTCTAAAGAACTTACGCAGGAGCTCTTATGAGGGCAAACCCCTTGACGCCAAATTTGCGGGCAGGCTTCGTGATCACGGCCAGCTTACCCGCATCGACGGTCTTATTTATATCGGAACTACTCGCTGAAGGAGTAGCCCCGATCCCACTTGATGGGTCCACTGTGGTGGAGGGGACAATTTGTACCACCGCAGTATCATCCCCAGATGATAAGGTCCGTGGCATCTTAGCCGCCGGACTTAGAAAAGCAAAAACACAAATCAAAACTTGCAAATCGACAACTAGAAAGTACTCGATTGCAAATATAACTAGCTATTCACCAGTCGCTAGTAGTTTTGGAGGAGCTTCTACGCTTCCTAGCCACTGACCGAGTACTCCTCAGGCGCTTGGTCTAGGCATCAGCACTTGGAGTGGGGCTGTGCTCCCCATCCGCACTTCGAGTGCATAGTAGCTGGAGCAGTGCCGAGCATGTCTTGCACTGCGTCGCAGGTTCCCACAGTGTCGTCACAGCGTCCGGAATGGCGGAGCAGTGACCGGAGTTGGTGGACGAGACTCCGGTCCCAGCCACTGCGGGGAATGGCGGCCTGATGCCATCTGACCCGGGCGCTGTGGAGGAGTGGTTGGCATTAATGCCTCCGTACGGCGGGCGGGTGAGTGGAAGGGCCGTTTGTCCCTTCCGTCGAGGGGTGGCCTCGAGCGAGGCGGAGACGTTCTGCTTTCTCGAGGGCAGGCTCGCCACCCTCGAGCGAGGCAGAGACGATCTGCCTCCCAGAGGGTGGGCTCGCTACCCTCGAGCGAGGCAGAGGCGCGGGGCGCGGTCGAGAGCTTCGGCGGGGAGCCCTCGAGCGAGGCGGAGATCACCCCGCGGGTCCGAGAGGGGTGCGGATGGGCCGCACTGCGTACGTGGGCCACGTGTTGGGCTTCTTTGAGTCCTTTCCTTTCTTCCAGATTGGAAGGAGGCTGTAGGCCTTCGAGGGCCCGGTTGCCCAGCATGTGTTTGCATTTTTATTGCGATTTTAGTCCCCTGATTAGGGTGCCCCTAATCATGGTACCCGACACCACGGATCTCGACGAGAAAAGAGTTCTACCCGAACTCGACTCAGGCAACCCAGGAAACGTGACAACTCAAAACCGAACTCTTGGTTTGGTCGAGTTCGACCCAAATTCTGACTCCGAAAAGCCTTACTTTTCAAAAACTCTTGGAAAATACCTGACTCGTCTGAAGACAATCAAGCGCCCCAAGATCAAAAGCTCAGAACTACTCGCTGGAGTAGATCGAGTTTCACGATCAATCGAGGCCTGCATTAAACTTGCAGAAACTGCTCTCAGTCCATCTGCACTATAGCAGAACCCTAATGCACCAAACCCGCCGCAGAAGAGGTCGGGCGACATGCTCTCAGGGATCGATCGGGTAAGTTCAAAGCTTGCTAACTGCATTAAGGTAGCTGAAAGCACTCTGCAAAACAAAGAGCAGAAATCAGGAGGAGGAATCTGCGGGAGAGCTGGTGAGACAAACCCCCGGCTTGTTCGGATGGGACCGTCTATCTCCAGGATACCTCAGAGCCCTTCACCGAAACCTGCTCACACTCGAACTCCGAAACCAGTCGAGTCCAAGTTCGATCAGGACTTTGACCGCTTCATGAACAGTCTCGAGAACTTTGAACCATTTGACGATCTTGAAGAGTGGTCAGACAATGTCGAGCTATTCATGGATGCCATGGCCAAACCAACCGAGCATGCCGACGCTCTTTGGGAACTGGCCAAGCTTAAAAAAGGAAAAGCCAAGGCCCCAGAACAATCCAGCGACTCAATCTATGACAAACCCTGGATTAAGGAGCCTGAAGGGCTAACTCCTACTCAATCATGGCTACAATGGATGAACGAGAACACTCTCCGTATAGAGATAGGCATACCGCTCCTCGCTCACCCAAAGCATACATACTCAAAAATCGGTGGGCTAACCGACTCCGAATCCGAGTACTCCTCCGACCCGGAGGAACAACTGGACGACCTAATCCAGTATAGTAAACAAGTCGAGTCCAACTCGGCTAAGAACCTCAAGTCCGATCAAGACTCCCTCCCTAACCTGATTATATATGCAACGCCGCAAGGACGGACAGTGCACCTCAGGAAGGCACAAGATCCCAGCACTTCTACCTCACAGCTAGCGGATCTGCCTTACCAACAGAGCACTCCTTTAGACCCGTCCTCAAGCAAATAAGATCAAGAAATTCAAGACCTCTGTCATGAAATCCTCATGGTTCGTATCGCAGAAGAACCTGAGGGTGATCCCACGGAGCATCTCAACCTCGATGACTACAATTCTGATGATTTCAACGAGTACCTTTCCGACAGCATGGAAACTACTCCTCCTACAATCACAGAAGCCCAAGCTACCACCAATAAGGATCCACCTGCTCCTCCTCTTCCTCCAGCGGTGACCGTCACCGTCCAAATGGACGAGCAGAATCCAGCAGAAGACCTCTACGAACATCGTCGCCAGCTCAACTAGAAGAGGGCGTTCAGGCATCAGCGCCTCGCTAACACCCTACAAGAACAGCAAGGCGACAACTACAACTACTCCAACTGCGACCTCCGCAGTGTGATCAACGTTGGGCGTGATGCGGGCAACATCATCATCTCAAGGAGAAAGGAACGGGAGGAAGTCGAGGCATACAACCCTTCTTCCAACTACTGCATTCCGCCAAGAGCTTCCGCTCCCTTCAAGAAGCACAAGCCGGCAACCATCAGTACCCGCCCTCAGGGTAAACCACGCACCCAGCATCAAGGTGAATCGTCTCAGAGCGGAAATAGGAACAACAAAGTACTGTTACGCAAGTGCTTTATCCACCCAAAGAGCTCTCACACAATCTTCCAGTGTGACTCACTCCGCAAGGCCCTTGGGGCACCTCCCCTGAAGGAGACACCACCAATAAATCTAGTCGACCTCTGCATCGACTAGTTCTACCTTGAATTTAGTCGACCATCATATCGATTAAGTTCCTTCTTCGAATAAATTTTATCCAGTCATGTAAACCATTGCTCATGTCTAATGAGCAAGGGGTAGGTCTTAAGAGTCAGAGTTTGTCACTTAACAGCTATCGTAATTTCGACAAATCCAAACAAAGTTGATTTTTCATATATTGACTACTTGGCTCTCGCTCACACGACCAGTACCCCATCTCGAAAGCCTTGCTCAGCTCGAGCAGCTATCGAGCGGTTTTTATGGTTCATACTTGAGTGCTTTTTGGGCATTTACGTCTTGGGCAACCCGACGGGGTTCGACCTAACAGTTCTGTCCTAAAAGACACTCTAGTCCTCTGGTAGGACACCCTATTCACCCTGCCCGAGTAGGTTTTGGATACTCTTTTAGCACCTTCATCTTGGGCAACCCGACGGGGTTAGTACCTAACAGACTTGCCCTAAGAGTTAATCCAGTCCTTGGTTAAAAGGACACCCTATTCGCCTCGCTCGAGTAGGTTTTGGATATCTTTCTGACATTTATGTCTTGGGCAACCCGATGGGGTTTGTACCTAATAGTTCTGTCTTAAAGATTACTCTAGTTCCTAGTTAAAGGGACACCTTACTCGCCTCGCTCGAGTAAGTTTTGGATATCTTTCTAACATTTACGTCTTGGGCAACCCGACAGGGTTTGTACCTAACAGTTCTGTCTTAAAGATTACTCCATTTCCTAGTTAAAGGGACACCTTACTCGCCTCGCTCGAGTAAGTTTTGGATATCCTTTCGACATTTACGTCTTGGGCAACCCAACAGGGTTCGTATCTAACAGTTCTGTCTTAAGGATTACTCTAGTCCTTGATTAAAGGACACCCTACACGCTGGCTCGAGTAGGTCTCGGATACTCTTTCGGCACCTTCGTCTTGGACAACTCGACGGGGTTAGTACCTAACAGACTTACCTAAGAGTTACTCCAGTCCTCAGGTAGGACACCTTACTCGCTTTGCTCGAGTAAGTTTGGGATGTTTTTAGAATATTCACATCTTGGTTAACTCGACGGAGTTCAATCCTAACAGTCCTATTCCATAAACCAATCCAGTCCATTAAAGGACATACTACTCGATACGATCGAGTAGTTTGGGCCATTTTCGTAAACAGCTGCATACTATCTGGGTAACCAAATAAGGTCTATCCTAAATGGTCAACTACGAAAATCTCTTAAGGAGCACGGGTAGGTTCATGATACTCTAAAATAAGATGACACAAGTTTCCCGCTTGCTTAGCTTACTATGGGAATCTCCGCTATGGAGTCTTTTTGCCTCGAGTACTTGACGGGTACTACTCGCTTGCTTGAGATACAAAAAGAACTCTTGTTTTCCCTTAGTACTCTGAGTAGTTGTCGAGAGTTGACTGTCCTCTTATCTATCAAGAAACCCCTTATACCTCCTAGATACTCTAAATGAGATCTCCCCCCGATTTGGACAACAAAGTCCATAATAGCTACGCGCTAATAAAACATTTCCTTTGAAAAAGAAACTCATACTAAGCTACGGCTTTGAACACCCCCATAGTGCTATTCCCACTTGGTTAATCTCGAGGGATTCAATCCTAACTGGTTAGCACCATGGTTTCGGAACCATACAGATTCGATTCTATTCGAGAATGCTTCCCGAGACACTTACGGATACAAGGCATCGTATCTACTGTTATAACTGAGTGGGCGCAATGCCGCCTACACTCAGGATCCTCGAGTGCAGCTACTCGACACAACAAAGGATTCCATAATCCTACCTCCAAGTACTTAACATTACACAAATATCCAACATTTGTTCAAAGTACTTCTGGCTCACATGCCAATTCAATTACAAGACAAGCTTAAGGAGACTCTGCCCTACTTAAGGCTTCTACAATCTGATCAGCCACCCCGGAGGTTTCCGCCAAATACTCACGGAACTGATCTTCCGTACAGTCAGCGTTGGCACCTTGTCCAAGGGCATCCAGACGAGTGGTTGGCCAATAAGACTTCACCAGCCCAAGCACGTGACCTACGTACTAACGGGTGATGTCGGAGACAAACCTATCGAAGGCTCCAGGAACCCTGCGAAGCCTCCCAGCCAGCGTGAGCGATCCGTCTCCATCTTCTTGTGGGATATCCATGGCCTCCGCCACCTCTAGGGCGGCATCTCTGACTTCTCTCAGCTCCACGAGTTCTCGCTGCATCGAGTCTCGAGACTCTGACAAAGTCTTGAGTTGTTGCAGCACCGTCGCTGCCTCACGGTCAGAGTCCTCCTTGATCTTCTTAAGCCTCTCTATTTCATCTGCGTTGCAGCACATAAGAATCTTTCAATCCAGTACCAAGCTTTCCTGAATCTCTAAAGATTTGGCACAAGCTGTGTACTCGATAGAAAGAAAATCTTATAAACACTAAGCAGATCTACTAGTCAAGTGCATATTAAATGCCAAAGACTAACCTTTTTTTAGATTGGGAAAGCTTCCTCAGCTTCCCCTCAAGAGCAGTCTTCTCAGACGAGAGTGTTTTAACCCTCTCTTTGAGAGCATTTATCTCTATCTCATCTGGAGACTGGACACTCATTCGTCCTAGTGCTTCCTGCAAAATAAAAAGATCAGAATACTACTCGATCTACTCCAAAAGTACTCGAAGTATTCGACTACTTACTTCTAGCAGCTTGACAGCTAGCTCCACATTCTCTCTTGGCAAATTGCTTCCCAATGTGACCTGGGAAGCACTCGCCACCACCTCTATAACAGCCCTCTTGGGCACTTCTTCAATTTTTCCTATAGTACTCCCTGTGACTTGGGAATCTAAAGGAAGAACATGCTACTTAAATTACAATAAGGGCAAATAAAATGATACTTTTCCTACAAGGCACTACAAGCTTACCTGCAAGGGTCTCCGCAGGCTGTTTATAATCGCCTCCCTCAGGAAGCTTCTCGTCTTCTCCTTCTTTCGGAAGCTTGCCGCTTCCACCACCTTCCGGGGTCTCCTCGTTGGCCCTCTCAGGATGGGGTAAAGGAGAATCCAGAAGCATGGACTCGACTCCCTCAGGAAGCTTCTCGTCTTCTCCTTCTTTCGGAAGCTTACCTGCTAGATTGGCCCGAGGCCATGACAGAGTACAAACTTGTTATTCCCATTAAGAGAATAAAGATATTCGTATTCAGGGAGATAAGCTACAAAAGTATGGAGGCAGATTACAATAATCACCTCGTAAGTCCTCTTGTAGCATCTTGCAGAGAAATTTCTCTTTCTCCCTAAACACTTTGTGGCAAGATCAAGCTTTCCCGCCAGAGATGTCAGTTCTTGGGCACCTAGAAACAGGCAACCCCAAGGATGTGACACAACAAGACTCAACCCAGCGACCCCAAAACTGCCTCATTGGAAGATGCAAAGACATGATGTCCAGTATGGATCCGACAAGGGCATTAGGGATGCAGGAGGAGGCAGTGGAGACTTCTCTTGTTACTCGCAAGTTCTCTTCTAGCATCTTTTGTTGGAAGGAACTACACAAATCTCAAGAGGGCGAGAGCAAGAACACCAAGAAAAAGTCATAGTCGCTTCACTTTGGTGCTTCTGGCAAATGCCTCTCCCCTGACTTTTATAGCCACAAAGGGGCTTACTGAGGAGAACCCGTGAACCAACAGTGCACATTTCACGGATGCATTCATGGCAGCATTCACGGACGCAGTCAAAGTTGTAATAATGCAGATTCTCCAAACAGTAACGTCCAAACGTGAGGACTGGATGAAGAGCCGTACATCCCGGGTTTTATTCTTGAAGTTATTTCAGGTGCAATTAGTGTGGCGGATCCAATGGTATCATTTTTCTGGGATTTTACCCGAAAAAGAGGTCTTTTCGGATTCCGGATCTGATGAATCCTGCAAATAATCTGAAGGATAAAATCTGATGCCACAACTTAAATCCTTAATTCCAAATCTACGCTCGGGGGCTACTCGCTGCAAGAGGGATTTTGATTTAAGGCTCGGGGCTGCTGGATATAGGCATCAGAGATTTATTTTTTAAATTTTTTGGAAAATAGAGAAGGAAAAAGACTGAAGTGACTCTCAACCTGATTCTGCGATTCAACCTAAGGCTCGGGGGCTACTCCATATGGAGCGCGAGTACTTCGCGCACCATATATGATCAAGATTTCGGGGCTTGAGCACCTCACAGCCTCGAAGCAAACGGAAGTACTTGAAGGACTACTCGACGTATTTGAAGGAAGGACCAGAAGCAACCAGGAGGAGGTTCTTATTACTTGAAGAACTCAAAGACGCCCTGCCAAGTACTCGACGCCTACAGAACTCGGCTACGAAGAGCTTGGGGGCTTGTCAGACCCGGGGCAGCGGGACTGGTTATAGACATAGAATGTTCTAGAGTAAGGGATAGCTCATGAATGTACCTTACCTCTTTTGTAACTACTCGAATAGGCGTAGAACTAGCTGCATTACAAAGGAAACTACCTGATTGTATTGTAGTAGGACTCCAACTGTACTCGGCTAGAACTTTCCATGTAACCCTGCCCCTCGGATATATAAGGGCGGGCAGGGACCCCCTCCAAATAATCATCAACACCTAAGGCAATACAAACCACACAGGACGTAAGGTATTACGCAAACTCGCGGCCCGAACCTGTCTAAATCTTTGTGTTCCTTGTACCATCGAGTTCTAGAGCAGTCGATCCCTACCTACAAACCCTACTACTAAGGGTATCCCTGAGCAGGCTTGGCGGTAAACACCGACAGGAGCATGCGCGCCCTTGCCGGCGTGTGCTCGCCCTGCATCCTCGCCGCTCCGCGCCGCCCCTCGCGGCTCCGAGCTCACCCAGCGCGCATTCGGGAGGGAGGGAGCCGCGGAGGGAGGGCACCGCCGTGGGAGGCCGCCGCTGAGAGGAGGCCGCCGGGGGTGCGGCGTATAGAGGATAGATGGGTGCAGGGAAACTGAATATGAAGTAGGGAATCTCGATGACCAGGCACTAATATTCTCTTTAGAGGATGAATATAGAGGAACACGAGTCCCCGACCCCCCCCCCCCCCCGACTCGGCCGCCACCTGCCCACCCCGACTCGGCGACTCCCACTCCCACTCGTCTGCCACCCGCCACCCCAGACGGCCAGACCGAGTCCCGCTCCGGCGCTCCCACCCATCTGCCGCCGCCCCGCCGCCCCAATCCCTCCCTCCCTCGGTCCCTCCTAGTGGACCGACCCGGCGACCCCCACCGACCTGGCGCCGTGCGGCCATCCCAGGTCTCCCAGCCACCGGCCCGCCGCCCGCCAGGAGCAAGACTGAAGCAGCCCTATCCCGCAGCCGCCGCCCGCGGAGTCGAGGGGAGTCATGCAAGAAGCCAGAGAGAGAAAGAGTCATGCTAGCAAGTAGCAAACCACAAGGAGCAACGTGTTAGCGCCTGCCACCGGAGATCACGCCTTGGACAGCAGCGAAAAGCGCAGCCGCGGCTCGTTTGCCTTGCGCTACGAAGCCGCCACTGCCGGGGCATAGAAGGGGTGAATTGATCCGGTTGAACAAATGGTTATCATGATTTTGATCCGTCGCACCGGCACCATTTTACTGGATGGATTAGGGGTCCATTAGATTCACCTTTATGGAGCGGTTCACCTTTATGGAGCGGTTCGATGAACCACCGGGTTGATCCGACCAATGCCCATCTTTACTATTTGTGTCGAGCTAAATGTTTTGAGTGGTTACATATGTTGTTCCCGATTTGAGTTACCAATTTTCGATCGTAATCGATATGTTCCCGACCGATATGTTCCGTTCCCGACATCCCGTAATACCGTTTCCGTTTTCACGTCTGCTTTTTCCGTTCATGTTCCCGAAAGGAAAAAATTATGAACAGTAATGGTTAGGGGATTTTCTCGATCGTTTTCAATCGTTTTCAACCCTAAGTACAGTCACATTAGAAAAATCACTGTCGGTGGAGAGAAAAAAAGGAGACAATGTAGAGCAGGCAGCTGGCGAGACGCCAGTTGAAGCAGGTGGATGCACGCGCATGCAATTTCTATTGGCTACGCTGTTGCTGCCCTCCCTGCTGATTCGCTGCATGTGATACGCCACTCATTGCTCTATGAAATACTCTTCATGGTGGCATTTATTCAGCCGGTAGTGGACTAAACCATAAGAGCAAGAGCAATGAATGCCCCGACAGTCGGGCGAAAAGAAAAACAGCCTGACATGCATATAATGCTGCTGCTGCTGCCACGAGCAGTGCAGCGGCAACGGCGAATGGGCAGCGAGCGGCGCAGCACTGCAGCAAATAGGAGCCTCCCCGCGTGCGCATCCACCGACTCTTCGTGCCTATAATACTTGTTCTTAGGCGTTGCAGTGGGCTACTCATTACTGCACATCTGTGTAAGCAGTGGTGAGGGGAAGCCTAGTTTCGCCTTCTCTGTGGCCTGTGGGGTTTCGCCATTGGAGAACAAGTTTGTCGCTAAGCTGTTTCATGTGCAGGAGGTAAAGGTGGCGATTGCTCGCTGCTGATGAGTGTCTTCTGCCACAACTATAATTACAACTTCGACGAAAAGTTCCATACGCCAACGGTGTTCCCGATCTTTTGTACTCGACCCATCTAGTGACCGGCGATATGGGACTGAAAAATATGGAAGAAGATGTCGCATGGGACCTGCATGTCAAAGAAAAGGGCGAGCTGTGTTGTGGAGACATTTGATCCATATTGGTGTACTAGTTTGTATGTGGACCAAATAGCATAAAAAATGTAGAAAATAGAGGGATTTATTAAAGTGCCACTAAAATTACAATGCTGGTGTTAATAGAGCTTTTTGCCAAATGTTTTACGAGTGCTACTATGCATTTATCATTTTATTGAAGATAAACAATGTATTCATTTTGCAAGGAGATATAGTCATACCAAATACCAAATAGATGTTGGTTGGTAACAAAATAATTTTGAATATATATTAGCTATACATGTGGGCACAACGTGTTGGCTATCACATTTTTATACTTTCCAATTTAACACCTGCCAAAATCATTTCTTTATAGATGCATCAAATCTTTTCGGGTCTAAAATAAATGATTTATATGCTATATATAATCAGCCTCCAGCCAGGTTTTTCTGAGACAACAAAAACGAGGGAGAAATAAAACCCAGCGCCAGCGGTTTTCCCCTGTTCCTCTCTTCCTCGTCTCCTCTTGCCCGCGGCCTCGCTGCTATCCAATCCATTCCGGCCGCTTCGAATAGTACCAGAAATCCCCAAACATAAATCGCCTCCCTTCCCGATTCCTCCTTCCATATGACTAAATCCCAGATTCAGTTTGGCATGCTCCTCCAGAGATTTCCCACCGCTATCACCGCGCCTCATGGTGACTGAAAAAAACCCCCATCCTCCTCGAAGATCCTAGCGGATCGCGTCCGGCGCCGTGAAATCCCTTGAAGTCTTTGTAGGTTCGTGCCAAAGATTCGATTTTGTTCGGGCCCTTTTGATCCTGCACAGATCCGTACGGTGTTCCGGCTGATTCCGCCTTTCCCGGGGGTCGAAGACTTGTTCTTACTGTTCTTGGATTGGTGTCTCGTTCCATGGGGAGTTCTGTAGGTGTAAGAGTGTGTATGTTGTTTGATTAATCGGCGGAAGCGTTTGCGCAGGCATGGCGGGCGAGGAGGCTGCGGAGGGCAGCCGGAGCAGGAGGCGCATGGATCTAAACCTGTACCTCGGCCTCCCTCCATTGCCGCGGCCTCCGGGCCGGCTCGACGCCGCGCTCGATTGCCCGTTGTTGATGCCCAACTCGACCGGTCCTGCGCCGGATGCCCCAACAACGGGCGAGCCTGAAGAATCGCTCGCCCCAGCGGCGGCCTACTCCCCGTCGAATGCGCTCTCTACCCCGGAGGAGCAGCCGATGCTTGATCCCATAGTTTATGCCTGGCTCGATGGCCACAGCACCGATGGTGAAGAGGACGCTGATGCTCGTGAGCTAGCACCAGTGGAAGGTGCCAATGTCGCAGGGCCGCTGGTGGCTGCCTCTGGGTTGGAAGGAGATGATCTTACACCATGGGTGGAAAGGTTTGTGCGCCCTGGTCGTGTGGCTGCTGCTGGTGCTAGTGCTGGTGGTGGAATGGAGATGGTCAGCACAGGCATACTGCGTCGGTCCGTTAGAGGGGCTGCTGCAATTGAAGCAGGGACTCCTGAGCTCCGCTTTCAGAGGGTGATCCAGATTAGCCAGCAGCACAGCATTGTGAGGCCAGGATCAGCTAACCGCAGCCAACGGGCCGCTAGTCCGGAAGCGGATAGGCTGGTCTGGGCAATCCAACGCACCCATAACTCTTTAGAAGCAGCAAGGCGGCAAAAGCTGGATGGCGACAATAAGGTGGGTCGAAGTGGTGCTGCTAAGAGGGATGGGTGCTGCGAATGCAGCTCCAGCTTTGAGTGCAATATCTGTCTTGACCCGGCTAAAGAGCCCGTGGTTACACCTTGCGGTCATCTCTTCTGCTGGCCATGCTTGTACCAGTGGCTTCATTCTCATTCAGCACACTCTGAGTGCCCTGTCTGCAAGGGCGAGGTGCTTGAAGTGAATGTCACTCCGATTTATGGAAGAGGCGGTGAAGAAGGAGATTCTGCTACCCTTGACATGCCACCCAGGCCGCGAGCAAACAGAAGGGAGAGCCTGAGGCAGCAGCTGCAAATGACAGACACAAGAGGAATAGCAACAGTAGTGAGGCAGTTGATAGAAAACCAGGGCATAGTGAGAGGCCTCCCGAGCCCAGCAGAGATTGAGATGACCGTGGTTCCTGGAGGCCGGCAAAGGGCTAGGGCTCGGAGACAGCAAAGGCAAGATAATAATGCATCGTCTATCATACCTGCAACTGCAATAATGCTGAATATGGGCAATGCTGCCTCTGAGAGCAGAAATCAAATACCGTTGCCACCTTCTAATTCTGACAATATTGCACCGGCAGCTCCTCAGCAGTCATCATCTGTGGAGCAAATGTCGAATTCTAGCACCGCAGCTGTTATCATGGGAGGGCCTGGGTCAAGTAGGCGGTCAAGACCTTCGGAGTCCACAATCACAAGAAGAACAAGGAGGCGGCAACAGTAGGTACCAGAGTGCTGTCACTCTCTTCAATAAAACCTACATACCATGCCCCATTGGTGGTTAATTAACATTTCAAGGTTAATAACATTAGGAATGTATAGCCATCGCTTGTTCCCGCCTTTCTTTTACATACCATGTATGTAGCTTCATCATGGAAAATGAGTCGAAATGTCAGTTCCAACATCACCGATGAATATTGTTCTTTTGTATGATTGGAATATATATTCTGATTTCGGCTCTGTTTTTGGTATATCGTTATAACTTCCCTGACACATATCTGTAGCCTTGTGGTCATTCCTGATTTGAACTACAGTTTTTGTTTATTACAAGCATGCCCAATTAAGAAGTTATTCTATTTCTAGCATAAGAAACATCGAGTCTGCTTGGGTCTCTCTGTTTTCTGCTCCAAATTGCCAGTGTTGCTGTGACCGGGGCAGCATAAAATAGCATTGTGACCCAAATCAGAGTGCAAGCACAAACAGATTTGTTGGGACTATTGTTCAAGTCTATAATCTCGTTTACAGCAAGCCATATTGAGAGTTAAGATATCTCTTATGCCACTGGGAATTAGCGTATAAATTTATACTTATATGATGTGCAAAATGAGTACTCCTTTCTATAAGATATATGTCTGTGTTGACATCTTAACTGCATAGAACACGGCTAGGTTGTCGCATATAATAAAGAGAACTGGTAACATCCTCAAACAGAGATAGGATTTTCTTAGTTCTAGCATAATCTTTCATGTGACATTGACCTATAATCAGCAACTGCACATCACAGAACAGCTCTATACATGGAAAATGGAGATGATAAAATCAGTGCACATTTTGTGTCAGCCATTTACATTTCGGCATTGTAATTTGACTGCCTGAACATTTGTAAAGGTTAGAACACCCATTCTATTGATAAAATTGATGACATTTTCCCAAGACATCTAAACCGTCCACCTTTGACCTTCGTTGATGGAGAAGCAGCTCATTTCTGGAGATCAAGAAAGCCCAATGTAGAATTGTCGGGCACTCGGGCTCCTTTTCTTTTGCCTTTTCTGGAGGCAGCAGTAGGGTACTTCCCTATACATATAAAATAATAAAATGTACGAAATGCACAAGACCCAGAACTTCAGTTCTAAAAGAGTTGCAAAAACCACAGAGTTCCTCAGGCTTACAGGACCACTTGACCAATATGTATACTTCTAACCTGAAAACCTATATAATCAATTCGGAATCCATATTAACAGATTATATGGATTCCACTTTCCATAGCAATCATTGATTCTTCTTGTAGTCATCTCCAAGGACATTGTCAGGCTCCTTAGCATCAGAAGTGGACTGTATCTGAACCGACGAGATCAAGAGCAAACCATTTGGAAATGGGTGCTAACTTCACATACTTGGTGAAACTGCGTTGTGCATCCATCAGTACCTTGCCATATGGAGTGCATGACTGCAAGAGCATGGTTGACTTGTATATGGGGAAAAAATGCTAGACTGGAGTTGGATGTGCACAGGTCTGTGGGACAGAATAGCACTTTCAGCTTGGGAAGAGCTTCTACTGTTTTCTCATGCGTGCAGACATAACCCCTATACAGCAGAATGTGAGGGTCTGCAAAGACTGTTACAAGTAGTACAATAAATCAATGATGCTCATAGTACGTGTAACATGTCCTGCGTCATGATAAAGACACAATCCATCCTTTCTCGCTGGAGAGTATATGTGTTCCATCTAATGCAATTTTGCCCTTGCTCTTCTTTTCTACTTGAAATGAAATGCAGCTCTCCTATAATATTCACCAAGGGGAAAACATTGGATCACAATTATGATTCCAACATGACATTCAATTGAACCAGTTGATCATTTTGTATAGCTTGTTCATGGAGGGAAAGGAAATTTCCAGAGCTTGGAACGCACAGGTTTCTGGTAAAACTGTTTATGATACAAAAGACAGCTGTGCCTCTCCAATCGGATTGTGCAGATGTTGGGATCAATGTGCAATAAATCAACCACCAAAAAGGCAATTTGCTCATCATGTTCTCCAAATAGTTTCTACGAATTCATTACTGTTTTTTTATGGCTATACTCACCACCTGTTTTCGTTCTAATCCTTGATCTCCTTGAAAGCTACAGCAAACAGATGCCTTCATATCTTGAACTGTTCGATCAGTCTGAGAAGGCTATATGTCTCAGCATCAGGCATTGCCCCTCTCAGAATCATTGTCCTCAACAAATCTGGCTCATAAACTTTTGCCTTCACATAAGCTTTAAGGAGGGTGTTGTACACAAAGGAATTCCTACAATATTTTGATTCACTCAGTTCTCCATATACTCTCTTTGCATTTTCCAAGTCACCAATTTCTGCAAAGTTCTCAAGCAACATATGGGTAGTCTCCAACCACGGTGTTGAACTTCTCACCTTCTTAGTTACAACTTCTTTCTTCCCCATATCCATTGTGTTCAAAGCTTCTTTAACAAGACCCGATTTCAAGCAACCTAAAGCTAAGTGGCGATAAGTAATAGCATTCGGCTGGCATCCACTTGCTCTCATTTCTTTGAACACAGCTGATGCTTTATCCACAATACCATGCCTGCAGTAAACTGATAAAATGGAATTGAATTGTTCTGTAAGGCTTAACTTCTTTGTTGAATTTATATTGACCCATATCTTCTCTGCCTGTTCAATGGACCCAACCTTCCCAAATGCTTCAATTGCTAGTATGAAGCTTTTTGATCGAATATGAGGGAGACCTTGCATGATCTCCCATGTTCTCTTTAGCTCCTTTTCCTTCCCAAGGTATCCATATAAGATTAAAAGAATTTCGAGTGTAGACCAATTAGTGCCTGTCATGGAATTCTCAATGGCTTCTACATATGTCTGGCAAACAGTATACAGCCTTGCTACAGCATGCGCAATAGCAAGAATGCCATAAGTGATCTCACTGGGCTCAATCTTTGCTCTCTTCATATCATTGAACACCCTCGCTACCCCATCAATGTTGTGCTCATTGGCCTGTATCTTCAACAAGATGTTGTAGGTTGACGTGTGAGGGGTTACACGATCAGCTTTCATCTGAGAAAGGATCTTGGATATAGTTTTCCTGCGCCCAAGTGAAGAATGGAGGATGATCAGGCCGTTGTAAACATATGGCGAAATTGGCAGGGACAATTCCCTCATTTTCCTCATGTATGCGTAGGAATGCTTGATCAGACCCAGATCCAAAGCAGCGATGACAAGGTTGTTGTAGAGCAGCTCTTTCTGGTATTCCTGAGGCACGCGAAGGAAAAGGCTTTCAGCTTCAGAAATGCCATGGACTTTAGCCGTGAACTCTAGGAGATATGAGTAATCAAGCTCACTCAGCTTGTAGGGCCTCTCTCTCATGATCCATTCCATGACCTGCAGTAAGAAAACAATTGCAGAAATGAGGTGTCAGTTCTTGAATAAATAAAAGGTAAGGAAAATCTTGCCAAGAGCGACCACTATCCGTATATCAGAAGTAATTTTTGGTATAACTGAATCATAATATGAGCATAGGAACATGCCTTTTTCTCACAGCAGCTAAACTGCAGGGATCACAAGGAAGATCTTATTGAAGGCGATGGAATCCCAGCCAGGAAGACCGGGAATGCGAGAAAGGGAAAGAAGAAATTGGGGCCAGAACAAGAGTACCTGGAGGGCGGTGCGGTGTTGGCGGTGGCGTCGGAGGCGGTTGACGGCGTGGAAGACGTGTCCGCGGTGCACGGCGCGGCCGTCGGCCATCCACCCCCGCATGGCCGCGCACACCGACGCCGCCCGCTCCACCCGCCGCGCCAGCGAGCCCTCCTGCCCCGGCTCATCGCGGGGCCCCTCCGCCGCAGGAGGAGGCTGCGGCGGCGAAGGAGGAGAAGGGACGAGGGCGTCGCAGCCGGAGCTGGTGAAGAATCCTGCGGCGGGGACGTGGGCGGGGAGCGGCGGCCGCCGGCGCCGGAGCAGCGCCCGTAGCAGCAGCATGGCGGCGGAGCTGAGCCGGGGAGCACCGGAGCACTGGACACTTCCCGCGTCTGCGGCCGTCGGATCGGAAATCAACGCTCCGGAAGGCACCCAAGAAGTTTTATCATGGGCGATGGCAAAGATGAATCAACGCTCCTGACGAATCGATCCTCTGAAAAGATGAAAAGACTGACAAATTTATGGAAACATTCGAATTCACATCGTTTTTAAGGTGTTGATTCTTTTCTTTCTTTTTTTTTGAAAGCAAGGTGTCGATTCTTGAATGAACATGACAAAAGAAATACCATCATCAGATCATAAACATTTGCCAGAGTGCTTGAATTGATTCTATCGTCATTTATAGGTTACAGAAAGCGTCACTGCATCGTCTGCTATAAACAGCTGCCCCAAAGGACAAAATGAGATACATCTAGCGTGGTCAAAAGATTTGCAGAAACGATCCAAGCTTCACCGTGGAGTCCAGCATAAGGGATCACTTTGCATTTTTGGATTTTTGGAAATGAATCTTCAACATTTGAAATATTAAATGTAGACTAATCGCAAAACTAATTACAGATCTCGTCTATAAACTACGATACGAATCTAATGAGCCTAATTAATCCATCATTAGAGCATGTTTACTGTAGCAATTTTTGTGTCTTATCACGTCCTGATTAGGCTCATTAGATTCGTCTCGCGATTTACAGTCCATTTGTGTAATGCGATTTATTTTTCGACTACATTTAGTACACTATGCAAACGATTTACAAAAATTTTGCATTTTGGCTTTATGGATCTAAACAGCTCCTAAATCAAAAAGGCGAATGAGAAGCTAGGAGCGTCTTTTGGGGGGACTGCAATATCAAGGATCAAACGCAGAAAAAAAAAGTCAAACAGGGTGATCCCAACAGCCAGCGCCACAACACAAAGGAGAATCATAAGTAATAATTGCAGGTTGGAAGGGAAAGCGAATAGGGCACAATGCAAATATGGTAAGTAACACACCTGATGATATGGCATATTTATTACTGCGAAAATGTTACTTCAATGATCCATTTTGTAATGGCTCTTGTACTTACTTTCAACCTGATGCAATTTGATGAAAATACATAAACATTGTCCCTCAGTAGAAAGCAAAAAAAATATGGCCAGAAGAAAGAGCAATAATTTACCAGCCAAGTATTGTAGCTGATTGTGGTATGTACACCGCTCTGTCCAGCAGAATGGAGATATGATGGTTAAAAGCTTTGCAGCAAATACCTTCAGGGCCGTACCGGCAAATCCAGAGGCCGTGTGCGAAACTATGAACTCGGGCCCTAGTGGTCTAGTAAAAATAATCAAATGTCTGATTAAGAGGAGGAGAAACTTGCGGTTCCTTTCTAATCAAATGTCATCTATCCTATGTTTCTTTTGACACTTTTGATAACCAGATGCATATTTTCTAGAAGACACAACTAACAATAGAAACAACAAAATTAATAGATGTATTTGGAACTAGTAATCATCGATATAATAAACAACATCGTGTGAGACTCAGAGATTGAGATTACCTTCGACAGCTTCAATCCAACGGCAGGGCGTCTTGCTGCATTCTTGGCTTCTCAATCCAAGTCCAAACTAGCAGACAGTACACACAGGAGCACACAGCCACCACCGTCCGAACTATGCCTGGACCCGTGGCAGGTCTGCAGCGGCCAGGGCGGCAGCCGGCCGGGCCAAGCCACACGAGCGCCGAGCGGGAGGGGCCAGGGGATGCCTGGGCGGCGGGCGCTGCTGGCTGCTGCCTGCTTTGCTATTCGCTCCATGCCTCGATCGCCTGGACGGCAGAGGTCGCTCGATCGTGGTGACGGCAGAAGCGGGAGGCTGCTTGGAGTTGGACTGGGTTACACAGTTTTCACTTCTATGATATATTTGGGCCACAATTTACATTGTATTGGGCCAAAATATAGCCAAAATAAAGCTCATTATATAAATATAGCTAATACACTCATTGTATCTTGGGGGCCATTGAAACTTGGGGGCCCTGTGCGGTCGCAAGGGCCGCACGGGCCTAAAAACGAGCCTGATACCTTCTTCAACTATGATTCCTGAAAATTCAACAAGATATTATAAGCAAACCTCTAAAGAACTTTATATTAATATATTATAAGCAAACCTCTAAAGGACTTTATATTATAAGCAAATCTCTAAAGGACTTTATATTTCCTCACTTCATAAGCGAACCTGTAATAGAGAACAAACAGTTCACTGCTACATTTATGCAATAGTATATAGTACTGTTTGTTCCATGGCATTAAAACTCTTCCAGAAATAAGAGAAGTCATTAGTGTTGGAGTATATTGAGTCCATGTGTATAGAAGCCCATCTAGAGGCCCATGTGTAGGTATTATATATACCCACCCTTCTAGGGTTGGAGGAATACAGAAAATATTCTCTCAAATATGGTATCAGCCTAGGGTTAGGTTTAGCCTCTCCTCTCCTCTCCCGTCCATCCCGCAGTAGCAGCAGCCGCCGCCGGCGCCACCGGCCCCCTCCCTTCCCCTCTCTTCCTTCCCTCCTCTCCCTCCCTCCTCCTCTGCTCCGGGCGCAGGAGGCCCTGCGCCGCGCGTGCTGGGCGCCGCCACCACCGCCTGGCCTCCTTCCTCCCCTGCTGCTGCCGCGCTCGGGGCTCGGGGAGGCCCGTGGACGTCCTACGCCGCCGTCGCGGGTCCTGGAGCCACCGGCGTGGGTCATCTCGGCGCGGGCGCAGCAGCGGGAGGCCCTGCGGCCGCCGGCGCGGGCAATCCCGGCCCGATACACCCTGGGGCTGCCGCCCTGGCCGCCCCGGTGGGTCCTGGCGCCGCCGCAGCCGTGGGTGGGGCCACCGCCGCCGCCCAGGCAGGGCCTGCAGCCGCCACAGCCGCCCAGACCGCCGCTGCCGCCGCCCAAGATGTTCCTGGTGCGGGCGCGGGCGCGGATGGGCCCTCTGACGCCACTCAAGACGACGACGTCGCCGCCGCTGCCGCCGTCACCGCCCTCCGAGCCGCGATCGCTGCCGGCAAGCAGCCCGCAGTCACCGCGGCCGCGGTCGATCCCATGTGGTCCGAGATCGGGATGCCTCCCATGGATGCGCCACTCTCCGCCGCCGCCTTCCGTGGTCAGCAGGCCGACGCCGCTCTCGCTACAGCACTCCTCACCGCCAAATCGGAAGCTTCGGTGGCCCACGAGCGGGTCCGCGTGGCTGCCCTCGCCTGGGAGCGCGAGCGCGCCACGGCCGACGCCCTCGCCCTCTGGGTTGCCGAGGCGGAGCGCTTCCTCCGCGTCTCCTCCGGCCAGCACGTCGACCCCGAGCACGGCACCTCCTCCCACCACGCCCCGCTCACTGGATCTGGAGCTCGGTACGACCCGACTGACCCCATGGTCGCCCAGCTCCACCTCCAGGCGGCCGGCGTCCAGAACATCAGGTCTCTGGTCTCCGTCCTCCTCGACCCCGCGTCCTCCTCCTACGGCCGCTGGCGGGACCAGGTCCTCCTCACCCTCCGCCGCTACGCCCTCTGACGACCACGTCCTCGTCGACTCGCCGATCGCGGCGCGTGACGTGACGTGGCTGCGCCTCGACAGCGTCGCCCTGTCCTGGATCTTCGGGACCATCTCCCTGGATCTTCAGGACCTCGTCAGGACACACGGCGGCACCGCGCGGCAGGCCTGGGTGGCGCTCGAGGGGCAGTTCCTCGGCAACGCCGAGTACCACGCCCTCCAGCTCGACGCCACCTTTCGCACCTTCGTGCAGGGGGACCTCTCCGTCGGTGAGTACTACCGGCAGATGAAGAGCATGGCCGATGCTCTTCACGACCTCGGGGATCCAGTGTCCGATCGGGTCTTGGTGCTCAATGTCCTACGGGGACTGAGCAGCACCTATGACCACCTGAAGGGCTGGATCGCCCGCCAGAGGACCCTTCCCCACCTTCCTGCAGGTCCGGGACGACCTCGCCCTCGAGGAGATCACCAGGGGTCTCGCGCCCGGATCGTCCTCGCCCACCCCCGCCGCGCTCGTTGCTACTCCACCGGCCTCCTCCACTGCTCCTGCCACCTCCCTCCTTGGTGATACTCCCGCCGGGCAGACCGGAGGAGGGGAGGAGGGGGGCCGTGGACGTCGCCGGCGACGGGGTGGTGGTGGTGGCACTGGTGGCCCTGCTTCTGGGAACCCCGCTACCGGTGGGGGCCGTCGGGGCGGCGCGCCGACACCGGCTCCCGCTCCCGCCCCTGCCGCTGGGGGTACGCCCCGGTCATCCTTCAGCAACCCATGGTCAGGGCGCATCTCGATGTGGCCGTTCCAGGGTCCGGGAGGGGGGGCCTCGTCCTCAGCTCCAGCCGGCGGCCATGTTCACTGGCGCTGCTCCACTCTTCGCGCCTTCCTGGACCCCGCCCGCTCAGCCCAGCCAGCAGCCGACCTGGCCTGGGGGGTGGGACCAGGCCGCTCTGACGTAGTCCTTCAGCACCATGGGACTGACGCCGCCGACCAGCACCGAGTGGATTGCCGACTCGGGCGCCTAGTTCCACACCACTCCCGATGCTGGTATCATCTCTTCTGTCCAACCCCCACACCCCTCTTGTCCTTCTTCTATCATGGTTGGTGATGGGTCTTGTCTTCCTGTCACCGCCGTGGGTTCTGCTCCTCGTCTTCCTCATGTTCTTGTTGCTCCTCAAATGGTTCACAACCTTCTTTCTATTCGCCAGTTTACTGCTGACAACTCCTGTTCTATCGAATTTGACTCCTCTGGTCTTACTGTGAAGGATTCGGCTTCCCGGCGTCCACTTCTCCGATGTGACAGCCCGGGGCCCCTTTACACTCTTCGGCTTCCTGCTTCTGCTGCCTCGCCTTCGGCTTCTTCGTCTTCTACTTTTGCCGTGACGCCTTCTTCCACCACCTGGCACCGCCGGCTTGGTCACCCCGGCCGCGACGTTTTGGCTCAGCTCCGCCGTAGTACCGATGTTCCATGTACTAGGGCTCCTGCTGAGCACCTCTGTCATGCGTGCCAGTTAGGTCGTCATGTTAGACTTCCGTTTTCTTTTTCTTCTTCGCATGCTGCGCATGCTTTTGATCTCATTCACTGTGATCTGTGGACATCTCCTGTACTCAGCATGTCTGGCTATAAATATTATCTGGTCATTGTTGATGATTTTTCTCATTACTCTTGGACTTTCCCTTTGCGCGCTAAGTCTGAGACCTTCCCCACCCTCCTCCACTTCTTTGCCTGGGTGTCCACTCAGTTCGGCCTCACCGTTAAGGCCGTCCAGTGTGACAACGGGCGGGAGTTCGATAACTCCACCTCCCGGTCTTTCTTCATGTCTCGGGGTGTTTAGCTGCGTATGTCTTGTCCGTATACCTCTCCTCAGAACGGCAAGGCTGAGCGGATGATTCGCACGACGAACGACGTCGTGCGCACCCTTCTGATCCAGGCTTCTCTCCCCCCGCGCTTCTGGGCTGAGAGCCTCCACACCGCCACCTACCTGCTCAACCGCCTTTCGTCCACTGCTTCTCCTACTCCCGCTCCACACCACGCTCTTTTCGGTACCCCTCCTCGCTACGACCACCTTCGGGTCTTCGGGTGTGCGTGTTACCCTAACACCTCCGCCACCGCTTCTCACAAGCTGGCGCCCCGCTCGTCACGTTGTGTGTTCCTTGGGTACTCCCCTGACCACAAGGGATACCGATGCTTTGACCTCATCTCTCGCCGCGTTCTGATCTCCCGACACGTCGTCTTCGACGAGTCGGATTTCCCCTACTCCACCTCCTCCACACCTTCTTCTGATCCCGAGCTCGCGTCTCTGTTTCCGACTGACCCGGTGGTTCAGCCACCGTTACCTGTCTGTCCTTTTCCTGCAGGTTTTCCCGGCGCACCGGCACCACTTCCGGTGATCCCTGCTGCGCCGAGCGCAGCCCCGGTGCCCGCGGTCGCGCCACGCGCGGCCCCCGGACCTCTGGTCGTGCCACGCACGGACCCGGTGTCTCCCGTTGCGCCACGCGCGGCCCCGGTGCCTTCCACTGCACCTGAGCGGTACGCTCAACCGGTGCAGGTGTACCGGCGTCGCTTGGCGCCGAACCCGGCGCCACAGCGGTACGCTGAGCCGGTGCAGGTGTACCGGCGTCGTTCGGCGTCGGCACCGGCGTCGCCTCCTGCTCCGGAGGCTTCTGCGACGCCGACACCGGAGCCGTCGCCGCCAGCTCCGGCTCCCTCTCGAGCCGAGCCGGAGGTGTACCACCCACCGGTCCTCCATCGGGATCCTCGGCATATCCATCCCATGGTGACTCGGCGGATGGCGTCCCAGGCCGCGACTCTCTCCGCCACCGAGGGAGAGCCGCGGGTCTCTCCGGTACCCTCCTCTGTCCACGACGCCTTGGCGGATCCTCACTGGCGTCGCGCAATGGAAGAGGAGTACGCGGCTCTTCTTGCCAACCAGACGTGGGACCTCGTGCCGCGTCCGTCTGGTTGCAATGTGGTGATTGGCAAGTGGATCTGGACGCATAAGCGTCGGGCTGACGGCACACTGGAGCGCTACAAGGCTCGCTGGGTTCTCCGGGGGTTCACTCAGCGGCCTGGTGTGGACTATGATGAGACTTTCAGCCCGGTCGTGAAGCCCGCTACGGTGCGCACGGTCCTCTCGCGCACTTGGCCTGTGCACCAGCTGGACGTGAAGAATGCGTTTCTTCACGGCACCTTGTCAGAGACTATCTACTGCTCTCAGCCAGCGGGATTTGTGGACTCGAGTCGTCCGGTTATGGTCTGCCGGCTCAACAAGTCTCTCTATGGACTGAAGCAGGCTCCTCGGACTTGGTACTCTCGGTTCGCCACGTTCTTGATGACACTGGGATTCACCGAGGCCAAGTCTGACACGTCTCTCTTCATCTACCGCCGTGGGGATGAGACTGCCTATCTGCTGCTATATGTCGACGACATTGTGCTCACAGCTTCCAGTCAGCAGTTGCTTCAGAGTGTCATCTCCTCTCTGCAGCGGGAGTTTGCTATGAAGGATCCCGGTCAGCTCCACCACTTCTTGGGCGTCACTGTTGAGCCTCGCCCGTCTGGTCTTCTCCTTCACCAGCGGCAGTATGCCCTCAATATTCTGGAGCGGGCTGGAATGACTGATTGCAAGCCCTGCTCCACTCCAGTCGACACTCAGGCGAAGCTGTCTGCTGATCTGGGTGCTCCGGTGGATGATCCTACTGCCTACCGGAGTCTGGCCGGCGCTTTGCAGTACCTCACCTTCACCAGGCCGGATCTCACCTACGCTGTTCAGCAGGTCTGTCTCCATATGCATGATCCCCGGGAGTCACACCTTGCTGCGCTGAAGCGTCTCCTCCGGTACGTCCGTGGCACTGTGGACCTCGGCCTGGTACTTCACCGCTCGTCCTCTGCTGAGCTGGTGGTCTACACCGACGCTGACTGGGCTGGCTGCCCGGACACTCGTCGCTCCACCTCCGGCTACGCCGTCTTCCTGGGCGGGAACCTGGTCTCCTGGTCGTCCAAGCGGCAGCCGGTTGTCTCCCGCTCCAGTGCCGAGGCGGAGTACCGGGCTGTCGCTAACGGCGTGGCGGAGGCGTCCTGGCTACGACAGCTCTTGGCGGAGCTCCACAGCCCGCTCGCCAAGAGCACGCTCGTCTACTGCGACAACGTCAGCGCCGTGTATCTCTCCACCAACCCCGTCCAGCATCAGCGGACGAAGCACGTGGAGATCGACCTACACTTCGTGCGCGACAGAGTCGCCATCGGCGATGTTCGGGTACTCCATGTCCCGACTACCTCCCAGTTTGCTGACATCTTCACCAAGGGGCTGCCCTCGTCGACCTTCTCGGAGTTTCGATCCAGCCTCAACGTAGCCGGTGGCTAGTTGTGGCTGCGGGGGTATTAGCCCTTTTGTGCTCTACTTGTACTCTCATCTTGTCCAGTCTTGAACACCGCTGCGTCGGTTGTTCAGACTGCGAGGGGGGGGTGTTAGCTTTCTTGTTGTCCAGTCTTGAACACCGCTGCGCCGGTAGTTCAGACTGCGGGGGGGTGTTGGAGTATATTGAGCCCATGTGTATAGAGGCTCATCTAGAGGCTCATGTGTAGGTATTATATATACCCACCCTTCTAGGGTTGGAGGAATACAGAAAATATTCTCTCAAATAATTAGAAAGCCATATCCAGGATGAATTTAAAATGAAAAGATAACCTCATGCAGTTTACACAGTGGCAACACTAATTATGAATTTGGAAAATACTTTAGCAAGCAGCCCTATGGACAGCAATTAAGATCAAATATGCAAGGCATAAGGCAACACTTCGGTAACGCGCGACTGCAAAGTAAATTGTGTTGCAGATAACTCTGTGTGCGGAGCAATGACCATCAATTGCAGAACAAAATATTACATAACTAATGCACATATGCAAAGACAATTGTGATAAATACAGGTACAATCAATGCACACACCAGTTAGCATGGATTATGAGGTGTAAGGCAATGAGTAACTAATGTACAATGGCAAAGTATATATATACTAAAATAAACATATACTTGAGTAAAAGTTGATGGCAACAGACCTATTATGAATTTCCTGAGTGCTTGAATGTTTCAAGGTGGCCAGGTGACATAAGGGCATCTCCAGTGGTGCATCCACATCACCTAGGAGACAACATAAGAGGTAGTCATAGTTTCTCAGCCCCTTCAGCACTCTCATCAAAACATGTGCTTGACAATGTTGCACTCTTTTCCTATTGAGCCCAAACCTTCATTCTCTTCTTCTCTTCTCTATATAATGAAATCCAGGGGCGGCAACGATTGAAGATAGCTGGCAAAATGCCATTACACATGCTCCAAAGCTCTAGCGCAATAGCAAAAGGAACAACTGGACCCATGTAGAGAAGTCACGAAGCATGAAGAATGGAAATTCTGTGAAGATAAGCAACTAAATAACCGGTGTTATTGACTCCCCATCCTCTCACTGGTGCCCAAAAACCTGAGTTGTATGTTAATTTGTCAACTAACTAGCCCAATTTATCCGAATGAAATATGTGAGACCCAAAGAATGGATTTACGCAACATGCACCCAGCTACTCCCGGGCATTTTACTCAAACCTCTTTCCACCATTAACTTCCTTAACCTCTTAACCTTTTCCCACTTTTTTGCTTGTGCATAAATGTTACCCAAGAGAATGTAATATCCAGTCTCTTCAGGCTCCAGTTCAAAGCACTTTGAAGCAACAACCTCCCCAAGCTCAACATTATTGTGCAACCTGCAAGCAAGAAGCAAGGCACCCCAAACACTAGCATGTGGCCGCAATGGCATCTGCATGATCAGCTGGAATGCTTCGTCCAACTTTCCGCTACGCCCAAGAAGATCCACCATAATAGTGTAATGCTCCACTGTGGGATTAATTCTATATTTGCTTGACATGGAAGTGAAGCAAACACGGGCTTCTTCAATCAGTCCTGCATGACTGTATGCAGACAACAACCCCACAAAGGTCACCGCGTTAGGATCAATCTTAGCATCAGACATTTCCTTGAACAAGCCAACAGCTTCACTTAATTTTCCATGCATCCCACAGCCCACTATCATTGCGCTGTAAGACACCAGGTCTCTCATCCGCAAGCCTCTGAACAAGTCGAAAGCTCTATCCATCTGCCCGCTCTTGGTGTACAAATCAACCAGAGCGGTGCGCAGGTGATCATCCAGCTCAACCCCCACAGACTCCATGAAACTCTCGACCCAAAGGCCGAACCTCAAGTCCCCCAGCTGCCAGCAAGCAGAGATGACAGATGAGAAAGTCTTCTCATTGGGCAGCACCCAAACATGGGGCTTCAGCATCCGGTTAAAAATACCAAGTGCCTCCCGGGCACAGCCATTCTGTGCATAGCATGCTATCATAGCGTTCCATGCGTAAAGGTCCTTACTTTCCATACTCTCGAACAGGTCAGCAGCAGCTTGGACGTCCCCAACCTTGGCGTACCCTGAGATCATCGTGATCCAGGAAACATTGTTCCTGACGGGCATTCGCTCAAACAGCTCCCTCGCTCGAGCAAGTTGGCCCTGTGCGATGAACCCGCACACAAGGGCGTTCCAGGACGCGGCGTTTCTCTCGGGCATTTGGTCGAACAGCTCGATGGCCTCGTCGAGGTGGCCGGCCTTGGCGAGGCCGGCGACCATGGAGTTCCACGACACGACGTCCCGCGCGGGCATCGTATCGAACAGAGCGCGCGCGGCGGGGATGTCCCCCGCGCGGAGGCGGGAAGCGAGGAGCGAGTTGGACGCGACGAGGAGGGAGTGTCGGCGCAGCGCGGGCGCGCCATCGAGCAGGCCCGGTGCGTGCGCGGGAAGGAGGCGGGAGTAGAGGTGGGCGAGCGCGGCGTGCGGGTACGGGTGGGAGAGGAGGCCGAGGCGGAGGAGGTGCGCGTGGAGGGAGGCCGCCGCGGGGAGCGCGGCGTGGGCCGGGAGGCAGGGCACGGACTTGAGGACGGCGGCGAGGGCGAAGGGGCAGGGGCGGTGCGACGCGCGGAGCGACGAGAGGTAGAGCGCGACGGCGCGGCGGGGCCGGCCCTGGTCCGCCGCGGCGCGGATGGCGAGCGTCCACGGCGAGTTGAAGCCGGATGCGGCGGCGGCGGGAGGGGCGCGCATGCCCAGCGAGACGGGTGTGAACTGGCAACGAGTCCATTTCCAGAAGCAGCCCGGCTTCACTTGTTTCAACTGCACTTTTCGCAAATTCTCTGTATGACATGAAAAATATGATCATCTCATAAACCGAAGGCAAATTTTGCTGCCGGGCATCGTTAAAAGTTGGCTTTTGCTATAAACCATTAAAAAAGAGTCTTAGCTAGAAGACAATATAAAATGGTGTACATTGTGACCGTAGAATTTACCAATTCGCGTCGCATCATGTACAACAACGCACCGGACGCCGATCGTTTCTCAAATACAGCACATCCAGAAACTGGTACGTAGGTCGACGGAACACCAGCAAAGCTCAAGATGATCACGTCATAGACGCAAGATAAATCAAACGATCCAGAGCCATGATCAGCAAATACCCACCAAATTGACCCTCAACTTGCTGGAACCCATCATCACAGGACACGCAAAATATCACCATCCAACATACCACCACATTTGTACACTACAAATAGCTGCCGCAACAACAGGGCAGAAAATCAACAATCTAAGGTACCACTAAGCTCAGAGCAGGAAAAGCTTTACAAAAGAGGAAGATGATGCCAGCAGGCCATCTCCACGGATGCGCGCGGCAGCACCAGCCGCGGTCAGGAATTTCAGGGGCGGAGAACCAAAAAGACCTAACTTAGCAATGTCATCATCAATCAACTACCTGCGCTGCCGCCACGAGCAAGGAGATGCTGTGGACTTGATGAATATGACCTCTCATAATCTAACTGTTTGTCTTTTCTCCCTATCTCCTACAGGTCCTACCATTCTTTGCGCTAACAAATCTCAGTGCTGCGGGCGAGTCACCTTGTCGGCTGATCAGATGCCTGGTTGCTAGCAGCTGACGGCGCGGCTGATATCGCTGGGTGCGCTCCGTTGTCCTGAGGCGGTGCTGTCCCCCACTTTGGGTCCGCGTCTAATGGCTCGACCACATGGACTTTACCGTCGCTCATACCAAGTGCAATCTGGTTAGGCTCCACGGGATGAGCAGCAACCACCAATGGGTACACACGTCCAGGACTGTTGGATAAGATAGTACGTGTGAGAAACAGCAAGCAGAACATTAGTCCCTTGCAAAGCTCTGGTAGACTACACAGACTGAATACAGTAGTGCAAGTGATATATTACCCAGGTAGCATTGAAGGTGGAATGTATGCAGAAGGTGCAATTCTGCAGCGCAATCGAAGAGATTCCGCTTCAAAGACTCCAATAGCACCATCACAGAAAGCAGCATAGACTAAGAGACCATCACACGAGTATATTGCACTCGAGATTGGAGCTGGGAGTGCATCTCTTGGGGACCACTGCATATATTCAAATATCAATAGAAATTCGAAGGCAGTATGACAAGACCCAATATCCCAATTCATGGAACACAAAAAATAATTAACCATCTTTTGAAAAAAAATAGAGTTAAGATGAGTAGTAGCATAGCATTATTAAGCCACAAACAGTGCAGCCTACGATGCATTACTTTGATGTATGATTATGGAATACATGCAAAGGGATCATGCATTAGGTGATAAAGCTCAGTTTTGAAATCATTTTCAGTAGTTGATGTCAGTAAACATTAATGGAAAATGTATCCACAGTACAAAAAATGAAATGGCTGGATGGAAATGAGGAAAATCAATGAATCATGTCATTCATAGGAAAAACAGAAGTCAGAACAATACTAGATTTACAGAAGTTGAAAGAAACTAACCGAGCGCAAACATTCAAGATTTCCATCATAGATCGCCAAATGACTCTCATGAACTACCAAAACATGTGTCTGGTCATTGTGGAACTGCACCCTTGTATCGCCAACCAAAGTGCCAGACCGGTTTGCTGGGGGTTGGATATATCTTGATTTCTTTTTCTCCCAACCATCAATGCTCCATACACATAACTGCAACATTTTAAATCAACTACTAATCAGAAACAGATAAGTGATCCTTTAGAAATAGCAAAGTATATAGAAGAGGAACAAATAAGCAGGCAGATTTCTAGCATTTAATATATATCTGTTAGAAATTGATAGAGCAAAATCCATATTATCATACCTGAGCATCAGCGCCTGACGATACTAGCACATTCATAGATTGAGAAAAGGCCAGTCCAGTAATCTTTTTCTGATGGCCCTTGAGCTTACTTTTGACCTGATGTGATTCGATTAAGGAACATTAATACTAAGACTAACAATAAACATGCACTAAAGGATCACAAATACATTACAAAGTGTAAGATTCAACGTAACATGAATCAACAGTTAATGAGAACAAATTCCCAAACCTAAACTCTGAAAGTTAGCTAGATGAATATTGCTGGAAGCACGTACTTGATTGAAATATAAGTATGAAAAATATTATTTACAAGGGTCTATCAAGCTCCATTACAGAACACCAGAAATACTTATTATGTCTTTTTAGTTGACTCACTCAACAGTTTCCGATAAATAGGTTTGACTAGAAATCTCCACAGTAATATACTAATATGTTAGCAACAAAATGTAAATGCACATAATTCATAGCAAATTTTGTAGTTCCATTTTCACAAATCAAATTATCAAAGAAGCTTTCAAAGTATTAGCAATCAAATATGTCTTGTCGCTGAACTAAAATCTTATAATTTTCAAATGGAATAACAATGAGCAAAAGGAGAAAATAGCATACATCATCAATGCGGACATTGTAGATTTGAATGGTAGAGTCCTCCATTCCAATAGCGATGATATTATTGTCTTGTGGGTGGAATGCAAGGAAAGTTGCAGCAGGTGGAGGAGCCATGAAAGTAGTCATGACCTGTAAGGGATCCCAGATTCAAGCCGAAGAGTCAGAAATCAGTAATGGTGCGATCAAGGAATTACACTTTTCACTTTTCACCTTAAGTTATCAGCAAAAATATGATGTGTTATAATTCGTACTCATGGACATCTGTGGAACTAACAAAATTGGTAAATGGACAATCAAGGAAGAACTTTTTTCTTTGAAGTTATCAGCACAAAATTACATATAACCCATGGACATCTATGGAGCTAACAAAATTGTTGTGATAGGCACTGAAAAGGACATCTACCTTGAACGTCATCATATTGAACAAAGACACTTTGCCACCAGATGCAGACATAACGTAGGAGTCATTTTTGGATAATGCAATGCAAGCAGTTGCTTCTTCCGGGTTGCCATCATTAGTGTCATTTGTCATCAGAATCCCATTTGCAGGTTGCCACAATTGAGGTGCAACAGATGCAGTAGACTAAAAGGACATAAAACAACAAACTCAGAAAACAAGCAAACAAGATTGCAGTTAAATTGAAATGAAGTTCTCCAATCAAACCTTGCCATTAGGATTTCTGTCACTCCTTTGCCATTTCCACAACTTATGAACAGCATTGGAGCCAAGAGCCAACAGTGCAATTCCATTATTTGTATATAACAAACGGACAACCTGAAATAAGCACATCCATTATCAGAAATTTCCATAACTCAGAACATCAACATACTTGATTACACTATCTATCATAACGCATAACATCAAATCACACCAAAGACAACTTTGTGCAACAGTACTTATTCCTATTTTTAAAATAAAGAACACCAGATGTGTCAGATCAATTGTCTGATCAAACTATATAAAGTAATCACAATACTGTGATACAAGAAGAGATATTAACATACCTTGCTTGGGTTCGTGTCCGTGTCTGACAAATGCAGGGCTCGAAGATGTCCATTATCCACAATGTCAGCCAACTTCCAAGTTTTGACTTTTTCAGATTCATCTGTTATTCTCGGTTTAACATCTGGAGTTCTGCTTGCGTCCATAGGTGCCTGTAGTTTCTTTAACTTTAGCAAACCAACATAATGAACAGCAAGAGAGGACAGCATGGCAGAAAGAACTTACCAAGCCGCTCGTTGACACTGCAGGCAACATCCGGTCAGGCCGCTCGGCATTCACTGCTATAGGACTAGACACATTTGAAACAGGACCGAGGGCAACAATTGGAGGCTGCATTAAAATCAAACAAGAGTAAGATAATAACATACCTTGTCAATATTCACTAAAATCCCAGCAAAAGTTAAAAGAAAAGAAGGCAGCTAAGTGGTGAAGCTTCTAGGCAAACGAATCAGCTGACTACTTAACTCAAAACCCTTTCTAGTGTATCTTCTCAATGAACCAGAAGCAAGAAAGAAACAATTAGCTTTTGCCTGCCACAAATGTGGCAACAATTGCTAAGTTATTATGCCCATCGGGTAGCTCATCACAACTCTAGAAGCAGAAAGCAAGATACTAGCATCTGATAGGCGTGTGTTTGCCTGAGATCTGGCAAATGCAGCGCTGAACTAAGTAGGTCTCATAGGGTCTAACAAAATATTTTCAGCATGACACAGAAGTAAATAGAGCCAAATTATGTAATATTCGATGAGAGGTTAAGGCATCACTATCACTACCTTGGTATTTATTTGTTGAGGAGGTCCTCTAGAGCCCCCAAATGCTCTACTCTCGAGCATCCTAAGCAACCGCTGCCCATCAGTGTTGGCAAGTATTTTTATTCCATTATCACTTGTTGTAACAGCGAGTAGTGAGCCTTCTCTATTGAATCTCAAACGAGGGCTTGCCTGCAAATTATCAGTAAAAGATTGTTAAGCAGATCTTCAGTATGGGCAAGTCAAGATAATAGAGGAGGGGTGGGGGCTACTAACAGGAAGTCCACCATCACAATCTACTGTTGTTAGTATGTTGGTGCTATCCATGTCCCAGAATTTAACAAGAAATTCATCTCCAGCAGCCAAGAAGCGGTTTCTGGTTATGTCGAACTGAACAACACCGAGCGAACGTTTTCTGAAGCCATTGTATGTCCTCTTAATAGCCCCTTCAGTTTCATTCCACTCAACCAAGTGAGAATCGCCTTCTTTACTAGTACCACAAGAGAAGAGCCTGCAAGAAAAAGTCATAAGTGGACAGCTAAAATGTGTGAAACTGAAGATGAATCAAGATGCTCAGATATTTTGTTACTCTTCAACAGCTATTAAACTCTATTTAGCAATTTTTATGTCTCACCTTGTCCCATCAGCACTGTAAGCCATAGTAGTACACCAATGTCCAGGAGCATCATAGTCAACTCTTGAGCCCAAGCAATCATATAACCATGCCTTGATTTTTCCATCAATGGCAGTAGAGAAGATAAACTACAGAACAATCCAGAAAGCAAAATAAGAAATCCATTCAACAGATTGCAACTGGAAATGACAATGCAGAACCTTTGCTCATCAAACATTATAGCTAATGGAAATGAAGTAGTTGGTGATAAACACGAATGCAAATGTCTATTATAAAAAAATGGAAGAGTTAGCACTTAGCACAATGGCCAGAATATTAATAAATACGATCTGCAACGGCAGTGCAAAATAAATATAAGAATTCAAGAACATCAGCATTGAAGTCATTCCAATAATACCTGAATGGACTCCTTGTAGTGCGGGCATACAGAATAAACTGGAGCTTCATGACCTTCAAACGTGTATTGCTTTTGTCCTGTTTGAGCATCCCACACCTGCCAAATCCAATGTGCAAATATACTTAAGATCTAGTTCGTTTTGAGAAAAAGAATAGATCACACAATATGCTCACCTTAATGAGTTTGTCATCCCCACATGTAATGATAGATAGAGTCTTGTTGGGGTGAGAGAAGGCTATGTCATTAACCCCACCAATGTGTGCGTCAATCTGTTACATTTGCAAAAGAGTTAAGAGACCTTAAAGGCGGTCATTATTTATTCCCTAATCAGTATCAGATATGCACACACCTCTGCTTGCTGCCGTAAATCTCCATTAGGTACGAATGTGTATGTCTGAACAATATGCTTCGAGAAAGCAACTCCTGGAAATCAAATCACACTTATATGAGACAGGAGGACCTCAATATCTCCATTAGTAAGATCCAAGCGAAAATAGAACACCCCTAAGTATGCCATAACGACCGGTGTCATATTGAAACAATTGCTGAATTGCATGCCCAAATGTGTATAGTAGCACTGAAATGAACCACTCAGTACCTAGAATATTTCCGTCAGGGCTCCACAGACATCTATTGACAGATATTGCAGCATCTTTCATCAGTGCAGCCTGCACATAGAACACAAATTGTGCATGAGAACCACCACTTGAAGACACCAAGCTGCTAGTTCCAGCAGCATAAACCATGGTAATAACAGTAACTTAAGTAGTCACCTGCAAAGGCAATGTGCAGGAACCAATATCCCAAACTTTGAAAGTCTTGTGAGCTATCCTTTCGCGTGAACCAACTTCCCATACCGCAATGTCGCCCACATTTGTTCCAACTGCGTAGATCAGGAAGCTAAATATAACGGACAGTTACAAAAGTAACAATTCAACGGTCAAGAGGCGTGTTTCCAGCAAGTACCTAAAAGGATGGTTTGTTGGACAGGATGGAAATCCAGGCTCATAACATTAGAACCCTGATTAAGGGTACGAACCACTTGTTTCGGAAGGTCTTCTTGTGTGTACATATTGGCAGGATGGCTTGCACCAGAGAACGAAACCTGTCGTAGTTTTCGTGAATCATAACTTATCCGGTTATGGAAAATACAGAAAAACAAGTGAGGCTAAACACAAATATGTCTTTGAGTTCATCCATTACCTCATCTGGCTGCCCTACACACATCCTTTTCATGAGATGTTCTGAATCTGCAGACTGGTAATCAATGCCAGGTGCACTTGTAGGGGTTCTTGGATGCTTCAGAAATGCCGCTGCAAACAGATAGAAAGTTCAGGAAGGGCCAAACACTGCCACTGGTGACAACCTATCATTTAGCTCAATCGCTTTCAACTTACCTGTGTTTGGAGCCTGAACAAGACCAGGCGGTCCTTGTGCAACAGCAGCGTGAGGCAAAGAGGGATTGGCATTTGTCATCCAACCTGCAATTGCGTTCGGAGATGGCGACACCACAGGTTGAAATGGCTGCAAGATTGAAGCATGAAAGCATCATAAGGTAAATGATGTTTAGGGTAAATAAAATGGCCTACATCTGACAATACTTACAGCATGAGCACCCATTGGTGGAAATCCAGCTGACTTAGGGATGGATCCAACAAGGGGCCCATTGGCAGGCGGAGGAGCTCTTGCTCCATTGGTAGGAGCAGCACAAGAGTGATCAGTGAAGAGTGTCTTAATGTCTGGGTTTGGTCTGGGGTTCTTGCAAAGCTGATGTTGCCAGTTCAGACTGGAAAAAGAAAAAAACAAACCATGGTTAGCATCACCTTTTAGGAGCATGCAATGTGTTTCTGGAAGCATTTTTAGACTCGAACTGCATAACAGACAGATATATCCCAATTATGGCATGTATGGATACGACCTTAGGATAAGAAAAGGATGGTGTCTGCTATATACATCTAAAGCTAGAACCCCTATAAAAAGACAAAAAAATGTTTGTGTATTGGCTTATTTGATAAAAAGATATTAGGATAAACAGGTGGAGATATCCAAACCACACAGAACAATCTCAAAAGAAAGAACTATATCGAAAGGATTCAGTCTGGAACAACCAGAAGTAAAATTATAGCAAGTCAAAGAGACAAGTAAGCATTGATTGCAATAACCACTCCCTCCATTAATAAAACTCAATTTCACAGTGTCAGGGAATGCTTATTTATTATGTAGCCTGTGCGACCATCACTCTTTATTCCAGGTGTTGGCCGGGGCATGAGCAATGAAAATCAACCATCTGCTCCGTCAAATATCCTTTAATGGTTCAGTGCTAAGACTTAACATTCTGATCCCTAATACCCTACTCAGCCATCATAACTAAGGGAAGCCACATAAACATATTATTTAGCATTGGAATAACCAGAAAGAAGATAAAGAATAAAAATAGTAAACTCCCACATGTAGCAGTACCGTGAGAGAGCTCTTCGATTTACCTTTTTGCACACGTGAAAATTAAATGCTACCATACAATCTAATTAAATTGATACCAAAGAATACAATATCACTTTTATTCACAAATTGCAACCATGGTATACTAAAGAAGTGCAATATGTGTGACTAAGTATATC